>NC_135879.1:245595980-246053317 GCF_964194155.1 Cetorhinus maximus
CCCCTTTTTCTCACTCCCTGTCCCTATAACCTCCCCGTGATCTCAATTTCTGACCCCTTAACCTCCCCGTGATCTCACTCTCTGACCCTTTAATCTCCCCGTGAGCTCACTCTCTGTCCCTTTAACCTATCCGTGATTTCTCTCTCTGTCCCTTTAACCTACCCGTGATTTCACTCTCTGTCCCATTAACCTCCCCTTCTTCGCACTCTCTGTCCCATTAACCTCCGCATGATCTCAATCTCCGTGCCTTTAACTACCCCGTGATCTCACTCTCTGTTCCTTTAACCTCCCCGTGAACTCACTCTCTGTGCCTTTAACCTCCCCGTGATCTCACCCTCTATCCCATTAACCTCCCCGTGATCTCACTCTCTGTCCCTTTCATTTCCCCGTGATCACACCCTCTGTCCCCTTAACCTCCCCGTGATCTCCGTCTCTGACCGTTAAACCTCCCAGTGATCTCACTCTCTGTCACTTTAAACACCCCGTGATCTCACTCTCTGTCCTGTTAACCTCCCAGTGATCTCACTCTCAGTCACTTTAAACTCCCCGTGGTCTCACCCTCTGTTCCTTTAACCTCCCCGTGATTTCACTCTCTGTCCCTTTAATCTCCCCTAGATCTCACTCTCTGACCCTTTAACCTCCCCGTGATCTCACTCTCTGTCCCTTTAACTGTCCCCCTTATCACAATCATTGTCCCTTTAACTGTCTCTGATCTCACTCTTTGTCCCTTTAAATGTCCCTGATCTCCATCTTGGTCCCTTTAACAGTCCATGATCTCAATCTCTGTCCCTTTAACTGTCCCTGATCTCCCTCTCAGTCCCTTTAACTGTCCCTGATCTGACTCTCTGTCCCTATAACTGTCCCTGATCTCAATCTCTGTCCCTTTAACAGTCCATGATCTCAATCTCAGTCCCTTTAACTGTCCCTGACCTGACTCTCTGTCCCTATAACTGTCCCTGAACTCAATCTCTGTCCATTTAACCTCCCCTGATCTTATTCTCTGTCCCTTTAACCTCCCCGTGATCTCACTCTCTGTCCATTTATCCTCCCCGTGATCTCACTCTGTCCCTTTAATCTTCCCGTGGTCTCAAACTCTGTCCCTTGAAACTGTCCGTGATCTCATTCCCTGTCCCTTTAACCTCCTCGTGATCTCTCTCTCTGTCCCTTTAACCTCACCGTGATCTCACTCTCTGTTACTTTAACCTCCCCGTGTTCTCACTCTCTGTCCCATTAACCTCCCCGTGATCTCACTCTGTGTCCCTTTAGCCACCCCGTGATCTCACTCCGTCCCTTTAATTTCCCCGTGTTCTCACTCTCTGACCCTTCAAACTCCCCGTGATCTCACTCTCTATCGCTTTAATGTCCCCGTGACATCACTCTCTGTCCCTTTATTTTCCCCGTGATCTCACTCTCGGTCCCTTTAACCTCCCCGTGAACTCCTCTCTGTCCCCGTAATCTCCCCGTGATCTCTCTCTCTGTCCCTTTAACCTCCCCGTGATTTCACTCTCTATCCCTTAAACCTTCCCGTGATATCACTCTCTGTCCCTTTAAGCTCCCCGTGATCAAATCTCTGTCTCTTTAACCTCCCCTTGATCTCACTCACTGTCCCTTTAACCTCCCCGTGATCTCACTCTCTGTCCCTTTAACCTATCCGTGATTTCTCTCTCCCCTACCCTCCCCTTTTCTCCCCTACCCTCCCCCCTCCCCTTCTCTCCCCCTCCCCCCATCCCCCCTACCCCCCTCCCCCCATCCCCCCTACCCCCCCTTCTCTCCCCTACCCCCTCCCCTTCTCTCCCCTACCCCCTCCCCTTCTCTCCCCTACCCCCCCCCTTCTCTCCCCTACCCTACCAACCACCTTCCCCTTCTCTCCCCTACCCTCCCCACTCCTCTCCCCTACCCTCCCCCTGCCATCCCCTCCCTCTCCCCTCCTCTTCTCTCCCCTCCCCTTCTCTCCCCTACCCTCCCCCCTCCCCTTCTCTCCCCTACCCTCCCCCTCTCTCCCCTACCCTCCCCCCTCCCCTTCTCTCCCCTACCCTCCCCCTTCCCCTTCTCTCCCCTACCCTCCCCCCCTCCCCTTCTCTCCCCTACCCTCCCCCCCCTCCCCTTCTCTCCCCTACCCTCCCCTTCTCTCCCCGACCCTCCCCCCTCCCCTACCCTTCTCTCCCCTCCCCTACCAACCACCTTCCCCTTCTCTCCCCTACCCTCCCCCCTCCTCTCCCCTACCCTCCCCCTGCCATCCCCTCCCTCTCCCCTCCTCTTCTCTCCCCTTCCCTCCCCCCCCCTTCCCTCCCCCCTCCCCTTCTCTCCCCTACCCCCTCCCCTCCCCTTCTCTCCTCCCCTCCCCTCCCCCCCTCCCCTCCCCCCCTCCCCTCCCCTCCCCCCTTCTCTCCCCTCCCCCCCCTCCCCCCCCTCCCCTCCCCCCTTCTCTCCCCTCCCCCCCTCACCTCCCCTCCCCCCCTTCTCTCCCCTCCCCCCCCTCCCCTCCCCCCTTCTCCCCCCTCCCCCCTCCCCCCCCCTCCCCTCCCCCCCTTCTCTCCCCTCCCCCCCTTCTCTCCCCTCTTCCCCCTCTCTCTCCCCTACCGCCTCCCCGCGCCCCCCTCTCTCCCCGCGAGGAGCCGGGCCCGGTGAACAGGGATTGGGGAAACTCGGGGCGGGAGAGACCCGCAGCGCAGGCTCGCTCCAGCCCCGCTCGCTCGCTCGCGGGCTGGGCTGGGATTCGATTCCCCTCCCCGGGCTCGGAGGTAACTCCAGCTGCGTCAGGCCTCAGACCCGCCGCCATCTTGTGGAAGATTCTAGATGTCGGAGCGCGAGCGGGAGGCCTCGGGGGTTTTTTTTTCGGCCGCGTCCCCCAATCGCCTCGCCCCCCACCCCGGGGGGGGGGTCGGGCTGAGCCTACCTGCCTGGGGATGGCGATGGCGATGCCGGCTCTGTCTCTCCCTCTCTCCCTCTCAGTCTCTGTCTCTCTCCCGGTGCCGCTCCCGCTCCTCCTCCCGCCGCTGCCGCGGAAACCAGGCGCCGCCAATCGAGCGCCGCCGATATCGAGCGCCACGCTGAACGCAGCCCAGCGCAATCGATCACCGATCCCTCCAGCCTGCAGCGAGGATTGACATTCAACCAGCAGGGGGAGGGGAGGAGAGGGGGAGGGGAAGGGGAGAGGCCATTCAGCCCATCCGCCCTGTACCCGCTTCGAAAGAGCTACCAGTTATACCCAATTTTCCCTCTCAGGTATTGATCCAATTTTTATTCCGCAAATGACTATTTAATACTGAGATCATAAGCAGGGGGAGGGGAGGGGAGGGGAGGCCATTCGGCCCATTCAGTGAGCTGGTGTCTGATCTGACTGTGGCGGGAGGGTTGCCAACCCCTCCAGGGTTGGCCTGGAGTCTCCAGGGAATCTCAGGAGTGGATAGGGAGGAAGCGTTCCCGCTCGTAAACGGATCGAGAACCAGAGGGCACAGTTTTAAAGTGATTAAAAGCAAAGCTCGTCGCAAACTGGAGGAACAGCACCTCATCGTCCGACTCGGCACTTTACAGCCTTCCGGAGTTCAACAACTTCAGATCGTGAACTCTCTCTCCTCCTCATCCCCACCCCCTTTCCGATCACACTTTTTCCTGATAATTTATCTTTTTTTTGCCCACATATTTTTCTTTTCCCACCTATTTCTATTATTATTTTTAAATGTATTTCCATCCATTGTTTTATCTCTACCTTTTAGCCTATTTCGATCCCTTCCCCCCACCCCACCCCCACTAGGGCTATCTGTACCTTGCTCGTCCTGCTTTCTACCCTTAATGTCACCTATTAGCACATTCCTTAGATAATATCACCACCTTCAACACCCCTTTGCCCTTTTGTCTATGACATCTTTGGCAATCTCTTCTTTACCTCCACCTATCACTGGCCCCCTATCTAGCTCTACCTGTCCCACCCCCCCTCAACCAGCTTACATTTCACCTCATTTCTATTTTTCTTTAGTTCCGATGAAGAGTCATACAGACTCAAAGCGTTAACTGTGTTCCTCTCCGCAGATGCTGTCAGACCTGCTGAGTTTTTCCAGCTATTTTTGGTTTTGTTTTGGCACAGTTTTAAAGTGTTTTGCAAAGGAAGCAAATGCGAGGTGAGAAAAAACCTTTTCACACAGCGAGCAGTTAGGGTCTGGGATGCACTGCCTGGTGGAGGCAGCTTCAGCTGAGGCATTCAAGAGGGCATTGGATGATTATTTAAATAGAAACAATGCGCAGGGTTACGGGGAAAAGGCAGGAGGTTGGCACTAAGTTAAAATGCTCAGAGAGCCGCTGCAGACAGATGGGCTGAATGGCCTCCTTCTATACCATAACAATTCTGTGATTCTGTGCAACCCTAGAGAAAAAAATCATTGGGACTTTAAAAAAGATTTTTTTTGTCACTTTCTTTGAACGTACGAACAAGGAGCAGGATTAGGCCATTCAGCCCCTCGCATCTGCTCTGCCATTTAGTGAGATCATGGCTGATCTGATAGTAACCTGAAATTCTTCCACAAGGGGAATCATCCTCTCCACATCCACCCTGTCAAGATCCCTCAGGATCTAATATGTTTCAATCAAGTCGCCTCTTATTCTTCTAAACTCCAGCGGATACAAGTCTAGTCTGTCCAACCTTTCCTGATAATACAACACACCCATTCCAGGTATTAGTCTGGTCAACCTTCTCTGAACTGCTTTCATTTCTCTTTACCAATATAAAAATATTGAAAATGGTGAAGAGGGGGGCTGCCGATGGGGCAGCTCTTTGACTGACAGTCAAGCATCATCCAGTTGGATAATGAGTGTTTTTGCTTTTCAGTTGCCATAGGAAGGCAGTGTGTCACAGGGATCGAGGTGTTGGATAACTAATGGCTAGAGCATGTGGGCAAGGGGCAAGTCATGTGACGAAACCTCCAGGAATACATTTAATCACATTTGGCAACCCTATTGTGGCCCTAAAACCACTTTCCTGTCTGTTCCCCCATAACCCTTGACTCTTCTGTTGATCAAAAACCTGTCTTCCTCAGCCTTGAATATATTCCATGACCCAGTCTGCACTACTCACTGGGGAAGAGAATTCCAAAGACTAACCACCCTCTTGAGAGAACAAATTCCTCCTCATCTCCACCTGAAATGGGAGACCGCACTCTAACGCAGTGCACTTCAAATATAACTCATTGCGTCGGTGTTTTTTCAATGTCGCTTCTGGTTCTTTTGACAATCACCTTAATTTTGTGTCCCCTTCTGTCCCCTAGAAGCGGTTTCTCCTTATTTTCTCTATCAAAACCCTTCATTCATAATTTTGAACAGCTCGATAAAATGTCCCCATAACCTTGGCAGAGGCGTCAACACTTGAAAATGTAAAACGCACTCAGGATTATGGGGCTTAGAAATTGGGGGTTTTCCCGGATTCAGATAAAGGAGAAAGACTTGCATTTATTTAGTGCCTTTCAGAACTTCAGGACACCCCAAAACGCCTTACAGCAATTAAGTACTTTTGAAGTGTAGCCACTGTTATAATGTAGTAAACAGGGCAGCCAATTGGTCACCGTCAGCTCCCACATCCAGAAACGTGATGAAGACCAGATAATATTATTTTCTGAGGGTTACTGATTCTTAAAGAGGATGAGTTAAAGGCAAAATGCAGGCAGCCCCTCAACAATGTTCCAACATTCAATTTGATCATCACTGATCTGTATCCCATTATGATCCATGTGCTTTGGGTCATAGTGCCACTGTCTCATTTAACATATACTTGAACTCCTGGTGTTCATCAGACACACTGAATTCTACAACAACACACCAAATACCACACGGAGAGACCAAATACCACACTAAGACATCAAGTATTACACTGGCCCACAAAATATCTCACTACCACACACAAAGATGAGGGGCATGGACAGGGTGGATAGGGAGCAGCTGTTCCCCTTAGTTATCAATCGAGGCATAGATTACAAAAGTATGGAGGTCATGTTGGAGTTGTATAGAACCTTAGTGAGGCCACAGCTGGAGTACTGTGTGCAGTTCTGGTTGCCACATTATAGGAAGGACGTGATTGCGCTGGAGGGGGTGCAGAGGAGATTCACCAGGATGTTGCCTGGGATGAAACATTTAAGTTATGAAGAGAGGTTGGATAGACTTGGGTTGTTTTCAATGGAGCAGAGAAGACTGAGGGGCGACCTGATCGAGGTGTACAAGATTATGAGGGGCATGGACAGGGTGGTTAGGGAGCAGCTGTTCTCCTTAGTCAAAGGGTCAGTCACAAGGGAACATAAGTTCAAGGTGAGGGGCAGGAGATTTAGGGGGGATGTGAGGTAAAACTTTTTTACCCAGAGGGTGGTGACGGTCTGGAATGCACTGCCTGGGAGGGTGATGGAGGCGGGTTGCCTCACATCCTTTAAAAAGTACCTGGATGAGCACTTGACACGTCATAACATTCAAGGCTATGGGCCAAGTGCTGGTAAATGGGATTAGGTAGGTAGGTCAGGTGTTTCTCACATGTTGGTGCAGACTCGATGGGCTGAAGGGCCTCTTCTGCACTGTGATTCTGTGAAGATGACAATGACATCCCAAATATTACACCAAAATACCAAATGCCACAATGACACAACAGATATCACACTGAAACATTAGGTATCACACTGTGGAGATGATGGCTGGACTAGTAATCTAGAGACTAAGGGTAATGATCTGGGGACCTGGGTTTGAATCCTGCCACGGCAGATGGTGGAATTTAAATTCAATGAATTAAAAGTCTAATGATGACTGTGGAACCATTGTTGATTGTTGTAAAAACCCATCTGGTTCACTAATGTCCTTTACAAAAGGAAATCTGCTGTCCTTACCTGGTCTGGCCTACATGTGACTCCAGACCCACAGTGATGTGGTTGACTCTTAAATGCCCTCTGAACAAGGGTAATTAGATGTGGGCAATAAATGCTGACCTAGCCAATGATGCCTACATCCCATGAATGAATAAAAAAAACACACCAGATATCACATTGACATAGAAAATAGGAACAGGAGTAGACCATTCGGCCCCTCGAGCCTGCTCCGCCATTCAATATGATCATGGCTGATCTTCTTGTATTTTGATTTCCACATCCCAATCTAACCCCGATAACCTTTGATTCCCTTGCCTAACAAGAATCTATCTACCTCTGCCTTAAAAATATTCAATGACCCCGCCTCCGCCACCTTCTGAGGCAGAGAGTTCCAAAGTCGCACAACCCTCTGGGAGAAAATGTTTCTCCTCATCTCTGTCCTAAAAGGGCGACCCCTAATTTTAAAACAGTGCCCCCGAGTTCTGGACTCACTCACAAGAGGAAACATCCTTTCCACGTCCACCTTGTCAAGGCCGTTCAGGATCTTGTATAACTTCAATCAAATCACCCCTCACTCTTCTAAACTCCAGTGGAAACAAGCCCAGTCTGTCCAACCTTTCCTCATAAGACAACCCACTCATTCCAGGTATCAATCTAGTAAACCTCCTCTGAACCGCCTCCAATGCATTTACATCCTCCCTTAAATAAGGAGACCAAAACTGCACACAGTATTCGAGATGCAATCTCATCAATGCCCTGTATAACATAGCGTCCTTACTTTTATGTTCAATCCCTCTCGTAATAAAGGATAGCATTCCATTAGCCTTCTTAATTACTTGCTGTACCTGCAAACTAACTTTTTGTCTCATACTAGAACACCTAGATCCCTCTGCAGCTCAGAATTATGCAGCCATTCTCCATTTAAGTAATACTCTGCTTTTTTGTTCTTCCTGCCAAAGTGAACAACTTCACATTTTCCCACTCACTCAACCAATCTATATCCATCTGCAACCTCCTCATGTCCTCTTCACCACATACTTTCCTACCTATCTTTGTGTCATCTGTAAATTTAGCTACCCTGTCTCCACTCCCCTCATCTAAGTAATTGATGTAAATTGTAAAAAGCTGAGGCCCCAGTAAAGACCCCTGTGGGACTCCAGTTGTCACATCCTGCCAATCAGAAAAAGACCCATTTATGCATACTCTCTGCTTTCTGCCAGCCAGCCAATCTTCTACCCATGCTAATACGTTACCCACTACACCATGCGCTTTTATTTTCCAAAATAATCTTTGATGCGGCACCTTATCAAATGCCTTCTGGAAATCTAAGTACAGGACATCTACAGGCTCCCCTTTATCCACTGTGCACGTTACTCCTTCAAAACACTTCAATAAATTGGTTAAACATGATTTTCCTTTCACAAAACCATGCTGACTCTTCCCGATTGCCTTGAGCCCTTCTAAGTGCCCAGCTATAACCTCCTTAATCATCGATTCCAATAACTTCCCCACGACAGACATCAAGCTGACTGGCCTATAGTTTCCTGTTTCTTTGCCTCCCTCCCTCCTTGAATAAAGGGGTTATATTTGCTACTTTCCAATCTGATGGAACCTTTCCAGAATCTAGCGAATTTTGGAAAATTAACACCAGCGCATCGACTACCTCATTAGCCACCTCTTTGAAGACCCTGGGATGTAGTCCATTGGGATCCACAACAGTTTCCAGCCCGCAGCTCCATCAATTTACTCAGAACCGTTTCCCTGGTGATTTCAATTTCACCAAGTTCCTCTCTCCCGTTCATCTCCTGATTTGCAGCTATTACTGGAATGTTTTTTGTATCCTCTATAGTGAACACAAAAGCAACATATTTGTTCATCTCTTCTGCCATTTCCCTATTATCTACTATTAACTCCCCACTGTCACTCACTAGAGGACCAACACTCACTTTACTTACTCTTTTCCTTTTTAAATACCTGTAGAAACTCTTGCTATCCGTTTTCACATTTCTAGCTAGCTTCCTCTCATACTCTAATTTCTTTCTCCTGATTAATCTTTTAGTCATTCTCTGCCATTCTTTATATTCTGTCCAATCATCTGTCCTGTCACTCATCTTTGCGGAGTTGTATGCTTTTTCCTTAAGTTTGATGCTTTCATTAACTTTTTTAGTTAATCACGGATGTTGGGTCCTCCCCTTAGAATTTTTCTATATAGTAGGAGTATACTTATTCTGAATACTCTGAAATATCCCCTTAAATGTCTGCCACTGTTTCTCTATTGATCTATCCTCTAGCCTAGTTTCCCAGTTCACTTCAGCTAGCTCAGCTTTCATCCTCACATAGTTGCCCTTATTTAAGTTTAAGATACTAGTCTTAGACTCACTCTTCTCCCTTTCAAACTGGATGTAAAATGCAATCATATTGTGGTTGCTGCTACCTGTTGCCTTTACTCTGAGGTCATTAATTAATCCTGTCACGTTACACAATACCAAGTTTAATATAACCTACTCTCCGGTTGATTCCAAAACATGCCGCTTTAAGAAACTGTTTCAAAAGCATTCTAAGAACTCCTCATCCAGGCTACTACTGCCAATCTGATTTTTCCAGTTTATGTGTAGATTAAAATCACCCATGATTATTGCTATCCCTTTATCACAAGCAACACAATATTTTCTCTTGAATACTTTGTCCTACACCTGTGGCTACTGTTTGGGGGCCTGTAGACCACTCCCACTAATGACTTTTTCCCCCTACTATTCCTTATTTCCACCCAAAATGATTCTACATCCTGATCTCCTGAAGCAAGGCCATCTCTAACTATTACACCAATGCCCTCTTTGATTAACAGTACTACGCCCTCCATCTTAACCTAGCTTCCTATTCTTTTGAATGTCAGGTACCCCTCAATATTAAGTGCCCAATCTTTGTCGCTCTGCAGCCATGTCTCCGTAATTACTATCAGATCATATTTATTTACTTCAATGTGGCCATCAATTCATTTACGTTGTTATAAATGCTATGTGCATTCAGATAGAGAGCCTTCAGTTTTGTCTTTTTGTTACCTTTAAAACATTTAGACTTGACTGTTGATGTATTCTTAGACTTTTCCTCTCTGTCCCTTCCTGCCATTCTCTGACCTTCATTTCTCATATTACTATTTTGCTCTCCTGTCTTGATTCTACACCTTAATTGCTACCTCTACCCAGGTTTGATCCTTCACCCATCTTGTTTAGTCTAAGCCCTCTAAACAACCAGATATCACACCGACACACCAGATATCACACTGACACATCAGATATGGCACCGACATATTAGACACCACACTGACACATCAGATATCACGCCGACACACCAGATATCACACCGACACACCAGATATCACACTAACACACCAGATATCACACTGACACATCAGATATCACAGTGAAATACCAGATATCATGCTGACCCAAAAGATATCACACTGGCACACCAGATATCACACTGACACACCAGATATCACACTGACCCATCAGATATCACAATGGCACACCAGATATCATGCTGACCCAAAAGAATAGCACGCCGACAAACCAGATATCACGCTGACACATCAGATATCACACTGACCCATCAGATATCACACTGACACACCAGATATCACACTGACACACTAGATATCACACTGACACACCAGATATCACATTGACACACTAGATATCACACTGACCCACCAGATATCACACTGACCCACCAAATATCACACTGACCCACCAGATATCACACTGATCCACCAGATATCATGCTGACACACCTGATATCACACTAACACACCAGATATCACACTGACACATCAGATATCACACTGACACACCAAATATCACACTGATACACCGGATATCATGCTGACACACCTGATATCACACTGATACACCAGATATCACACTGACACACCAGATATCACACTGACCCACCAGATATCACACTGACCCACCAGATATCATGCTGACACACCTGATATCACACTGCCACACTAGATATCACATTGACACACTAGATATCACACTGACGCACCAGATATCACACTGATACACCAGATATCACACTGACACACAGATATCACACTGACCCACCAGATATCACATTGACACACCAGATATCACACTGACACACCAGATATCACACTGACACACCAGATATCACACTGACACACCAGATATCATGCTGACACACCGGATATCATGCTGACACACCTGATATCACACTGACACACCTGATATCACACTGACCCACCAGATATCATGCTGACACACCGGATATCATGCTGACACACCTGATATCACACTGACACACCTGATATCACACTGACCCACCAGATATCATGCTGACACACCGGATATCATGCTGACACACCAGATATCACACTGCCACACCAGATATCACACTGATCCACCGGATATCATGCTGACACACTGGATATCATGCTGACACACCAGATATCACACTGACACACCAGATATCACACTGACACACCAGATATCATGATGACACGTGTCACAAAAACGGACTACAGCTTCATCAACTACTTATGACCATACTGAACATTTCATGGAAGACCTGTTTTTAAAAAAAAAACAAGAAAAACCACTAAAGCCTGACATCACACTGACACACCTGATATCACACTGACACACCTGATATCACATTGACACACTAGATATCACACTGACACACCAGATAACACATTGACACACCAGATATCACATTGACACACCAGATATAACACTGACACACCTGATATCACACTGACACACCTGATATCACATTGACACACTAGATATCACACTGACACACCTGATATCACATTGACACACCTGATATCACATTGACACACTAGATATCACACTGACACACCAGATAACACATTGACACACCAGATATCACATTGACACACCAGATATAACACTGACACACCTGATATTACACTGACACACCTGATATCACATTGACACACCAGATATCACAGCGACACACCAGATATCATATTGACACACCAGATATCACATTGACACACCTGGTATCACATTGACACACCTGATATCACACTGACACACCAGATATCACACTGACATACCTGATATCACATTGACACACTAGATATCACATTGACCCACCAGATATCACACTGACACACCTGATATCTCACTGACACACCAGATATCACACTGACATACCTGATATCACATTGACACACTAGATATCACATTGACACACCAGATATCACACTGACATACCTGATATCACATTGACACACCAGATATCACACTGACACATCAGATATGGCACCGACATATTAGACACCACACTGACACATCAGATATCATGCCGACATGCCAGATATCACACTGACACACCAGATATCACACTAACACACCAGATATCACACTGACACATCAGATATCACAGTGAAATACCAGATATCATGCTGACCCAAAAGATATCACACTGGCACACCAGATATCACACTGACACACCAGATATCACACTGACCCATCAGATATCACACTGACCCACCAGATATCACACTGACCCACCAGATATCACACTGACACACCAGATATCACACTGACACACCAGATATCACACTGACACACCAGATATCACACTGACCCACCAGATATCACACTGACACACCAGATATCACACTGACCCACCAGATAGCACGCCGACAAACCAGATATCACGCTGACACACCAGATATCACACTGACCCATCAGATATCATGCTGACCCACCAGATATCACACTGACACACCAGATATCACACTGACACACCAGATATCACACTGACACACCAGATATCACACTGATACACTGGATATCATGCTGACACACCTGATATCACACTGATCCACCAGATATTATGTTGACACACCAGATATCACACTGACACACCAGATATCACACTGATCCACCAGATATTATGCTGACACACCAGATATCACACTGACACACCAGATATCACACTGATACACTGGATATCATGCTGACACACCTGATATCACACTGACACACCTGATATCACATTGACACACCAGATATCACATTGACACACCTGATATCACACTGACACACCTGATATCACACTGTCACACCAGATATCACAGCGACACACCTGATATCACATTGACATACCAGATAACCAGATATCACATTGACACACCTGATATTACATTGACACACCAGATAACACACTGACACACCAGATATCACATTAACACACCAGATATCACATTGACATACCTGATATCACACTGACACACCAGATATCACATTGACCCACCAGGTATCATGCTGACATTTCAGATGTCATGCTGACACATCATGTATCACACTGACACACCAAATATCACACTGACCCACCAGGTATCATGCTGACACACCAGATGTCACGCCAACACACCAGATATCACACGGACACACTGGATATCACACTGAGACCCCAGATATCACACTGACACACCAGATATCGCACCAAAACACCAGATATTGCACCAACACATCAGATATCACACCGACACACCAGATATCACGCTGATCCATCAGATATAACACTGACACATGTCTCAAAAATGGACTATAGCTTCACCACCTTTGGACATTGTGAACTTTTCAAGGAAGACCTATCTTTTTTTAAAAATACAAGAAAAGGCACTAATGGCTGATACTGTAAAGTGACCACATTCTGGAAAATTCCTATGTGTATTATACTGACAGACCTGAGGGAACACGGGTTTTCACACCTGAAGAAGTGTCAAGGCCCACTTCAAACAGAGACACTTGGAAGAAAGGTATGGAAAATGCAATTTCAGTGACTTGGCCTCCACAACCTTCTATGGTAGAGAATTCCACAGGTTCACCACTCTCTGAGTGAAGAAGTTTCTCCTCATCTCAGTCCTAAATGGCCTACCCCGTATCCTGAGACTGAGACACCTTTTTCTAGAACCCCCAGCCAGAGGAAACATCGTCCCTGCATCCAGTTTGTCCATCGCTGTCAGAATTTTATATGGTTCAATGAGATCCCCTCTCAGTCTTCTAAACTCCAGGGAATACAGGCCTAGTCGGCCCAATTTCCTCTCATACAACAATCTTGTCATCCCAGGAATCAGTCTGGTGAACCTTCGCTGCACTCCCTCTATGGCAAGTACATCCTTTCTTAGGTAAGGAGACCAAAACTGCACACAATACTCCAGGTGTGGTCTCACCAAGGCCCTGTACAGCTGCAGTAAGAATCTCCTACTGTTTGTGAAGACAATGGAGAATGTTTCACGCATCTCATCAGAAATGTAAAAACACATCTCCTGTTGATTTATATCTCAGAATGTGTAAAAAAAAAAAGCTCTGAGATAAAAGCAAAACAGAATCTAGATGCAAGACACTCCTATTTCCCCCTCCCGGGAATACACAGGGAAAATGGGTTAAGACTAGCTGAAAACCAATGAGTGACAGAAGCAAGAGGCAACACCAGTCTTCAGTCACCCCTGCAGACGCAGACAGGTGATCTCTCCTTCTCCCTCTCTCTCTCTTGCTGGAGGTAAGTTGTCTAGCAGACAGACAGCAAGCAGGGAGAAATAGGACAGCCTCTTCAGTTACCCCTGCAGGGACAACTAGGTTATCTCTCCCTTTGGGAACGAGCAAGCAAGTGTCTCCAACAGGTTGCAAAACTGCCAAAGTCGGTTCTATCAAAATCACCCAACTAACAGCCGCAATGTACCAACTTCTACACCTCAGGGACAAGCCAAAGACTGATTTGTATATTCTTTTAACTTTTATTTGGACTCTCACCTTTCTTATTTATGATCTGTGTGTGTATGTGTGTGTTGTGTCTTTTATTATTTTTCCTCAGGTTTTTTAGTAACTAATAAACTTATTGTTTCTTTGACTCATGAAAACCTGGTTGAATTGGCTCCTTATAAAAAAGGTAAATACATTTGGATTGGGAAAAGGAATCCACAGGGAAAGAATTTTAAACAAACCTTTGTTGTGACCAACTGAGAGGGTTTGAATAAAAAGGGGAGCCAGCTCATTCCCCTTCACCTAGTCATAACACACACCAGATATCACACTGACACACCAGATATCAAACTTATGCACCAGATATCACACCGACACACCAGAAGTTACACCAACACACCAGAAATCACACTGACACACCAGAAATCACACTGACACACCATAAATCACACTGATACACCAGAAATCACACTGACACACCAGATATCACACCGACACACCAGATATCACACCGACACACCAGAAATCACACTGACACACCAAAAATCACACTGATACACCAGAAATCACACTGATACACCAGAAATCACACTGACACACCAGAAATCACACTGACGCACCAGAAATCACACTGACGCACCAGATATCACACCGACACACCAGAAATCACACTGACACACCAGAAATCACACTGACACACCAGAAATCACACTGACACACCAGAAATCACACTGACACACCATAAATCACACTGACACATCAGATATCACACTGACACACCAGAAATCACACTGATACACCAGAAATCACACTGATACACCAGAAATCACACTGACACACCAGAAATCACACTGACACACCAGAAATCACACTGATACACCAGAAATCACACTGACACACCAGAAATCACACTGACACACCAGAAATCACACTGATGCACCAGATATCACACCGTCACACCAGAAATCACACTGATGCACCAGATATCACACCGTCACACCAGAAATCACACTGATGCACCAGATATCACACCGTCACACCAGAAATCACACTGATGCACCAGATATCACACCGTCACACCAGAAATCACACTGATGCACCAGATATCACACCGTCACACCAGAAATCACACTGATGCACCAGATATCACACCGTCACACCAGAAATCACACTGATGCACCAGATATCACACCGTCACACCAGAAACCACACTGATGCACCAGATATCACATCGTCACACCAGATATCAAACTGATGCACCAGATATCACACCGGCACACTAGATATCACATCGACACACCAGGCAGAAAGGGGTGCACAAACAGGTGACTAGTACGGAGAACAGTAAGTTAATAGATGGAGTTGGAGGAAGGGAGAAAGTCATGAAGTCTAAAACAGGGTATGTGAGTACACGGAGTATAGTAAATAAGATTGGGGAGTTACAGTTGCAGATTGCCATGTGGAAATATGATTTTGCGGTGATAACAGAGACCTGGCTCAAGGAAGGGCAGGACAGGGTGTTAAATATTCCTTGGTACAAGGTGGTCAGAAAAGAGAGGAAAGGAAGAAAAGGAGGAGGGGTGGCGGTATTAGTTAAGGAGGGCATTGCAGTGCTGGAGAAAGAGGACTGGAGAATTGCAAACATTACCCCCTTGTTCAAAAAAAGGATAAGCCCAGCTATTACAGACCAGTCAGTTTAACTTCAGCGGTGGGCAAGATTCTAGAAACAATTATTCGGGATGGAATTAATAGTCACATGGAAAAATGTGGGTTGATTAGGGCGGTCCAGCCTGGATTTCTTAAGAGAAAATCATGTTTAACTAATTTGCTGCAGTTTTTTGACAAGGTAACAGAGAGGATTGTGTAAGAAATTGGGGTCTTTAATAAGCGGGTATTTTCTAGATTTTATGGGATTTTCTAAGCAGCATTGATTCTCTCTCTGGATAGAGGGTGTTGACATTCCTAAGCTGGTAGGATGGCACCTTGTGCACCCCCTTATCCATGCAAGTGTTTAGAAAGGGCCAGGATATGACCTTCAGCGTGATGGAAACTAAAGAGCTGACCTCGAGCAGGGTGACGCACAAGGAGGGTAGAAACCACTCTGGCGTTTGGAGTACCTGTCCTGTGTCCATTGGTCAGAATAGTTTGAACAGGTGATTGACAGAGGGTAAGCTACCAACCCCCCAAAAAGGGTATTTATGGGGAGGTCCTGCTGAGGGATTGTATACGGCTGAGGTGTTGGGGAGGTTGCAGTACTCGTTGGTAGCTGCCTTCTTCAGATGGAAGATGAATCAGAGGAGGAGGAGGATGGTGAGATGAACATGTTCTGTGCCAACTACCGTCTGTAAACCACAACTGTCACAGGTTGTATACTTTTCCTGTCTAATTAGTTAATGTATCATCTAAACTGTTGTTTCTTAATAAATTTAATAGACCATCTTAAAATTACTTATGACTAGTTGACTACCTATTTAGGTATCCATGGGCCTGAACCCAAAATCTTACAATTGGCGTCAGAAGTGGATCCACAGTAGTCAAGATTGGCTTGGAATTTGAGAAACAACAGTCTTAGATTGTAGGTAAGCGAGTGGTGTAGCTATTAAGTGAAGCCAGGAGTCACAATGGCATTGGCATATGCTGGAATGCAACTGATAGACAGTTTGACAAAGGAGACAGGAGCATCAGGGGCGAATTATGTCCTGGGAGTTGTAGAAGAGTGTGACAGACATTACGAGTGTATCCTTGATAGGCTTTCTAAAGAGGTTCAGAAAGGAAACAGCGAGTTGGAGAAGGTCCAGAATAAATTGGCCTACAGTGCACATCTTTGTGCCTTACAGCTGAGTAAAATGCACAAGGTGTTAAGGGAACTGGTAAGATAAGTTGCAAAAAGGAATTGATGGCTGGCAGGAGAGTACAGCTATCCTGAACAATCAGTTACACTGGGAACAGGAGGCACAAGATAGGGCATGTGGTGCTAAGAACAAACAAACTGCTGCTAGACCTAACACTGGAAATAAATATTGATTTACAGTCAGAAAATGCCAGGCCAAGTGAGGAGTTAGAAGATGCAGTGGGGGTTTTGAGGAAGTTAATTCAGTCACAAAGTGCCACCTCCCTTGAAGCAGACCAGTCCCCATGTTTAGCTAAAACGAAACAACCCCAGACACAGATTGGTCAACAGCGAGCAGTGGTAGCTGCTGTCTCCAAAAGCAGGGCAGACCATCCCAAGCTTTGCTGGAGTAATATAAGAGAAAGCACTTCCCCTTCTGCTCCGCGTCGCCTATGTGATAAGGGAATGGCGATGTGTGGGGTTACCCAAACCGGGGCAAGGACAGAGGCGGTTGGGAATGCTAAAGAATCACCCACTGTGGCCAGAGAACAGGTCACAGCCTTGCGTTTTTCCCTGGATGAGGTTCAGGCACTAAGGGAAGAGAACATTGATGTTCACATTGAGGTCCCAGTTAGAATCAAGCAGCTCCCTACCGAAAGCTGGAGTGTATTCGCAGAGAGACAGACCGGACTCCTGCACCCTCATTATCCACGATCCCTTACCCCGACCCTATGGGGGTACTTTTTCCCAGCTGAGAGTACACTGTACATTTGAGTCGTCATTGTTCAAGCAGGGTGTTGCTCGCAAACATCAAAGATTCAAAAAATTGGGGTTTGAGGAGGAAGCTAAAATGTTTAAAATTCAAACGACATATTTTACTGGCTTTAAACTGCTGTCACATTCTGTTTCAAATGACAAACTGTGCTAGGATGGAACTGTGAAGATCAGTTTGTTCCCAAAATATAAAGATAAGCCCGGAGTTTGACGGCAACCCATTGTGAACTTTCCAAAATCAGATGAGTTGACTGAACTGCTAAAATTCAAACTAAAAACACGTTTTACTGACTGTTTCTTTCAAATTTCATCAAGCAGCAAATATCGGAACTTGAAAATTGTTTCGAAGGAGAAAAAGAATTAACACAAGAGATATCGGGTGATGAACGGCTTACAAAACTCGAACCAGGTTTCAAAATAATTGGAATTTAACTTTTAAAATTTGGGGGAAGTCGGAGACAACAAAAGGATTGAACAAAACAAGCTTAAATTGGAGTTTGGTTTCTGATCAGGAAAGTTTTCTTTTAAGTTACGCAAAGTGATGCAATTGTGCGTCGAGTTTTCTTTGCCCCCATCCCCACTAAACAAGCAGCGGAGTTAACAATTCCTGCTACAGCTGCTTTTTAAAAAAAAGAATCATCACACAGCCTTCGGATTGCTAAATGTATATTGGGCATTATTAGATATTATTAGATTTTATGTCAATAAGTTTACAGATATGATTGGGTATATTAACCCATTGGGCTCCTGACCACAGCCACAGTGGGTCGCTTGTGTTTTTTTTAAACGGGTGATGGTGGTTTCTAGCTCCCAGCGAACCCAGCAGTTTTGAGAATTAAAGCACAGCAAAAAGACTTTACTTTTCAAAGACTTGGCCTTCCCCAAAGCCTGTCCACCATCTACAAGGCACAAGTCAGGAGTGTGATGGAATACTCCCCACATGCCTGGATGAGTGCAGCTCCCACAACACTCCAGAAGCTTGACACTGCCCAGGACAAAGCAGCCGCTTGGTTGGCACCACGTCCACAAACATTCACTCCCTTCACCACCAACGCACAGTAGCAGCAGCGTGTACCATCTACAAGATGCACTGCAGGAACTCACCAAGGCTTCTTAGACAGCACCTTCCAAACCCATGACCACTACCATCTAGAAGGACAAGGACAGCAGATAGATGGGAACACCACCATCTCCAAGCCACTCACCATCCTGACTTGGAAATATATCGCCGTTTCTTCACTGTCGCTGGGTCAAAACCCTGGAACTCCCTCCCTAACAGCACTGTGGGTGTACCTACACCACATGGACTGTAGCGGCTCAAGAAGGCAGCTCATTGCCACCTTCTCAAGGGCAATAAATGCTGGACCAACGAAGCCCACATCCTGTGAATACATTTTTAAAAATTCAGGCCATTTGCTACTATTTTCAAGACAAAGTGCTTGAGAATGGGAGATATGAAAATCACCTCTAAACTGAGGGCAAACGCTTTTGTCACTGTTGTAAACCCCCCCAACTTAAAACCACCAACCCTGTTCCTGAAATTGGAATTGATAAATAACTGGACCTGAGTTGCTATGTCAAGCATTCAAAGGGAAATTTACCTGACGTTTAAGGAGATAAACAAATTCTAATTTTTCAAAAAGAAAACTAACGGACAAACAGTCTCGGTGGTTTCTCAGTATCAAAAAAAAAAGTTTGTTTTTGGAAGAAATAAATTGAACACTTAAAAATAAAACCTGTCAGCTGACAACACTGCTATTTGAATTTGGGACCATTATAATATTAAAAAAAAAAGGTAGACACAATCTAGTGCCGGCTTTGTCCAATCTTTTCGTCTGGTGGGGGGAGAGGCGGTGGTCACTTTTCAAATTTTCACTCAGTTTGGGGGCCAATACGCAATTTTTGGAAAGGGAAAGGAAACAGGCTCAGAGGAATGGAAATTTATCTCACATTTTACTTTTGGAAAGTCAGGAAGAATTATCGAATGGTGTATCCTTTTAAAGACATGATGAAGTTGGCTGGCAAAATACACAGCGTGATCCCTATAGACCTGATAAACCTTCCTATTGCAAAACAAGAATTTGTGGGAGACGACAGAGAGATTACCAAGCATGATGAAGTGACTGTAGCGGAAGGAACACTTCCCGAATAGAAAATCTGGTGAAAAGAGACCTAGAGACCTCATCCAACAGAGAATGTGTGAAGATGAGATAGCGAATGTGAACTTCCAACAGAGGATTAAAGGAGGAATTGGGACACCGGTGTGGATGTGCAGAAGTGATTTGTAAGGTGTGAAGTAACTGAGATGCGAGAGTACATGGTGCAGCTGCGCTGAAGGACGGGTCCCAGACTTGCTCAGTTACTTGACAAACAGCGTGACATGAAATGGTTAATATGGCCTGAAGAGTAAGAAAACATTTTTAAATGATCAAGACACTGACATGTATTCCAGAGAGAAACAGACTATAAGACAATGAATTTTACTCCCTCTGACCACTACCATCATAGAGTCAAATTAAAGTAAATGTAAAAGGAATTTTGGACTGGGACAAATGAAGGTTAGGGGCTTGCATAATCTATTGCTTCACTTATACGTAATTATACGCTAAGAGCCTGAAAATTAGCAGCACTCAGGCAAAACAATAAGGCTGGGATTTCAGGACCCCCAGTGTGGTAGGACCCACCGTGAGGGATGTGGTGGGCCAGCCAGAAGCCTATTGACTTTCGGTGGGACCGGGAGACCCTGACGGTGGGCGGGGCCCAGAAAATCCCAGCCCAAAAATATTTCCCTCTCCAAGGGCAGGGGGGGGCGGGTACCGTAGGATCTGCAGCCAGGGGTGCCAAACCAAGTAATCAGATCATTCTAGTAGCTTTAGTATGTTACCTACATTACAGCACAGAAAGAGGTTATTCATCCTGAGAGGTCCATTCTGGTGTTTAGTTTATTTCTGTTAAATTCAGTTAATCTAATCAATAGAGGCATGGCAGGGATCTCAGTCCTGTAGAACATCCTGTTCCATGCGGGTAGCCCAGGATGCTTCTCATGTCCTGAACAACCCCGTGTGCGGGAAGTGCTGTCCGCTGGAGGAACACAAGGTCTGGGTGTCGGAGCTTCAGCAGCAGCTGGTGTCGCTGCAGTGCATCCCCAGGATTGAGAGCTTCATGAGCATCGCGGTTAAAGATGTGGTCATCCCGCAGCTTAAAGATGTACAGGGAGAGAGGGAATGGATGATTGCCAGGAAGTCAAGAAGGATAGAAGGCGGGTGGCGCGGGAATCCCCTGAGTGCACCTCACTCTCCAACCAGCTGTGAGAGAGATAGCCCTTTGGGGAGTACAGTCAGAGCCAGGTCCATGGAACCATAGCCAGCTGAGCTGCACTGGGAGGAAATTGAAAGGTTGGGAAAGCAGCAGAGATGGGAGATTCGGTCGTTAGGGGAACAGGTTGGCATTTTTGTAGTTGCGGCTGTGATTCCAGGATGGTGCGTTGCCTACTTGGTGCTGGAGTTAAGGATGTCACTGAGCAGCTGCAGAGCACTCTGAGGAGGGAGGGTGAACAGTCAGTGGTCTTGGGCAACTTAGGCAGCAACGACATAGGTTAAAAGAGGGATGAGGCCCTACAGTCAGAATTTAGGGAGCCAGGAAAGAAACTAACAAGTAGGATCTCAAAGGCAGAAATCTCTAGATTACTCCCAGTACCATACAGAGTACAGAAAAAGAAGGACAAAGCAGATGAATGTGTGGCATGAGAGATGATGCAGGAAGGAAGGCTTTAGATTCCTCGGACATTGGGCCTGGTTCTGGGGAGATGGGGCCTGTACAGACCGGATGCGTTGCACCTAATTAGAGCCGGGACAAATGTCCTTCTGGAGCAATTTTCTGGCGCAATTGGGGAGGGTTTAAACTAACTGTGCAGGGGTGTGGGAACCAGGAGGTAATATCAGAGAGGAATACCAACATGCACAATATACTGGGAGAGATAGATAACACTAGAACACTAGAACAGGAAATAGTAAAGTATTAGGTGGGGTCACAGTAAGCAGGAATGCAATATGGGCTAAATTAGGGTGCATGTGTGTGAATAGAGGAGGTGGTGGCGTAGTGGTATTGTTGCTGGACAAGTAATTGAGAGGCCCAGAGTAATACTCTGGGGCCTTGAGTTCAAATCCCATCACTGCAGATGGTGAAATTTGAATTCAATAAAAATCTGGAATTAAAAGTCTAATGATGACCATGAAAACATTGCCGATTGTTGTAAAAACCCATCTGGTTCACTAATGCTCTTTAGGGAAGGAAATCATCTGGCCTACATGGCTCCTAACTGCCCTCTGAAATGGTGTAGCAAGCTGCTACAAAGGCTAAAAGGAATGAAACTGGACGGACCACCTGGCATCGATCTAGGCACTAGAAACAACAGTGGCAATCTCAGCCCTGTCAACCCCACAAAGTCCTCCTTACTACCACCTGGGGGCTTGTGCCAGAATTGGGAGAGCTGCCTCACAGACTAGTCAAACAACAGCCTGACATAGTCATCCTCATAGAATCACATCTTACAGATAATGTCCCAGACTCCACCCTCACCATCCCTGGGTATGTCCTGTCCCACCGGCAGGACAGACCCAGCAGAGGTGGCAGCACAGTGGTATACAGTCAGGAGGGAGTTGCCCTGGGAGTCCTCAACATCAACATGCAGTCTTGTGGCATCAGGTCAAAGCTGGGTAAGGAAACCTCCTGCTGATTACCACGTACCACCCTCCCTCAGCTGATGAATTAGTGCTGCTCCATGTTGAACATCACTTCAGGAAGCACTGAGTGTGGCAAGGGTGCAGAATGTACTCTGGGTGGGGGACTTCACTGCACGGCAGCTGATGAAATCTGTGTTACTGACCTTCAGCCTGGGACTCAGGGCTGAAACCTCAGCTACTGTGTAACTAAACACCAAATGGAATTGTGTAGCTGTCACATTAATCACTGCTGCCTTCAGACTAGTAAACAAGCCCCCAGGGTTCATCAGTAAATGAGACCATAAGATATAGGAGCAGAAATAGGCCATTCAGCCCATTGAGTCTGCTCCACCATTCAATGAGATCATGGCTGATCTGCTAATCCTCAGCTCCACTTTCCTACCTTTTCCCCATAACCCTTGATTCCCTTACTGATTAAAAATCTGTCTGTCTCAGCCTGAATATACTTAATGACCCAGCCTCTACAGCCCTCTGCGGTAAAGAATTCCACAGATTCACTACCCTCTGAGAGAAGAAATTCCTCCTCATCTCTGTCTTAAATGGGCGACCCCTTACTCTGAGATTATGCCCTCTGGTCCCAGACTCTCCCACAAGGGAAAATAACCTCTCAGCATTTACCCTGTCAAGCCCCCTAAGAACCTTATATGTTTCAATAATGTCGCTTCTCATTCTTTTAAACTCCAATGAGTACTGACCCAACCTACTCAACCTCTCATAAGAAAATCCCTCCATACCCAGGATCAACCTAGTGAACCTTCTTTGGACTGCCTCCAATGCCAGTATATCTTTCCTTAGATAGGGGACCATAACTGTTCACAGTATTCCAGGTGTGGTTTAACTAGTGCCTTGTATAGTTTTAGCAAAACTTCCCTATTTTTATACTCCATTCCCTTTGAAATAAAGGCCAACATTTCACCTGCTTCCCTGTTACCTGCTGAACTTGTATGCCAGATTTTTGTGATTCAGGCACGAGGACTCCCAAATCCCTCTGTGCTGCAGCTTTCTGCAGTCTTTCTCTATTTAAATAATATTCAGCTCCTCTGTTCTTCCTGCCAAAGTGCAAAACCTCACATTTTCCCACATTATATTCCATCTGCCAAGTTTTTGCCTACTCACTTAACCTGTCTATATCACACTGTAGACTCTCTGTGTCATCCTCACCACTTGCCTTTCCACCTATTTTTGTGTCATCTGCAAACTTGGCGATAGTACATTCACTTCCCTCATCCAAGTCACTAATACATATTGTAAATAATTATGGCCCCAGCACTGATCCCTGTGGCACTCCACTAGTTACAGGTTGCCATCCTGAAAATGCCCCCCTTATCCCAGCTCTGTCTTCTATTAGTTAGCCAATCCTCTATCCATGCTAATATACTACCCCCAACACCATGGGCTCTTATTAAGTAGCCTTATGTGCGGTACCTTATCAAATGTCTTTTGGAAACCCAAATATATTACGTCTACTGATTCCCTTTACCTATCCTGCTTGTTACCTACTCAAATAATTCTAAAAAATTTGTCAGGCATGATTTCCCCTTCATGTAGCCAAGCTGACTCTGCTTAATTATATTATGTATTTCTAAATGCTCTGCTATTACATCCTTTATAATAGACTCTAACCTTTTCCCAATGACAGATGTTAAGCTAACTGGTACATCGTTACCTGTTTTTTGTCTCTCTGGGTTTTGAATAAAGGTGTTATATTGGCAATTTTCCAATCCTCTGGGACTTTTACAGAATCTAAGGATTCTTGGAAGATTATTAATGGCTGCCTTATTCTCTTTTGGGTCCACTAGTCCCTTGTACAGGGGGAGACTCCCAGTGCAGTACTGGGGGAATGCAGCACAGTCAGAGTTGCCATCTTGCATAGAGTGACAGAGTAAGGGGCCTAGACAAAGTAGACAGGAAAGACTTGTTCCCCCTAGTGGAGAGGTCAACTACCAGGAGACAGAGATTTAAGGTGTTTGGTAGAAGGATTAGAGGGGATATTAGGAAAAACTTTTTTCCCCAGAGGGCGGTGGGGGGTGGTTTGGTCCTGACAACATTCCGGTAATAGTGCTGAAGACTTGAGCTCCAGAACTAGCTGTGCCCTTGGACATGCTGCTCCAGTATAGCAACAATACTGACACCTGCCCAGCAATGTGGAAAATTGCCCAGTTAGCAGCTATGTCCTTTAGGATTCAGCCAGCTCAGTCAGCAGAGGTACTACCGAGCCACTCTTGGTGATGGACACCCAGAGTACACTCTGCACCCTTGCCACCCTCAGTGCTTCCTCCAAGTGGTGTTCAACATGGAGGTGCACTCATTCATCAGCTGAGGGAAGGAGGTATGTGATAATCAGCAGGAGGTTTCCTTGCCCATGTTTGACCTGATGCCATGAGACTTCATGGGGTCCAGAGTCGATGTTGAGGACTCCCAGAGTAACTCCCTCCCAACTGTACCGCCACCTCTGCTGGGTCTGTCCTGCTGGTGGGACAGGACATACCCAGGGATGGTGAGGGTGGTGTCTGGGACATTATCTGTAAGGTATGATTCCATGAGGATGACTATGTCAGGCTGTTGCTCGACTAGCCTGTGAGACAGCTCTCCCAATTTTGGCACTAGCCCCCAGAAGTTATTACAGGGGACTTTGCAGGGTCGACAGGGCCGAGTTTGTCATTGTCATTTCTGGTCCCTAGGTTGATGCCAGGTAGCCCTTCCAGTTTCATTTCTTTTTTGAGGCTTTGTAGAGGTTTTGATATTGCTGTGGGCCTGCAGTCACCTGCTAGACCAGGTAAGGACAGCAGATTTCCTTCCCTAAAGGACATTTTACAACAATCATTTCATGTCATCATCAGACTTTCAATTCCAGATTTTTATTGAATTCAATTTACACCATCTGCCGTGGTGAGATTCAAACCCAGGTACCCAGAGCATTACCCTGGGTCCCTGGAATACTAGTCCAGCAACAATACCACTACGCCATCGCCTTGCTAATTAAGTGAATTTAAATTCCCTCGCTGATGTGTGGGACCTGAATTCAGGTTTTTGGATCACTAGTAAGTGTCTCTGGATTATGAGCCCAGGGACATAACCGCACCGATCCTGTAACAGGTGTTGGAATGGCCTCCATGGCTGTGCATTTAAATACGGGCACAGTCGAATGGAATGATTTTTCTTAGCACTCCTGGTTAGTTGGGCGTGGGGGAGAAATGAGCCTCTTCTATTCACTATCTAGCTGTAAGATGTGTGTGTAGATGAATGTCGAATAAAAACAAGGTCAAACTTGACCACAAAAACAGAATTACCTGGAAAAACTCAGCAGGTCTGACAGCATCTGCGGAGAGGGATACAGTTGACGTTTCGAGTCCGTATGACCCTTCATCAGAACTGAGATGAAATATAAGCTGGAAGAGGGTGGTGGGACAGGTAGAGCTCGATAGGGGGCCAGTGATAGGTGGCCAAGAAGAGACTGCCAAAGATGTCATAGACAAAAGGACAAAGGGGTGTTGACAGTGGTGATATTATCTAAAGGATGTGCTAATGGGGACATTAAGGGTAGAAAGCAGGACAAGCTAGTGGCAGATGGCCCTAGTGGGGGTGGGATGGGAGGAAGGGATTGAAATGAGCTGAAAGGTGGAGATAAAACAATAGATCGAAATAAATTTTAAAATAGGTGGGAAAAGAAAAAAATATATTTGTAAAAAAATTATAAATTATTGGAAAAAGGGGGATCGGAAAGTGGGTGGGGATGGAGGAGAGAGTTCATGATCTAAAGTTGTTGAACTCAATATTAAGTCCGGAAGGCTGTAAAGTGCCTAGTTGGAAGATGAGGTGCTGTTCCTCCAGTTTGCGTTGAGCTTCACTGGACCATTGCAGCAGGCCAAGGACGGACATGTGGGCATGAGAGCAGGGTGGTGTGTTGAAATGGCAAGCGACAGGGAGGTCTGGGTCATGCTTGCGGACAGACCGAAGGTGTTCCGCAAAGCGGTCACCCAGTCTGCGTTTGGTCTCTCCAATGTAGAGGAAACCGCACTGGGAGCAGCGGATGCAGTAGACTAAATTGAGGGAAGTGCACCGTTTGGTTTAACAGGTATAGTAATGCAATGGTTAATAATAATCCAGAGAACCTGAGGTCAAATCCCACCTGCAGTTTGAGAGTTTGAATTCAGCTACAAAATATATCTGGAAATAAAGTGCTGGTGCCAGTAGAGGTCACCATGAAACTAAACAGGTTGTTGAAGAAAACCACAACTGCTTCACTAATGTGAAGAAAATCTGCCATTCTGGACTTACACATGACTCCAGGCCCACATCAACATGGTTGGCTCTGAGCCGCCCTCTAAAGGGCCGCTGGTCTCTCCAGTGACGTTGGAAAATTAACTTTTAATAAAGCCTGCCATTAATTGCCATCCATTATGCTACAAGCGGGTGAGGTATTGAGGGGCTTAGGGCATTTCTATAGCACTGCTCACAAAGCAGCTTACAGCCAATTAAATATTTCTTGTTTGAAGTGCAGTCACTATTGTGATGTAGAGAATGTGGCTGCCAATTTGTGCACAACAAGATCCCACAAGCAGACAATAGGATAATGACGAATTAATATGATTTCAGTCATGTTGGCTGAGCGATAACTACCTGCCCAGGACACCAGGTGCCCTGCTCCTCTTTGCAATATTGGCCATAGAAAGATTACGGCACAGAAAGAAGTCATTGAGCCCATCGTGTCTGTGCTGTGAAAAAACTAGCCGCCCATTCTAATCCCACCTTCCAGCACCTGATCCGTAGCCTTGCAGGTTACAGCACTTTAGATGCAGATTCAAGTACCTTTTAAATGAGTTGAGGGTTTCTGCCTCCACCACCAAACCAGGCAGTGAATACCAAACACCCACTGCCCTCTGGGTAAAGAAGTTTTTCCTAATATCCCCTCTAATCCTTCTACCAATCACCTTAAATCTGTGCCTCCTGGTAATCTCTCCACTAGGGGAAACAAGTCTTTGGGTCTGTGGCAGGTGGTGAGGGAAAAACATACTTGACCTCATCCTCACCAACCTGCCTGCTGCAAGTGTACCTGTCCATGGCAGTATCGGTAGGAGTGACCACCGCACAGTAGTTGTGGTGATGAAGTCCCACCTTCACATTGAGGATACCCTCCATCGTGTTGTGTGGCACTACCGCCATGCTAAATGGGTTAGATTTCAATCAGATTTAGCAACTCAAAACTGGGAAACCATGAGGTGCTGTGGGCCATCAGCAACAGCAGAATTGTACTCAACCACAATCTGTAACCTCATGGCCCGACATATCCTCCACTCTATTATTACCACCAAGCCAGGGGGTCAAATCTCCTTCAATGAAGAGTGCAGGAGGGCATGCCAGGAGCAGCACCAGGCATACCTAAAAATGAGATGTCAACCTGGTGAAGCTACAACACAGGACTACTTGCGTGTCAAACAGCATAAACAGCAAGGGATAGACAGAACTAAGAGATTCCACAACCAACGGATCAGATCTAAGCTCTGCAGTCCTGCCACATCTAATCATGAATGGTGGTGGACAATTAAACAACTCACTGGAGGAGAAGGCTCCAGCACATCAGTGCAAAAGATAAGGCTGATGCATTTGCACCAATCTTCAGACAGAAGTGCCGGGTGGATGATCCATTCAGCCTCCTCCACAGGTCCCCAGCATCACAGGTGCCAGTCTTCAGCCAATTCAATTCACTCGGGGTAACATCAAAAAACAGCTGAAGACACTAGATACTGCCAATATTCCAGCAATAGTACTGAAGACTTGCGCTCCGGAACCTGCCATGCCCCTAGCCAAGCTGTTCCACTACAACACTGACATCTACCCGACAATGTGGAAAATTGCCTAGGTATGTCCTTTACACAAAAAGCAAGACAATCCAACCTGGCCAATTACTGCCCCATCATTCTATTCTCATCTATAAACTGATGGAAGGAGTCATCAAAAGTGCTATCAAGCGGCAATTGATTAGTTATAACCTGCTCACTAATGCCCAGTTTGGGTTCTGCCAGGGCCACTCAGCTCCTGACCTCATTACAGCCTTGGTTCAAATATGGACAAAAGAGCTGAACTCCTGAGATGAGCTGAGAGTGACTGCCCTTGATATCAAGGTAGCATTTGACCGACTGTGGCATCAAGGAGACCTAGCAAAACTGGAGTCAATGGAAATCGGGGGGAAACTCTCCACTGGTTGGAGTCATACTTAGCGCAAAGGAAGATGGTTGTGGTTGTTGGAGGTCAAGCATCTCAGTTCCAGGACATCACTGCAGGAGTTCCTCAGGGTAGTGTCCTAGGCCCAACCATCTTCAGCTGCTTCATCAATGACCTTCCATCCATCTTAAAGTCAGAATTGGGGATGTTTGCTGACAATTGCACAATGTTCAGCACCATTCGCAACTCCTCAGATAGTGAAGCAGTCTGTGTCCAAACGCATGTTGACCTGGACAATATCCAGGCTTGAGCTAACAAGTGGTAAGTCACATTCACGCCACACAAGTGCCAGGTAATGACCATCTTCAACAGAGAGTAGGGACAAATGGGTCTTCTTCAGGTTAGCAAAATGTAATGACTGCAGTGCCACAGGGATCAGTGCTGGGGCCTCAACTTTTTACAATTTATATCCATTTGTATCCATTGGAGATTAGATGAGTTGGATGAAGGGACTGAATGTACGGTTGCTAAATTTGCTGGTAACACAAAAATAGGTAGGAAAGTAAGTTGTGAAGAGGACATAAGGAGTGTGCAAAGGTGTCATGGAGAGATATTAATGTCTATAATATTATTGGAAATTATTTTTTAAAATAGAGTTTAGTGGTGTCTGTGTCTATGTGTATATATGTGTGTGTGTCTTAATTGGATTAAAGACAGCTGGTCTAGAGGCTTTGATATATAGAAAGAAGTAGGTTTGAAATGGTATTTGGTTAAACATGGGGAAGTTTAGAAACATAGGGGTCAAGGGGCAATTTGCATTTTTAAACAAACCATTCAAAATATTGGGTGAAATCTTGCACCTAGCTAGCAGATGCCAAGCAATGTGTTTATTTTTTTTCAGCTTACTAATAAAATTGGTGGGAATCTCAGGATGCTATTGTTAGAAGAGGTAAAATTAAAAGCCTAATGATACAATAGAAAAATTACATTCAAAGGGAAAGATATGTATAAAGGGAAACGGAGATTGTGTGTAAGGCAGAGGCATTTTAAGATCCAACAAGTCTGCAAGGACCCAGAGCTAACAGGAACTCACGTTGAATGCGACTGTCCAGGATGTACTTTGCCAGGGGTCTGTTTAAATCTATGAGATTTACTGTTGCCTTATGGGGGGTCGAACTGCGAGTCAGATTAAGTAGAGGATTTTTGTAGTTATTATAGCAGTAATTTTGTAGACATATGTATGTGTTGACAATCTTTCTTGTATTAATAAATGTTTAATTTCGTTTTATAAAAAAAACTTCTCAAGACTTGGTGGTCTTATTACTACTGAATTCAAAGCCTGCATCCTGAAACATACAAATTGCCAAAGTGGGTTATGGCAGTTGTTTCAAGTTTCCCTCTGGGATTTGAACAACTCAGCCTTTACCGTTAGCTGCCATCATAATAAAAGGGATATAGACAGGCTGAGTGAGTGGGCAAAAATCTGGCAGATGGAATGTAATGTGGGTAAAAGTGAACTTGTTCACTTTGGCAGGGAGAGTAGAAAAGCAGTATATTATTTAAATAGCGAGAGATTGCAGAATTCTGAGGTACAAAGGGATCTGTACATGAGGGTGTCCTGGTACTTGAGTAACAAAATGTTTGTATGCAAGTACAGCAAGTGATTAGGAAGGCAAATGGAATGTTGGTATTTATTGCAAGGGGAATGGAATATAAAAATAAGGATGTTTTTGCTACGGTTATACAGGGCATTGGTGAGACCACACCTGGAGTACTGCGTACAGTTTTGATCTCCTTATTTAATAAAGGATCTAAATGCATTAGATGCAGTTCAGAGAAGGTTCATTCGACTGATACCTGAGATTGGGGAGAGTTATCTTATGAGGAAAGGTTGGACAGGCTGGGCCTGTATCCATTGGAGTTTAGAAGAATGAGAGCTGATCTTATTGATACACAAAAGATCCTGAGGGGACTTGACAGGGTGGATGTTGAAAGGATGTTTCCCCTTGTGGGAGAGACTAGAACTAGGGGACAGTTTAGAAATAAAGGATCTCCCTTTTAAGCTGGAGATGAGGAGAAATCTTTTCACTCAGAGGATCATGAGTCTTTGGAACTCTCTTCCCCAGAGAGTGGCAGAGGCAGGGCCATTGAGTATTTTTAAGGCTTTGGTAGATGGATTCTTGACTAACAAGGGAGTCAAAGGTTATCGGGAGTAGGCAGGAAAATGGCAGTGAGGCCACAATCAGATCAGCCATGATCTTATTGAATGACAGAGCAGACTCAAGGGTCCGAATGGCCTACCCCTGCTCTTAATTCATATGTTCATATGTATATTCATATGTACTTGGCCAGTGCCTCACACCTACACCAGGGGAAAACCCTCTGCCTGCTCAATAGTCATATGTTCTGTCTATCCTCAGCTTAGCATACACAACATTAATACAGTTGGAGCTGCCCCTTGAAGAGAAAGCCCTTAGGTGTATGGACCGCTTTGGCTACACAATTCCCCCCACCCCCTTTCACTTAATTTGAACTCAATCCTTCAACATACAACTGCCTCACTAGAACATTCAATTCTTATGTAGCAGGGTCATAAAGATATTGAGAAAGGAATCAGTCTTCGGGGATCACAAACGATGGGAAATGGTATATAATGTGGGGCAATCTGTCTGGACTCATATGCTTTCTTATGTTTTTGTTGTTGTTCGATTTATGTTGACCATCACTGTCATTATCACTTGGATGCGTATATGCAGTGTATGTCAGGGGTAGGAGGGCCAGCTGCAGATCCAGCAGGCCCTGCCTGCTTATGGGGGTCTTTTGGAGGGTCTCCATGGGTTTTGCAAAGTTCATACGCAATTGGTAGAGTCTGTAAAAATTATTAGTGAATACGTTAGTGCTGCGCAATTCATAAGTAGACTCAAGGTGATCAGACTCAGAGCCTAATGCAAAAAAAGAACTCGAGTTTAAACTCCCTCAACAGAACATCATTCCTACCGATGGCGTTGGTTGCTATGGGAACCCAAAAAAAATGGATCTTCCCCCTCGCAAATCAAACTTGTCTCCTGCCATGAAAGATGTCCTTCACTTTGGCACCAGGCAGGCAAACAACCTGCAGAACTCCCCGATCGTAGCTGCAGAGGACAGTATCTATCCCCCTGACTATACTGTGCCCTATCACTACCACGTTCCTTTTCACCCCCCTCAATTGAATGGCCTCTTGTTCCATGTTGTCATGTCCAGTTTGCTCGTCCACCCTACATAAGGAGTGTGCAAAGGTGTTGTTTGTTAATAAAATGCAAAATACTGCGGATGCTGGAAACCTGAAACAAAAAGAGAAAAAGGCTGGAAAAACACAGCAGGTCTTTGTTCCTGTTTGAAAAGAGCAAAGGTCAAGTCTCCTCCCGGAATTACACATGGGGTTCCCCTTACCTCCCTCACTGACAGTCACACCTCCCTCACTGACAGTCACACCTCCCTCACTGACAGTCACACCTCCCTCACTGGCAGTCACATCTCCCTCACTGACAGTCACACCTGCCTCACTGACAGTCACACATCCCTCACTGACAGTCACACCTGCCTCACTGACAGTCACACCTCCCTCACTGACAGTCACACCTCCCTCACTGACAGTCACACCTGCCTCACTGACAGTCACACCTCCCTCACTGACAGTCACACCTCCCTCACTGACAGTCACATCTGCCTCACTGAAAGTCACACATCCCTCACTGACAGTCACACCTGCCTCACTGACAGTCACACTGCCTCACTGACAGTCACACCTCCCTCAATGACAGTCACACCTCCCTCACTGACAGTCAGACCTGCCTCACTGACAGTCACACCTCCCTCACTGACAGTCACACCTGCCTCACTGACAGTCACACCTCCCTCACTGACAGTCACACCTCCCTCACTGACAGTCACACCTCCCTCACTGACAGTCACACCTGCCTCACTGACAGTCACACCTCCCTCACTGACAGTCACACCTGCCTCACTGACACACACCTGCCTCACTGACAGTCACACCTCCCTCACTGACAGTCACACCTGCCTCACTGACAGTCACACCTCCCTCACTGACAGTCACACCTGCCTCACTGACACACACCTGCCTCACTGACAGTCACACCTCCCTCACTGACAGTCACACCTGCCTCACTGACAGTCACACCTCCCTCACTGACAGTCACACCTCCCTCACTGACAGTCACACCTGCCTCACTGACAGTCACACCTCCCTCACTGACAGTCACACCTCCCTCACTGACAGTCACACCTCCCTCACTGACAGTCACACCTCCCTCACTGACAGTCACACCTCCCTCACTGGCAGTCACACCTGCCTCACTGACAGTCACACCTGCCTCACTGACAGTCACACCTCCCTCACTGACAGTCACACCTCCCTCACTGACAGTCACACCTCCCTCACTGACAGTCACACCTCCCTCACTGACAGTCACACCTCCCTCACTGACAGTCACACTGCCTCACTGACAGTCACACCTGCCTCACTGACAGTCACACTGCCTCACTGACAGTCACACCTCCCTCACTGACAGTCACACCTCCCTCACTGACAGTCAGACCTGCCTCACTGACAGTCACACCTCCCTCACTGACAGTCACACCTGCCTCACTGACAGTCACACCTCCCTCACTGACAGTCACACCTGCCTCACTGACAGTCACACCTCCCTCACTGACAGTCACACCTCCCTCACTGACAGTCACACCTGCCTCACTGACAGTCACACCTCCCTCATTGACAGTCACACCTCCCTCACTGACAGTCACACCTCCCTCACTGACAGTCACACCTCCCTCACTGGCAGTCACACCTGCCTCACTGACAGTCACACCTCCCTTGCTGACAGTCACACTTCCCTCATTGACAGTCACACCTGCCTGTTCCTGATCACTAACTAGATTGATATAATGAGAATAAGACAGGATGCAATTGGGAAAGGTGTGTGTGTGTGTGTGTGAGAGAGAGAGTGGTTGCTGGATTTTAGTGAAAGGAATCACCCAGCAGAGGGAGCCTCTCTCTCTCCCTCTCTCTCCTGTGTGTGTCCAGGGGGATGAGGCAGGTGTTATCCGAAATACCTACACAATGGCAGCTTCAATGGGACAGAGTTAGATTTTGTCCTGCCACTATTTTGGGCCTTTGTTCAAATCCATTCCAGAGTGAAAGTCTCTCCTGGTAAACTTGTTTTATGTTCAATGAGCTTTGGGTCATCTCACCCTCATTACTAATGGGCACAAAATCCTCCCTAATTGTACATTTGGGACACAGTCAATGTTAAAGGTATGATTTTTAAAAATTCATTCAAGTGATACGAGTGTTGTCAGCAAGGTCAGCATTTATTACCACTACTTGACCTTGAAAAGGTCTTCTTGAATGTAACTGAACAGCTTCCTTGGCCATTTCAGAGGGCAGTTAAGAGTCAACCACATTGTTGTTGAGTCACATGGTAGAGCTTCCAACCCTCCAGGAAAGGCCTGGAGTCTCCAAGAACTGAAGATCAGATTGTATCTGAATGCACGCAGTATACAAAATAAGGTAAATGAGCTTGTGGCGCAGATTGAAATTGGCAGGTATGATGTGGTGGGCATCACGGAGACATGGCTGCAAGGGGATCAGGACTAGAGTTGAGGAACCGCAAAGGTGAAAAAACCATAATGGGAGTTATGTACAGGCCTCCGAACAGTAGTCAGGATGTGGGGCACAAGATACACCAGGAGATAGAAAAGGTGTGTAAGAAAGGCAAGGTTACAGTGATCATGGGGGATTTCAATATGCAGGTAGACTGGGAAAATCAGGTAGGTAATGGATCCCAAGAAAAGGAATTTATGGAATGTCTACGAGATGGCTTTTTGGAGCAGCTTGTGGTGGAGCCCACTAGGGAACAGGCAATTCTAGATTTAATGATGTGTAATGAGGCAGATTTGATAAGGGAGCTTAAGGTGAAAGAACCCTTAGGAGGAAGTGACCATAATATGATAGAATTTACCCTGCAATTTGAGAGGAAAAAGCTGGAATCAGATGTAACGGTATTACAGTTGAATAAAGGCAACTACAGAGGCATGAGGGAGGAGCTGGTCAGAATTGACTGGGAGATGAGCCTAGCAGGAAAGACAGTGGAACAGCAATGGCAGGAGTTTCTGGGAGTAATTTAGGAGACACAGCAAAAATTCATCCCTAGGAAGAAGAAGCATACTAAAGGGAGGATGAGGCAACCATGGCTGACAAGGGAAGTCAGGGACAGCATAAAAGCTAAAGAGAAAGCATATAATGTGGCGAAGGGCAGTGGGAAACCAGGGGATTGGGAAGCCTACAAAGACCAACAGAGGACAACTAAAAAAGAAATAAGGAGGGAGAAGATTAAATATGAGGGTAAACTAGCCAGTAATATAAAAGAAGATTGCAAGAGATTTTTAGATATATAAAGGGTAAGAGAGAGGCAAAAGTGGACATTGGGCCGCTGGAAAATGACGCTGGAGAAGTAGTAGTGGGGAACAAAGAAATAGCGGAGGAACTGAATAGGTACTTTGCGTCAGTCTTCACAATGGAAGACACGAGTGACATCCCCAAAGTTCAAGAGAGTCGGGGGCAGAGGTGAGTATGGTGGCCATTACCAAGGAGAAGGTGCTAGGAAAACTGAAAGGTCTGAATCACCTGGACCAGATGGATTACACCCCAGAGTTCTGAAGGAGATAGCTGAAGAGATATTGGAGGCATTGGTGGTGATCTTTCAGGAATCACTGGAGTCAGGGAGGGTCCCAGAGGACTGGAAAATCTCTAATGTAACCCCCCTGTTTAAGAAGGGAGTGAGTCAAAAGACGGGAAATTATAGGCCGATTAGCCTGACCTCAGTCGTTGGTAAGATTTTAGAGTCCATCATTAAGGATGAGATTTCAGAATACTTGGAAGTGCATGGTAAAATAGGGCAAAGTCAGTATGGTTTCATCAAGGGGACAAATCTGTTAGAATCCTTTGAGGAGGTAACGAGTAGGTTAGACAAAGGAGAGCCAATGGATGTTATCTACTTGGTCTTCCAGAAGGCCTTTGACAAGGTGCCGCACAGGAGGCTGCTCAGTAAGATAAGAGCCCATGGTGCTAGAGGCAAGGTACTAGCATGGATAGAAGATTGGCTGTCTGGCAGGAGGCAAAGAGTGGGGATAAGGGGATCCTTCTCAGGATGGCGGCCGGTGACTAGTGGAGTTCTGCAGAGGTCAGTGTTGGGACCACAACTTTTCACTTTATACATTAATGATCTAGATGAAGGAACTGAGGGCATGCTGGCTAAGTTTGCAGATGATACAAAGATAGGTGGAGGGACAGGTAGTATTGAGGAGGCGGGGAGGCTGCAGAAGGATTTGGGCAGGTTAGGAGAGTGGGCAAAGAAGTGGCAGATGGAATACAACGTGGGCAAGTGTGAGGTCATGCACTTTGGTAGGAAGAATAGAGGCAGAGAATATTTTCTAAATGGGGAGAGAATTCAGAAATCTAGAGTGCAAAGGGACTTGGGAGTCCTAGTCCAGGATTCTCTTAAGGTTAACTTGAAGGTTGAGTCGGTAGTTAGGAAGGCAAATGCAATGTTGGCATTTATTTCGAGAGGACTAGAATATAAAAGCAGGGATGTGCTGCTGAGGCTTTATAAGGCTCTGGTCAGACCACATTTAGAATATTGTGAGCAATTTTGGGCCCCGTATCTCAGGAAGGATGTTCTGGCCGTGGAGAGGGTCCAGAGGAGGTTTCACTGCCCTCTGGGTGAAGATGTTTTTCCTAATATCCCCTCCAATCCTTCTACCAATCACCTTAAATCTGTGCCTCCTGGTAGTTGACCCCTCCACCAGGGGAGACAAGTCTTTCCTGTCTACTTTGTCGAGGCCCCTCACTTTATCACTCTATGATAGATGGCAACTCTGACAATGCTGCATTCCCCCAGTACTGCACTGGGAGTCTCGCCCTGCCCAGGGAACCCAAGATAGAGTAAGGCAGCCATTAGTAATCTTCCAAGAATCCTTAGATTCTGAAAAAGTTCCAGAGGATTGGAAAACTGCCAATATAACACCCTTATTGAAAAAGGGAGGGAGACAAAAAAACTGGAAACTATAGGCCAGTTAACTTAACATCTGTCACTGGGAAAATGTTAGAGTCTATTATAAAGGATGTAATAGCAGAGCACTTAGAAATACTTAATATAATTAAGCAGATTCAGCATGGCTTCATGAAGGGGAAATCATGCCTGACAAATTTATTAGAATTCTCTGAGGAGGTAACAAGCAGGATAGATAAAGGGGAACCAGTAGATGTAATATATTTGGATTTCCAAAAGGTGTTCGCTAAGGTACCACACACAAGGCTACATAATAAGGCCCATGGTGTTGGAGGTAGTATATTAGCATGGATAGAGGATTGTCTAACTAAGAGCAGACAGAGAGTTGGGATAAGGGGTGCATTTTTGGGATGGCAACCTGTAACTAGTGGAGTGCCACAGGGATCAGTGCTGGGGCCACAATTATTTACAATATATACAAATGACTTGGATGAGGGAAGCGAATGTACTATTGCCATGTTATCAATTGACACAAAAGTAGGTGGGAAGGAAAGTGGTGAAGATGACACAAAGAGTCTACAGAGGGATATAGACAGGTTAAGTGAGTGGGCAAAAACTTGGCAGATGGAATATAATGTGGGAAATGTGAGCTTATGCACTTTGGCAGGAAGAACAGAGGAGCTGAATATTATTTAAATGGAGAAAGACTGCAGAAAGCTGCAGCACAGAGGGATTTGGGGGTCCTCGTGCATGAATCACAAAAAGCTAACATACAAGTTCAGCAGGTAATAGGGAAGGCAAATGGAATGTTGGCCTTTATTTCAAAAGGAATGGAGTATAAAAATAGGGAAGCCTTGCTAAAACAATACAAAGCACAATTTAGACCACAGCTAGAATACTGTGAACAGTCTTGGTCCCTTATATAAGGAAAGATATACTGGCATTGGAGGCAGTCCAGAGATGGTTCATTCAGTTGATCCCAGGTGTGGATGGATTTTCTTATGAGGAGAGGTTGAGTAGGTTGGGCCTGTACTCATTGGAGTTTGGAAGAATAAGAGGCGACCTTATTGAAACATATAAGATTCTTAGGGGGCTTGACAGGGTAGATGCTGAGAGGTTTTTCCCCTTGGGGGAGAGTCTGGGACCAGAGGGCATAATCTCAGGGTAAGAGGTGGCCCATTTAAGACAGAGATGAGGAGGAATTTCTTCTCTCAGAGGGTAGTGAATCTATGGAATTCTTTACCGCAGAGGGCTGTAGAGGCTGGGTCATTAAGTATATTCAAGGCTGAGAGAGACAGATTTTTAATCAGTAAGGGAATCAAGGGTTCTGGGGAAAAGGCAGGAAAGTGGAGTTGAGGATTATCAGGTCAGCCATGATCTCATTGAATGGTGGAACAGACTTGATGGGCTGAATGGCCTATTTCTGCTCCTTTTTCTTATAGTCTCATTTATTGATGAAATCTGGGGGCTTGTTTCATGAGCCGCCTTGTTTACCAGTCTGAAAGCAGCAGTGATTAATGTGACAGCTACACGATTCCATTTGGTTTTTGGTTACACAGTAGCTGAGGTTTCAGCCCCGAGTCCCAGGCTGAAGGTCAGTAACACAGATTTCATCAGCTGCTGTGCAGTGTGTACACTAATTATTTTGCTATCCGTCAGCATCACACGTCATATCGAAATAAACAGCTCTTATATTATGTGCTATTAAAATATATACAGATGTAATACATCCTGCTCATGACTCTGATATCACTGCAGGAGAATGTTGTCTTAGTCTGGCCCTCAGTATTGCTTCTATTTGCACCACAAGGTCTAATTAATTAGCCCCTCAGGGCTGGACTGATATATGTCCCTATTGGGCTGGCTTGGCAGCACATGAGCAATGACAGAAAACTTGAGAAGCCTCCAGGAAACAAGAGAGGAAATAGCCGAGGCTTCTGCTTAATATTTTTAGTTGCTCCATTGCTGTGGACTCGAAGATGGGAGGGGATGGCAATGGAGGTCCTAAGTTCAGGAAAGGAGTGAGGGACAAAGATGCCAAGTGTTGGTCTGTTCACCTGATGTTTGAGGTAGGCCAAATGCCTGTCACCGTTGCCAAGGTTACCTGCATACAGAGCAGAAACCAGCAATTTGACCCTACAGGTCCACATGAACCTTCTCCCATCCCTCTGAATCCAACCTCACCAGCTGAACTTTCTATTCCTATCTCAGCTCCTTATCCAGCTTCCCTTTAAACTAATCTATGTTATTCACAGGTAGTAAGTTCCACATTCTCACCATTCTATGGGCAAAGGGGTTTCTTTTGAATTCCCCATTGGATTTATTGATGACTGTCTCATGTTTATGGCGCCTAGTTTTCTTTCGTTCATTCACGGGACGTGGGCGTCGCTGGCAAGGCCAACATTTTATTGCCCATCCCTAATTGCCCTTGGGAAGGCAGTGGTGAGCTGCCTTCTCGACATTTCAGAGGGCAGTTCAAAGTCAGTCACATTGCTGTGGATCCAGAGTCAGATATAGGGCAGGCTGGGTAAGGACGGCAAATTTCCTTCCCTACAGGGCATTAGTGAACAAAATGGGTTTTCATGACTAGCCAGTAACTTATTTGGTTAATTGAATTTAAATTTCCCCAGCCCAGCTATCGTGGTGGGCTTTGAACTCACGGGGTGAATTTTACAGCCCCTCCTGCCAGTGTATTTGAAGAGCTTATAAAACGTGTGGACTTCACACCAACCCCCGACCTATCTCCCAAATTATGGCGGGTGGGTAAGGCTTCGGGCAGCCCTCCCGCCAACCCAACCCCATCCCCTGGCCTGTGGCAGGCAGCCTGGCAGCTTTCAATGTGTGGGGCTGCTGTGGGCCAGAAAGGAGGGAGTACCTCCTTTGAGGGGCCCTCCATGCCTATTAGAGGCACCCCCCATCACCCCACCCAGATCCTATCTCCCCTCCCTTTAAACTCACCCGGCCTCTCCCCTCACTGGGGTCTGCCAGGCAGGCCCACCCAAAATTCCCGGACTTACCTGAGGTCCACAATCCCTGATACTTCTTTTGTGGGGAGATCCCAGCAGTGGCCATGACTCAATCCTGCAGCAGCTGGATCAGAGTGGCCGGCAGCTCTATAGGGCAGGACTTCCTCCAAGGTGCAGGGGGGCAGGAGTCCCATTACGAGAGAGTTAAAGAGCCCAGTTTAATATCGCTGTGGGCCAACAGGGTTTCCAGTCAGTGTAGTACCAACAAACCTTTCAGTCAGGGAGGCGATAATTGGCTCCCCCATAAAATCCACCCGCAGGTCTCTGGATCATTACTCTAGGCCTCTTGACTACGAGCCCCAGTACATGACCACTAATCTACTGCTCCCTATTTCTGGTTCCCCCCCACCCCTGCCCCCCATAAGTGGAATTATTTTTTCTACATCTGCCCCATCAGACCCATTCATAATTTTGAAGACCTCTCCTGAAGGTCACTCCTCTGTCTTCTCTTTTCTAGAGAAAAGAGCCCCTGCCTGTTCAATATTTCCTGATAGTTGTATAAATGTTATTAATCCTGTTCTAAAAGATTTAGAGGCCTATTAGGGATCCATGCAATGGATTTAGAAGCAGCGGATAACATGATTTTCCTGAAGATCTTTAAGGACGTAGACAAGAGCAGAGAAAATTCATCTTGACTTTGGGAGCTTTGTGTAATGCCTTCCTAATGTGAGGCTTTTCAAGAATGTAAAGGATCTTGGATTTGGCGCTGGCTGCACTGAATACTGGTTTGACAATCGGACGGAGAAGGTGATGATGAATGTGAGTAGCTGTGGGGAACAGCAGCAGGTGAAACTCCCCCAGCTCTGCTATGGGTTGCCTGGTGTGCACACTATTCACAGGCTGGGGTGGAGGAGGAGGAGGCTAATATTTCTATCAGATTTTTTGGTGACACCAAGCTATGTTGCCAGGTGGCTAGCACAAGGGAGATTGATGGCATTCAAAGGGATTTGAAGCAAATAATTGGATCAGCATAGGAATGACCAGATGGACTTTGATCTGGAGGGGTGTGAGGTCTGCACAATGGTACCTGCTACATACAGTGAAGAACTCCCATTAGTGCAGGAGAAGAAAAGGATTTAGGCCTGGCTATTGAGGGAAGTTAGGTAAGTATCTCTATAATGCAGCGTAGGCAACCATAGCCGGGCAAACATTCCTTGGTTGCCAAAGTAGACATTAGGTAAATGAGCTTGTGGCGCAGATTGAAATTGGCAGGTATGATGTGGTGGGCATCACGGAGACACGGCTGCAAGGGGATCAGGACTGGGAGCTAAATGTCCGAGGATATACATCCTGTCGAAAAGATAGGCATGTTGGCAGAGAGGGGGGGAAGTTGCTTTGTTAGTAAGAAATGAAATTAAATCGATAGCAAGAAATGATGTAAGGTCGGATGATGTAGAATCTGTGTGGGTAGAGTTGAACCGCAAAGGTAAAAAAAACCATAATGGGAGTTATGTACAGGCCTCCGAACAGTAGTCAGGATGTGAGGCACAAGATACACCAGGAGATAGAAAAGATGTGTAAGAAAGGCAAGGTTACAGTGATCATGGGGGATTTCAATATGCAGGTAGACTGGGAAAATCAGGTTGGTAGTGGATCCCAAGAAAAGGAATTTGTGGAATGTCTATGAGATGGCTTTTTGGAACAGCTTGTGGTGGAGCCCACTAGGGAACAGGCAATTCTAGATTTAGTGATGTGTAATGAAGCAGATTTGATAAGGGAGCTTAAGGTGAAGGAACCCTTAGGAGGAAGTGACCATAATATGATAGAATTTACCCTGCAATTTGAGAGGAAAAAGCTGGAATCAGATGTATTACAGTTGAATAAAGGCAACTATAGAGGCATGAGGGAGGAGCTGGCCAGAATTGACTGGGAGATGTGTCTAGCAGGAAAGACAGTGGAACAGCAATGGCAGGAGTTTCTGGGAGCAATTTGGGAGACACAGCAAAAATTCATCCCTAGGAAGAAGAAGCATACTAAAGGGAGGACGAGGCAACCACGGCTGACAAGGGAAGTCAGGGACAGCATAAAAGCTAAAGAGAAAGCATACAATGCGACGAAGAGCAGTGGGAAACCAGGGGATTTGGAAGCCTACAAAGACCAACAGAGGACAACTAAAAAAGAAATAAGGAGGGAGAAGATTAAATATGAGGGTAAACTAGCCAGTAATATAAAAGAAGATTGCAAGAGTTATTTAGATATATAAAGGGTAAGAGAGAGGCAAAAGTGGACATTGGGCCGCTGGAAAATGACGCTGGAGAAGTAGTAGTGGGGAACAAAGAAATAGCGGAGGAACTGAATAGGTACTTTGCATCAGTCTTCACAGTGGAAGACACGAGTAACATCCCCAAAGTTCAAGAGAGTCGGGGGGCAGAGGTGAGTATGGTGGCCATTAACAAGGAGAAGGTGCTAGGAAAACTGAAAGGTCTGAAGGTGGATAAATCACCTGGACCAGATGGATTACACCCCAGAGTTCTGAAGGAGATAGCTGAAGAGATAGTGGAGGCGTTAGTGGTGATCTTTCAGGAATCACTGGAGTCAGCGAGGGTCCCAGAGGACTGGAAAACCGCTAATGTAACCCCCCTGTTTAAGAAGGGAGTGAGGCAAAATACAGGAAATTACAGGCCCATTAGCCTGACCTCGGTCGTTGGTAGGATTTTAGAGTCCATCATTAAGGATGAGATTTCAGAATACTTGGAAGTGCATGGTAAAATCGGGCAAAGTCAGCATGGTTTCATCAAGGGGAGGTCATGCCTGACAAATCTGTTAGAATTCTTTGAGGAGGTAACGAGTAGGTTAGTCAAAGGAGAACCAATGGATGTTATCTACTTGGACTTCCAGAAGGCCTTTGACAAGGTGCCGCACAGGAGGCTGCTCAGTAAGATAAGAGCCCATGGTGTTAGAGGCAAGGTACTAGCATGGATAGAAGATTGGCTGTCTGGCAGGAGGCAAAGAGTGGGGATAAGGGGGTCCTTCTCAGGATGGCGGCTGGTGACTAGTGGAGTTCCGCAGGGGTCAGTGTTGGGGCCACAATTTTTCACTATATACATTAATGATCTAGATGAAGGAACTGAGGGCATCCTGGCTAAGTTTGCAGATGATACAAAGATAGGTGGAGGGACAGGTAGTATTGAGGAGGCGGGGAGGCTGCAGAAGGATTTGGACAGGTTAGGAGAATGGGCAAAGAAGTGGCAGATGGAATACAACGTGGGCAAGTGTGAGGTCATGCACTTTGGTAGGAAGAATAGAGGCATAGACTATTTTCTAAATGGGGAGAGAATTCAGAAATCTAGAGTGCAAAGGGACTTGGGAGTCCTAGTCCAGGATTCTCTTAAGGTTAACTTGCAGGTTGAGTCGGTAGTTAGGAAGGCAAATGCAATGTTGGCATTTATTTCGAGAGGACTAGAATATAAAAGCAGGGATGTGCTGCTGAGGCTTTATAAGGCTCTGGTCAGACCACATTTAGAATATTGTGAGCAATTTTGGGCCCCGTATCTCAGGAAGGATGTGCTGGCCCTGGAGAGGATCCAGAGGAGGTTCATGAGAATGATCCCAGGAATGAAAGGCTTAACATATGACGAACGTTTGAGGACTCTGGGTCTATACTCGATGGAGTTTAGAAGGATGAGGGGGGGATCTGATTAAAACTTACAGAATACTGAAAGGCCTGGATAGAGCGGACGTGGGTAAGATGTTTCCATTAGTAGGAGAGACTAGGACCCGAGGGCACAGCCTCAGCGTAAAGGGAAGACCTTTTAGAACAGAGATGAGGAGAAACTTCTTTAGCCAGAGAGTGGTGAATCTGTGGAATTCATTGTCACAGAAGGCTGTGGAGGCCAGGTCATCGAGTGTATTTAAGACCGAGATAGCTAGGTTCTTGATTGGTAAGGGGATCAAAGGTTACGGGGAGAAGGCGGGAGAATGGGGTTGAGAAACTTATCAGCCATGATAAGGGGCAGACTCGATGGGCCGAATGGCCTAATTTCTGCTCCTATGTCTTATGGTCTTAAAGTGAGTTGGAAGGAGTTTCCTGGAGATCGCCCAGAAACCAGTCACACATTCCTTCCCCTGTTCCCTCCACAAGTTAGTGTTTAGGGAGAACGGGCACTGTATTGCCTGGTGGTACAGGGTGGGTGTGATAGGTTTCTACATAGTTTCCTGTCCCCCTATCACTGTAACCCCCTCAGTAAGGTATAAATAAAGACTTTCAGACTAACTGGTGTTCGTCGGTGAAGCCAGACGGACAGTGTTATTGTGACCCAGTGTCATTGTGATCCAGGTTTGTTAAAATGTCAAGGGGGATAAATGACGTGGCGGCGAGCAGACGATTTAACTGGGATTGAAAGCAAGGAGCTCGATGAACTTGAACTTGAAATGAACTGCTCTGCAGTGGGCTCGAGCTCAGAAGAAGTTCCAATTAAGATTCAGTAAAGGCTTTTCTCCCCAAAACAGAGAATATTAAGGAGGGTCTCTGTGAGACTTAAACAATGATGATTAATTCTGAAAGGTTACACAGTGAAAGACTATACACTGGTATTTAAATCAATACCATGGAATACAGACTAAAGATTACCATGAAGAAATAGGAGAAGGCCATTCATCCCTCGAGCCTGTTCCACCAATCCATTAGATCATGACTCATCTGTATCTTAACTCCATCTGCCTGCCCTGCTTCCATAACTCTGAATAACCTTACCTCATTAAAACCTATCAATCTCAGTTTCGAAAGGATTCCAGGAGAGAGGATTCCAGATTTCTACTCCACTTTGTGTGAAGAAGTGATTCCTGATATCACACCTCAATGACTCCACTCTAATTTTTAGGTTCTGCCCCCTTGTCCTGGATCACAGTAAAATAGTTTCTCTCTATCTAACCTATCGAAACTCTTTATGATTTTAAATAACTCATTTAGATCACCCCTTAATCTTCTGAACCCAAGGGGATACAAGCAGAGTTTAGACAACCTATCTGCATAACTTAACTCTTTTAACTCTGGTATCATTTGACACAGGAAGGTTCAAAGAGATGGTGAGGCCCAGGCTAATGCTCTGGGGTCATGGGTTCAAATCCCAACCTGGTGGAATTTGAATTCAGTTAATAAATCTGGAATTGAAAACTAGTCTCAGTAATGGTGACCATCGATTGTTGTAAAAACCCATCTGGTCCACTAGCGTCCTCTAGGGAAGGGAATCTGCCATCCTTACCTGGTTGGGCCTGCACGTAACTCCAGGCCAGGCTCTCCAAAATGGCCCAGTTCAAGGGCAATTAGGAAAGGGCAACAAATGCTGGCCCTGCCATATCCCATGAAAGAACAGGGGAAAAAAAAAAATGAGGACTGAGACTGACATCAGAAGTAGAAAGACTGAGGCAACTTGAAGAAGCAAATTCTGAGGAACTGAAGGTAAACTGGGAGGAAAGCAAAGGGACATAAAATCGGTGGAAAATCTTTGATAAGGTTCGAGAGAAACGTATTCCGCTAAAAGCTAAAAATTAGCAAGCTAATTTGGAACGAACAAAGGTGAATGAAAATAAGGAAAACATTGTCGGGAAAGAAAATGTTTACCAAGGCATCCTGAGGGCAGAGTTTTAACTGTGGCACATCGTTCTCGATGGCATACCAGGAAGTGGGTGCCGCTTCCAGGCTCTTTGTTGCTCCCTAGTTCCCATGTGATTCCAATTGAAATTTGAAGTGCTGGTGGCCTGCATGGGAGACACGTGCAAAACATGCGATGGGGGAAGACTTTCAGTGGTGACGCTCACTGCCAGCGGACAATACAGCAGGAGGGCTCCTCAGCATGGTCACAACATTCCTGCCCCAACTCCATTGCCATTAGCATGGCACTTAACGATAGCACAAAGTTGGCATGGGTGCTTTTCAAATTTAAATCTCACTTGCAAATATTTCACATTACGCTGGTTTCACTTTATTCATGTGTGCATCATCATCATCATCATTTATTGAGGCTAACTTAGTCAGAGAACTAAATGTACTGGCACACCTCATAGTTGGCAAGCATTGATGGTTACAGGGCAGTTAGGGACATTTCCCTTATGGTGGAAGAAACATTGGGTGGAATTTTCCATTCTGAGTACTAAGCGGGCGTTAGGAAGGCAAATGCATTGTTGGCGTTTATTTCGAGAGGACTAGAATATAAAAGCAGGGATGTGCTGCTGAGGCTTTTATAAGGCTCTGGTCAGACCACATTTAGAATATTGTGAGCAATTTTGGGCCCCGTATCTCAGGAAGGATGTGCTGGCCCTGGAGAGGGTCCAGAGGAGGTTCACGAGAACGATCCCAGGAATGAAAGGCTTAACGTAGGAGGATCGTTTGAGGACTCTGGGTCTATACTCGATGGAGTTTAGAAGGATGAAGGGGGATCTGATTGAAACTTACAGAATACTGAAAGCCCTGGATAGAGTGGACGTGGGTAAGATGTTTCCATTAGTAGGAGAGACTAGGACCCGAGGGCACAGCCTCAGAATAAAGGGAAGACCTTTTAGAACAGAGATGAGGAGAAACTTCTTTAGCCAGAGAGTGGTGAATCTATGGAATTCATTGCCACAGAAGGCTGTGGAGGCCAGGTCATTGAGTGTATTTAAGACCGAGATAGATAGGTTCATGATTGGTAAGGGGATCAAAGGTTACGGGGAGAAGGCAGGAGAATGGGGTTGAGAAAGTTATCGGCCATGATTGAATGGCGGAGCAGACTCGATGGGCCGAATGGCCTAATTTCTGCTCCTATATCTTATGGTCTTATGGTCTTAAAAGCAGGCGTGATTCCTGCTGGGTAGCGGGGTGGATTTCCGCGCCCAATTTTCTGCTATCCAACTCATTAATTATGCATCAGCAAGGAGCTTGTTGAATCTCGTGGTGGGCCGGGCAGTGATTCGTTCTCCCCACCGTTACGTCATGGGTCGAAGGTCATGGCGCCATATTTAAATGGCACTCGCTCACACATTCACTCACTGCAGGCCAGGTGTGTGCTGCAGGTATACGTTACAATGCTGACCAAACAAACCAAACTCTCTGCACCACGCTTCGGCGAGGCCACCCCCGCCCCACTAGGGTTTCTCCCCCAGGCTGTCCAGGAAAGGCGGGAGGTCCTCTTTCTGAGGGTTGGGAGCATGAAGTCCTCCCACCTGATCCCACCGGCCTGGGAGGTCGCCAGGGAGGTCAGTGCCTGTGGCAAGCAAGAAAGGACCATCCTGCAGTGCAGGAAGCACATGAATGATCTGATGTGCTCCGCCAGGGTAAGTGAACCTTCTCCACACTCCAAACTCACACTTTCATTAGTGCATCAGGTAGTCTAAGGGTTAGAGTCCACAGGGATGTCACACACCACAGACTGAATGTCTGACAGCCACCTTAACATCTCAGCTAAGATCCTGCCCAAACAGCATCTTAATCCCTTACTGGGGGGGGAGTGCTCAGCACACACAGCAGCTATGCATGCTTCTGAACTGCTCTTTCATCCATAGTGCTCACAGTCAATCCATCTGTCTTTATACAGGAAAGCTCGCCCATAATCAGCGGGAGAGAGACAGGACCGGGGTGGGTAATGTGGAGCTGGGGGCACTCTTGCCCCATGAACAGCGGGATGCAGAGCTCACTGGAGAGGAAAGAGATCGTTCCCGCACGGAAGGGGGGATCGACCTCCCCCCAACAAGCCCCATGTGAGGCCCCATGCAATATACAATGGCCACATGCGAACAATGTCTGTGAGTGACCGATAGTGTAGGAGCCTGTCGAGTCAATTGTTAATTATCTCTCTTCTCTATCCCAGCCACCATCGAGAAAAGGTGGAGGTAGAGGTTGGGCCCAGCCCCCGCAACACCTCAGATGAGAATGCTGAGGAACTGTCAGATGAAGATCCATCACTGCGTTCGCCTGCACCCTCCACCAGTGCAGATACATGCACCTTGGTGGCTCACAGTTCTAGGTCAGGCTTGGGGTAACTATCTAGTGACCACCTCACGGGCACGTGTCCACAGCAGGGGGACTCAGTGACAGCCGATGTTTCTGCCACTCGGAGGACTGCTGGAGACCAGGGCCCTGCACAGTCTGAGTGCAGTGACAAACCTCTGGAATCCGAGAGGAATGTTGGAGATGCAGAGACAGGCAGGAGAACATCAGGCAGAGTTGCTAGAGGCCATCACTGGACCGGAGCTTCCTCCAAGTGGTGTTCAACATGGAGGAGCACTGATTCATCAGCTGAGGCAGGGCGGTACATGGTAATCAGCTGGAGGTTTCCTTGCCCACGTTTGACCTGATTCCATGAGACTTCAGGAGGTCCGGAGTCGATGTCGAGGACTCCCAGAGTAACTCCCTCCTGACTGTATACCACTGTGCCACCACCTCTGCTGGGTCTGTCCTGCCGGTGGGGCAGAACATACCCAGGGATGGTGATGGTGGTGCCTGGGACGTTATCTGTAAGGTATGATTCTGTGAGGATGCCCATGTCAGGTTGTTGCTTGACTAGTCTGTGAGACAGCTCTCCCAATTTTGGCACAAGCCCCCAGTAAGGAGGCCTTTGTAAGGTCAACTGGACCGGGTGTATCCAAATCTGGTGCCTAGGTCAATGCGAGTTCGACAGTCCGGTTTATCGTTATTATGGTTTTTGTGTAGCAGCTTGATACAACTGAGTGGCTTGCAAGGCCATTTCAGAGGACAGTTAAGGGTCAACCACATTGCTGTGGGTTGGAGTCACATGTAGGCCAGACCAGGTAAGGACAGTGGATTTCCTCCTGTAAATGATATTAGTGAACCAGATTGGTTTTAATGACAATCCACTAGTTCCATGGTTACTATTAATGAGACTAGCTTTTTATTCCGGTGGGATTTGAATCCTGGAAGTTCATAGTGTCAACATTGGTGGACATTCCCCTATCTAGCACGCTAGTGCACTCCACAAACTATTACCTGAAAAACTCCGAGAAGCCCCTAGCAGTAGACAAGGGCAAAATAGCTTGCAGCTGAGGTGTAATTTCAGTGAGGCAAGGAAATCTTTGCGTGACCTCTGATGGAATGTCTTGACTAACAGTTATTATTAAGATTTTGTCTGGGCTGGAATGAAGGTTAATGGATCTCATGGTTAAACTCAATTAACAGTTCCAATATTAGCTAACAAATTGCATTAATAAGCTGCTTGCGAGAGGATTTGAAGAATCTAGATTGAGGTCCCCGAATAGCATCGAGCTCCTGTCACAGAACCAAGAAAATGTCATCAATCACACACAGCTGGCTGGCGCTCAATAATGATGGCATGAAGTTAAGTAAATATCGTTTAGTTTGGGGCATACTGGATCGAAGAAAGCACAATTACAGCGGGATCTTGGCTGAGGAAAATCCTGAGACCACAGCAGGCCAATGGAAAATTGCATTGGAGGAAAACCAGTTCATACCAGTTCAGGAGAGCCAAAAACCAGACCTACTGCATTTCAGGCTAATTTTGCAACCTTTCGCAGACTTAGTCAAAATTATTCTCAGGAGGGGGAAAGGGAAAAAAGTGATGGACTGCTGTATGAACGTAGTTTTACTCTGTATCTAACCCCGTGCTGTACCTGTACTGGGAGTGTTTGATGGGGACAGTGTAGAGGGAGCTTTACTCTGTATCTAACCCTGTGCTGTACCTGTACTGGGAGTGTTTGATGGGGACAGTGTAGAGGAAGCTTTACTCTGTATCTAACCCCGTGCTGTACCTGTCCTGGGAGTGTTTGATGGGGACAGTGTAGAGGGAGCTTTACTCTGTATCTAACCCCGTGCTGTACCTGTACTGGGAGTGTTTGATGGGGACAGTGTAGAGGGAACTTTACTCTGTATCTAACCCCGTGCTGTACCTGTACTGGGAGTGTTTGATGGGGACAGTGTAGAGGGAGCTTTACTCTGTATTTAACCCCCTTGCTGTACCTGTCCTGGGAGCGTTTGATGGGGACAGTGTGGAGGGAGTTTTACTCTGTATCTAACCCCGTGCTGTACCTGTCCTGGGAGTGTTTGATGGGGACAGTGTAGAGGGAGCTTTACTTTATATCTAACCCCGTGCTGTACCTGTCCTGGGAGTGTTTGATGGGGACAGTGTAGAGGGAGCTTTACTCTATATCTAACCCCGTGCTGTACCTGTCCTGGGAGTGTTTGATGGGGACGGTGTAGAGGGAGCTTTACTCTATATCTAACCCCGTGCTGTACCTGTCCTGGGAGTGTTTGATGGGGACGGTGTAGAGGGAGCTTTACTCTATATCTAACCCCGTGCTGTACCTGTCCTGGGAGTGTTTGATGGGGACAGTGTAGAGGGAGCTTTACTCTGTTTCTAACCCCGTGCTGTACCTGTCCTGGGAGTGTTTGATGGGGACAGTGTAGAGGGAGCTTTACTCTGTATCTAACCCCGTGCTGTACCTGTACTGGGAGTGTTTGATGGGGACAGTGTAGAGGGAGCTTTACTCTGTATCTAACCCCGTGCTGTACCTGTCCTGGGAGTGTTTGATGGGGACGGTGTAGAGGGAGCTTTACTCTATATCTAACCCCGTGCTGTACCTGTCCTGGGAGTGTTTGATGGGGACGGTGTAGAGGGAGCTTTACTCTATATCTAACCCCGTGCTGTACCTGTCCTGGGAGTGTTTGATGGGGACAGTGTAGAGGGAGCTTTACACTGTATCTAACCTCGTGCTGTACCTGTACTGGGAGTGTTTGATGGGGACAGTGTAGAGGGAGCTTTACTCTGTATCTAATCCCGTGATGTACCTGTCCTGGGAGTGTTTGATGGGGACAGTGTAGAGAGAGCCTTACTCTGTATCTAACCCCGTGCTGTACCTGTCCTAGGAGTGTTTGATGGGGACAGTGTAGAGGGAGCTTTATTCTGTATCTAACCCCGTGCTGTACCTGTCCTGGGAGGGTTTGATGGGGACAGTGTAGAGGGAGCTTTACTCTGTATCTAACCCCGTGCTGTACCTGTCCTGGGAGTGTTTGATGGGGACAGTGTAGAGGGAGATTTACTCTGTATCTAACCCTGTGCTGTACCTGTCCTGGGAGTGTTTGATGGGGACGGTGTAGAGGGAGCTTTACTCTACATCTAACCCCGTGATGTACCTGTCCTGGGAGTGTTTGATGGGGACAGTGTAGAGAGAGCTTTACTCTGTATCTAACCCCATGCTGTACCTGTCCTGGGAGTGTTTGATGGGGACAGTGTAGAGGGAGCTTTACTCTGTACCTAACCCCGTGCTGTACCTGTCCTGGGAGTGTTTGATGGGGAGTGTTGAGGGAGCTTTACTCTGTATCTAACCCCGTGCTGTACCTGTCCTGGGAGTGTTTGATGGGGACGGTGTAGAGGGAGCTTTACTCTGTATCTAACCCCGTGCTGTACCTGTCCAGTTTTTTGTTTCCAGCCATCAGGACTGAGTGTTGAATATCTTACTCAGGCATCATCAGCAAATAAAATCTGTGAGTGGACGTGCGGAGCAATCGGGATGTGATAATCCAGGGCTGATTTATGGTTCTTAAACTTTTGGAGCCGGTACTTCCCAACGCATTAAGCGTGGAGGGCTATTAATCTGCTGACGCCTTACACGGGCACAGAGGCTGTACCTACAGTTAAAAATAATCGCTTGTAATTTTAGCTTGTGATACAGAGGATTGAACCAGTGACATGTCAGGAGACAGCTGTCACTGCTGCAGGAATGGGCCTTTCTGAGGCCTATAGCTGAATATAACCACTCGAAGATTCAATGTATGAACTTTCATTGAAGATTGACAGAGAACAAGATAAGTGTCCACCTCCCCTCAGTATCTCCTCCCCTGCAAATGGTCCCCCATTCCCAGCAACTTAGTTCTTTGGGTCTGGAGGCCAGTCTTCAGGGCCTCAGTCTGCACAGTGAACTTTGAGTGTTATTCTTCACTGCACAGCATCACAACCGAGCCCAGTCCTTTAATTACACCCCCATCATTTACGCACTTGTGAAAGGGGATGGGTGGGGGAGGGGGGTTACTGGATAGCTTGCTTATTGCTACAATAGCTGTAATCTTAACTGAGACCAGTTAACTCAATAAACCAATCGCCTGGTGTGTTTAGAATAGAAATGAATAATTGAATTTCTCGATAGATTCTCAGGACATCCCGAAGCACTTTACAGCCAATGAAGTACTTTTTTGGAAGCATAGTCATTGTAGTAATGTAGCAAATATAGCAGACAATTTATACACAGCAAGATCTACAAGCAGCAATGTGCTAATGGCAAAATCATTTCATTTTATTTTGTTCATCGGATGGGATGGCACTGGATACTGCAAAGGGTATGGGCCCTGACAACATCCTGGCTGAATAGTACTGAAGACTTGTGCTCCAGAACTTGCCGTGCCCCTAGCCAAGCTGTTCCAGTACAGCTACAACACTGGCATCTACCCGGCTATGTGGAAAATTGCCCAGGTATGTCCCATACACAAACAGCAGGACAAATCCAACCCGGCCAATTACCGCCCCATCAGTCTACTCTCCATCATCAGTAAAGTGATGGAAGGGGTCATCAACAGTGCTATCAGACGGCACTTGCTTAGCAATAACCTGCTCACTGACACTGAATCCACCAGGGCCACTCAGCTCCTGACTTCATTACAGCCTTGGTCCAAACATGGACAAAAGATGTTTGATAGTACAGGACTTGAATATTGTTGAAAAAAGAGACATGCTGTCAAACTTTTCATCTTCCACTCATCAGGACAGATTCGCAAGAATACCAATTGTAAAGGGAGTAATTCACCTCCTGACTCCCCAAAGCCTGTCCACCATCTACAAGGCACAAGTCAGGAGGGTGATGGAATGCTCCCCAATTGCCTGGATGAGTGCAGATCCAACAACACTCAAGAAGCTTGACACTGTCCAGGACAAAGCAGCCCGCTTGATTGGCACCCATCCACCACCTTAAATATTCACTCTCTCCACCCACCGACGCACAGTAGCAGCAGTGTGTACCATCTACAACTTGCACTGCAGCAGCTCACCAACGCTCCTTAGACAGCACCTTCCAAACCCACGACCCCTACCACCTCGAAGGACAAAAGGAGCAGCCACACACCATCCTGACTTGTAAAAACTTGCAGTGCCATGGGGAATAGATGGGGAAGCAGGACTAGTTGAGTAGCTGTTACAGAGAGCCAGAATGGACAGGAACTCCCACATTTTATTTTATTTATTATAAGATGCGAGCAAGTCTGGCTGGGCCAGCATTTATTACCCATTCCTAGTTGCCCTTGAGAAGGTGGTGGTGAACTGCCTTCTTGAACCGCTGCAGTCCCTGTGGTGTAGGTACACCCACAGTGCTGTTAGGGAGGGAGTTCCGGGATTTTGACCCAGCGACAGTGAAGGAACGGCGAAATATTTCCAAGTCAGGATGATGAGTGGATTGGGGTGGAATTTGGTGGGGTGGTGTTCCCATTTGTCTTTTGCGTCCAGTGCTCCATCCAGTTTTATTCTTATTCGATGTTTTTGTAGCAGTTTGATACAACTTAGTAGCTTGCTAGACCATTTCAGAGAGCAGTTAAGAGCTAAACATTACTGTGGATCTGTGGAGTCACATGTAGGTCAGACCGGGTAAGGATAGCAGATTTCCTTCCCTAAAGGGCATTAGTGAGCTAGAGGGGTTTTACGAGAATCTGGCTGTTTCATGGTCACTATTACAGGTGCTGGCTTTAATTCCAGGTCTATTAATAAACTGCAATTTCTAGCTGCAGTCGTGGGATTTAAATTCATATCTCCGGATCATTAGTCCCACTCTACAGGCTTACCAGTCCAGTCATATGACCGCTAACTAGTGTTCCCTAACCTGTTTAGTGATGTTGCTTGAGGGAAAAATATTGACCATGAGACTGGGGAGACTATCCTGCTCCTCTTTGAAATCACGTTATTGGATCCTTTACATCCACCTGAGATTACAAATGGGGCCTCAGATCAACATCTCACCTGAAAGGTAGCGCCAGCCTCAATCCTACGCTGGAGTACAGGGCTCAAGGCCCTGGACTGGGGCCTAATTGAGCCCACAATGTCTGACTCGAAGGTGAGAGCTACCCACTGAGCCTCAGCTGGTGCAATGGGAGTACCAGGCCACGTTCATCCCAGAACAATTGCTTCATTCCCAAGAGGAGTGTGCCTATGTTGCTCAGCAGCGAGTGACGGCAGTTTGTTCCCAAGGCTAGGGGCTGCCGCCTCTCCAGGAGAGTTGAGGTGCTGTTCCTCGAGGTTGCCAAGTGCATCATTTGGAAGAGTGTAGGAGACAGAGGATAGAGAGATATACTCCTGGTTGGTTCAGATTGCGGTGGAGATGAAAAGACAAACTGAGGAATCTGATAGTAAGAACTTTCTACTTGCAGCACTGTCAGTCATGGAGCAAGGACGGACTGTCCCAGGTGTGGTTATGGAAGGAAAAATATAAGAAACAGGAGCTGGGGCACCTCGAGCCAGTTGCACCATTTTCAATAAGATCATGACTGAACTTCTATATCGAATGCACTTCCACCCCCTCACCCCCCGATCCCCATATCACTTCCTTCCTGAGAGGTTTCATCACATGGCCTCCTGCCTACCACTGCCCCACCCACACACTATTGCCATTGGTTGGCCATTTTGTGACATTCTGCCCACAAGCTCCTGTCATTGGCTGTCCAACATGTCAATCTTCACTGTGCCCCTCCCCCTCCGCCCCACAGTCCTCCCTAACAGCGCTGTGGGTGTACCTACACCACATGGACTGCAGCGGTTCAAGAAGGCAGCTCACCACCACCTTCTCAAGGACAATTGGGATGGGCAAAAAATGCAAGCCCAGTCAGCAATGCCCACATCTGTGAAAGAATAAACCAATGCCAATTGAAAAATGAACAGACCCTGTCACTGTTGTAATTAAGGGATGGTAGCGTGACATCACCAGAAGGGAAGTGCGTCCTGTGATCCAGTCTTAGTTTCAATTTTGATTTGAGCAGAGCACACATATAGCTCTGATATCTTCAAGCTTTGTACCTATGTATAACTGTTCTCATGTACCTAGTATTAATAAATTAACCCACAACGTGTTTACCCAATCCCTTATGAGCCATTGGTGCCTCGTGTCTTTTACAATAAATAAGCCAAAGGTATTATATCATTATATTAACACAACATGGTGATCAGGAGTGGTCAAAGAGCCTTGGAACAAGATTAAGTACAGGTACGACAAGGTGAACAGCCTCAGATCATGCTACATAGCATGAGAAGACCCTCAATGATTTGGTCAGTGTGGGAGTGTGTTGAAAGTGCAGCGTGCTGACTGCAAAAAAAATGTTTGAAGACACAGCACTGAGATACTACTCAAATAAAGAGCTGCTAAGCAGACAGATCCTTCATGGTGAGATTGCAGTTCAATGAGTGGGGCAGGATGCGAGAGGACCAGCTCCAGGTTAGCTCAGTCGGGAAAGGTGAGCTACCAAGGTGTGAGCTGGATCGATAGCGAGCAAGGGAGAGCCAAACAAAGAAACAGTGGTGATAAGGTAGGGGACAGCATTAAACAGGAAATTAGGGATGCATGCATCAAGAGTGCTACAGTAATCATGGGAGACCTTAATCTACATATAGACTGGACAACCCAAATTAGCAATAATACTGTGGCAAATAAATTCCTGCAGTGTGTATGAGATGGTTTTTTGGTCCAGTATGTCGAGGAACCGACTAGGGAACAGGCTATCCTAGATTTGGTATTGTGCGATGAGAAGGGTTTAATTAATAATCTTGTTGTGCTGGTACCTTTAGGGAACAGTGACCATAACATGATAGAATTCTTCGTTAGGATGGAGCCCAATCTGAAACTAGGGTCCTAAATCTTAACAAAGGAAACTACAAAGGGATGAGGCATGAGTTGGCTAAGATAGATTGGGGAACTTCATTAAAAGGTGGATAGACAATGGCTAGAATTTAAGGAACAAATATACATTCCTTTCTGGTGTAAAAACACAACAGGAAAAGCAGCCCAACCATGGCTACCAAAAGAAATTAAGGATAGTATTAGATGCAAAGAGGAGTCATATAAAGTTATTAGAAAAAGTAGCAAGCCTGAGGATTAGGAGCAGCTTAGAATTCAGCAAAGGAGGACCAAGAGATTGATTAAGAGGAGAAAAATAGAGTATGAGAGTAAACTTGCAAGGAGCATAAAAGCAGACTGTAAAAGCTTCTATAAATAAGTAAAAAGAAAAAGATTAGTGAAGACAAATGTAGGTGCCTTATAGTCTGAAGCGGGAGAATTTATAATAGGGAACAAGAAAATGGCAGAGCAATTAAACAACTACTTTAGTTCTGTCTTCATGGAGGAAGACACAAATAACTTCCCAGAAATACTAGGGACCAAGAGTCTAGTGAGAAGGAGGAATTCAAGGAAATTAGTATTACTAAAAAAATAGTGCTGGAGAAATTAATGGGACCGAAAGCTGATAAATCCCCAGGGCCTGATAATCTACATCCCAGGGTACTAAAGCAGGTGGCCACGGAAATAGTGGATGTGTTGGTTGTCATCTTCCAAAATTCTGTAGGTTCTGGAACAGTCCTGACAGATTGGAGGGTGGAAATGTAACCCCACTATTTAAAAAAGGAGGGAGGGAGAAAACAGCAAATTATAGACCAGTTAGCCTAACCTCAGCAGTAGGGAAAATACTAGAGTCTATTATAAAGGATGTGATAAAAGAACACTTGGAAAATATCAACAGGATTAGACAAAGTCAACATGGATTTATGAAAGGGAATCATGCTTGACAAATCTACTGGAGCTTTTTGAAGATGTAACTAGCAGAATAGATACCGGAGAACCAGTGGATGTGGTGTATTTGGATTTTCAGAAAACTTTTGATAAAGTCCCACATAAGAGGTTAGTGTGTAAAATTAAAGCGCATGGGATTGGGGGTAATATATTGGCATGGATTGAGAATTGGTTAGCGGACAGGAAACAGGGAGTAGGAATAAATGGGTCTTTTTCAGAATGGCAGGCGGTGATTAGTGGGGTACCGCAGGGCTCAGTGCTTGGGTCCCAGCCATTCACAATATATATCAATGATTTGGCTGAGGGAACCAAATGTAATATTTCCAAGTTCACTGACAAGATGAAACTGTGTGGGAATGTGAGTGGTGGGGAGGGTGTTAAGGGGCTTCGAGGCAATTTAAACAGGTTAAGTGGATGGGCAAATACATTGCAGATGCAGTACAATGTGGATGAATGTGAAGTTACCCGCTTCAGTAGGAAAAACAGAATGGCAGAGTATTATTTAAATGGTGATAGATTGGGGAATGTTGATGTACAAAGGGGCCTGGGTGTCCTTGTACACCAATCACTGAAGGCAAGCATGCAAGTGTGGCAAACAGTTAAGGAAGCAAATGGTATGTTGGCCTTCATTGCGAGAGGACTTGAGTACAGGAGCAAGGATGTCTTACTGCAGCTGTACAGGGCCTTGGTGAGACCCACGCCTGGAGTATTGCGTGCAGCTTTGGTCTCCTTACCTAAGAAAGGATACACTTGCCATAGAGGGAGTGCAATGAATGTTCTCCAGACTGATTTCTAGGATGGCAGGATTGTTGTATGAGGAGAGATTGGCCTGACTAGGCCTGTATTCACTGGAGCTTAGAAGAATGAGAATCTCATTGAAACATAAAAAATTCTGTCAGGGATGTTTAGACTGGATGCAAGGATATTTCCTCTGTCTGAGGGGCCTAGAACAAGGCATTCTCAGGATACAGGGTAGACCATTTAGGGCGGAGATAAGGAGAAACGTCTTCACTCAGAGGGTGGTGAACCTGTGGAATTCTCTACCACAGAAGGCTGTGGAGGCCAAGTTACTGAATGTATTTAAGAAGGAAATATTTCTGGACTCTAAAGGCGTCAAGGGGTATGGAGAGAGCGCGGGAGTACGGTGTAGAGATAAAGGATCAGCCATGATCATATTGAATGGTGGAGCAGGTTCAACAGACCAAATGACCCACTCCTGCTCCTATTTTCTATGTTTTTCTATGTAAAACATAGATACCGTCACACCATTCAAAGTGTTTGCCAAGATTCGAATGATCTGCCCTAAGCAAGTTGGTAACTATTCGTTATTGGACAAGACTGACACAGGAAAAAGTGCCAACATACTACTCCTGCATATTCTAAAAGACATGTATCCACAGACATGGAAGGCCATGACAGAACCTACAACTATGAAACCATCAGCGTACAATGGTTCACTAATTCTATGTATAGGATCCATAGTCCTGGAGCGCAAGTACTATCAATCTTTCTGGGTGTCACAGATGTTCTACATCATGGAGACTAAATTGCAGTTCTACCACATGCTGTGACCTTACACTAGTGACAATCCATAGAATCGGTCAGACATCACAAGGCAGATCAGCCTCAGAAACCACTCTTATCACCTCAGCTCATGGCCTAACAAAGTATCCAAAATGTTTCGACAAAATTGGCAGCTTCAAGGGAGCTGCAACATTACACCTTCAGGAGAATGCAAATCCGTCAACTGATCCACGACATAAGTGCAGCATCCACATGCAAGACAAATTGAAGGTCAAGCTAGACGAAGTGGGAAAGACGGAATCATTGGAAGAGCACAAAGTTACACAATTGGTGCAACTCAAACATCTGTGTCATAAAGAAGGACAGATCATTGAGAGTATGCCTCCATCCACAATGTATAAACGCAGATTTATAACATTGCCTTTACAAAATACCCACATCAGAAGAGTTAATTCCAAGATTTGCAGGTGCAAAACTTTTCTTGAAGCTTGATGCCAAGCATGGTTACTGATTAGTACATCTTGCAGTGAAGTCTCAAGAGATTGCTACATTTTGTACCCTGTTCAGATGATAGTGTTTTCATCGAGCTCCTTTTGAGCTGTTAGCCAGGATCTATTTCAAGCCCACATGGACTGCATTACGTGCACTGTACCAGGATGCATCTGTATTGCAAATGATATTGGTGTTGTGGGAACAACAAAGCAAGAACATGGCCACAACCTGCACTTATTGATGCAAGCAGCACATAATGAAGGATTGGTGCTCAAAAGTCTGAACTGTGATATCAATATGCAGCAGATCAGTTTCTTCAGTTATATTTATTCCAGTGCTGGCATATGTCCCGATCCAAGTGAAATAGAGGATATTAAGGCCATGCCAACTCCTCAAGCTAAGGACGATCTTCAAAGATGTCAAGATCTCTTTAATTTTTTGTCTCCATACATTCCCAATTTTGCTCAGAAGTCTCCATCACTCAGGGAGTTGTTAAGAAAGAATGTGCCTTTCCTGTGGCACAAAGACCATTTGTACCTCTTTGAAGCACTGAAACAGTCATTATCAGGAGCATCAACATTGCAATTTTTACAATTCTAGGGAGACAACTACCCTGGAGATAGATGTTTCACAGGAATGTTAGGGATCATGCACACCACAAAAAGGGAAACCGATTGCATTTGCTTCAAAATCTCTGTCTACAACGCAATCCAACTACTCCGTCATCGAGTAGGAAACATTTGCTTTGGTGCTTGGAATCTTGTGTTTTCATACCTATCTCACTGGCAAAAGATGGTAGAGTCTGACCACAAGCCACTTGGTGAAAACCATTGACCAGTGCATCGCCAAGATTGCAATGTCTCTTGATAAAGCTTCAAGGTTACGGCTGTGAGATTAGGTACAAGCCAAGTAACTTGTTGGTCACATCAGATACACTTAGCAGATTGCCTGATCCAGCGAAATCCGAAGATCGACAAGTTGACTTCATTGACATTGAACTTGAAGATGTTCTCCAAATTGATCTGGTACATTTTGTGCAACACAGATGTCAGCAGCTACAAGGAGAAACAGAGAAAGATTCCACACCACAGAAACTGTGGAAAGCCATCATCAACGGATGACCTGATTCAATTCAGCATGTCCACGAATACGTGAGACCATATTAGGCTTATCGAGATGAGCTAGGCATCTCCTGGGGAGTCATTTTTAAAGCCAGGCAGGTCATCATATTGCAATCTTTGCAGCCTGATGTTCTTCAACAACTTCATCACTCACACATGGGCATAGAGTGGGCAAGAAGACTCGCAAGAGAGACAACCTATTGGCCAAGTTTGAAAAGTGACATTGAAGTCATCATCAAGAAGTGTGAGGCAAGTCAATAACTTATGCCAAGTCAGCACAAAGCACCAGTGATTCCACATGAAGTTCCTACCCATCCTTGGTCGAAAATCGCACTTGACCCCTTTCCTGTCCATGGCACTGACTTCATTGTCATTGTACTTTGTACCCCATTATTCTACAATTGCACAACTTTCATGCATGCTCTAACTGCTATTTTCAGTTTATTTGGTGTGCCTAGAGGGATCATTACAGATAACGGTTTGCATGTTATTGGTAAGCCATTTCAGGATATGTGTGAGAAATGGAATATTGATCACACTACTTCCTCCCTTCATTACCCTAGATCTAATGGCCTAGCTGAAAGAATGATTCGTACGGTGAAATCCCTAGTACTCAAAATCCTGGAACTCCCTTCCTAACAGCACTGTGAGTGTACCTACATCACATGGGCTGCAGCGGTTCAAGAAGGCAGCTCACCACCACCTTCTCAAGGGCAACTAGGGATGGGTAATAAATGCTGGCCCAGCCAGCGAAACCCACACCCCGTGAATGAATTTGTTTAAAAGTACACAGACCGAACAAGATTTACACATTACAATGTTACACCTGAGAGCGACACCTTTAAGTGCAACTATTCCATTACCAGCAGAGCTCATGTTTAGCAGACCAATGTGCACCAATTTACCTACTCTTACCCATACTACTCTCTCAGAAGCTAGAGAGTAACTTTTAAAACTACAATAGAAGATGACCAACGTGCATGATAAAAATGCACATACAGAATTGCCAAGTTTACAGTTGGGGCCACAAGTTTGCATCCAGGATCCCACAGAAAGTACGTGGCGACTAGCTGAAGTGATAAGGATTTCTTTGGAACCAAGGTCCTATGAAGTCATTACACACAAAGGTGCAACAGTGAGGCATAACCGAGGACAAATCAGATCCATTCCAGTTCCTCAACCACCATACAGTTCTATTGCATGAGAACAAGATCCCAAATGCAACCAGGAACAACATCCCAGAATGATAATCCCACAAATCATGGTGAGAAATTAAAGAAACCCCCAGACAAGGTTATTATTCCGAGATCTGGGGGTACTAATCGATTACCGTTACACTTTAGAGATTCATAGATTCATCAATCTATACATTAATGTAATGGTAACTAAACATGAACAGGTATTGTAAATAATCACATTCCTTTGAGGGGGGTGGGGTGGGGAAGTATCTTTAAAAAGAAAGGGGGATGTTGTGTTATGCCTTTAAGGGTTAGCAACATGACATCACTAGAAGGGAAACGTGTCATGTGACCCAGTCTTAGTTTCACTTTTGCTTTGAGCTCTGATGCCTTCAAGCTTTCTACCTATATATAACTGTTCTCATGGGCCTAGTCTTAATAAACGAATCCACGTGTTTACCCAATCCCTTATGAGTGATTGGTGCCTCAGGTCTTGTGCAGTAAATAAGCCCAAGTTTTACATCATTAAAATAACACAACAGTCACCCAATTGGGTGATTCCTGACTCTGCCTTTTCTCCCATTTGAATGAACAAAGTCTTCGAAGAAAATTTAGAAAATACGGCTTTTTAATGGCTTTGTGATTATCCTCTTGGGTTCTGCTCATAGCAGCATCCTGGAGATTAATGTTCAATTTCTGGAGAGTCCAGGGCAAACCTGGAGGATTGGTGTCTCCACAGAGCTATTGAAGGGACTTTAGGTGGAAAGCTAGGAAGAAACGGCTTGATTGTCTGTCAGCTGCAGAGGGTGATTATCTGCATCTATCAGTTACATTGTGGTGTTGAGAGACACTCTGACAGAACGATAATCTAAGATTGCTGTCAAGTGAGATTCATTACCTAACAAGATTAAAGTGAGTGTTAGCAGCCAGAGAACTGGACTGCAGGCTAGATCTTCATGGATGTGCAATCGAGAGGGAGGGGAAAGAAAGACCTTTCCAAACCTCAGGACGTCCCAAACCACTTTACAGCCAACGATGAACTTATTCTCAAGCGTAGTCAATATTGAAATTTTTTGCACTGCAAGATCCCACAGGCAGCAATGAGATTATGACCGGACAACCTGTTTCTTTTTAGTGACTGAGAGGTAAATACTGGTCAGGAAACCAGGAAGAACTCCCTTGCTCTTCTTTGAAATAGTGGACATTGGATCTTTTCCAACTACCTGAGAGGGCAGCTGGGGCCTCAGTTTTAACAATGAAACAGAATTCGGAACCGTGAGGAGGATAGTGATAAACATGAGGGCATAAAACTGGTCGAATGGGCAGTCATGTGGCAGATGGAATTTAATGCAGGGAAGTGCACAGTGATTCATTTTGGTGGGAAGAGCAAGGAGAGACAACATAAAAGGAAGGGCACAATTCTAAAGGAGATCAGGAACAGAGGGGCCTTGGGGTATATGTGCATAAATCATTGAAGGTGACAGGACAGGTTGAGAAAGTGGTTAAAAAGCATATGGGGCCCTGGGCTTTAGAAATAGAGGGATTGATTGCAAAAACCATGAAATTATAGTGAACTGGTTTAACTTCAGCTGAAGTATTGCATCCAGTTCTGGGCACCATAATTTAGGTAGGATGTGAGGGCATTAGAGAGAGTCCAAAAAAGCCTCATGAGAATGGTTCCAGGAATGAGGAACTTCAGTTACATGAATAGGTTGGAGAAGCTGGTGCTGTTCTTCTTACAGAGAACTTTGAGTGGAGACTTGATCGAGGTATTTGAAATCATGAGGGGAGGCCATGGCGTAGTGGTATTGTCACTAGACTAGTAACCCAGAGACCTGGGGTAACACTCTGGGAACTGGGTTCAAATCCTGCCACAGCAGATGGTGGAATGTGAACTCAATAAAATTCTGGAATCAAAAGTTGGAAAAACCCATCTAATTCACTAATGCCCCTTAGGGAAGGAAATCTGCTGTCCTTACCTGGTCTGGCCTACATGTAACTCCAGACCCACAGCCATGTGGTTGACTCTTAAATGCCCTCTGAACAAGGATGGGCAATAAATGCTGGCTAAGAAAAGAATGAGTCATCTGGACACAGTAGATGGGGAGAAACTCTTCCCATTGGTGTAAGCTCTGAAAACCAGAGGGCACAGATGATTGGCAATAGAACCAACCATGACATGGGGAAAAAACAATTTCACGCAGCGAGTGGTTAGGATCTGGAAATGTACTGCCTGAGAGTGTGGTGGAGGCAGATTCAATCGGGGCTTTCAAAAGGCTATTGGATAGGCACCTGAAGAATAAAAACTTTTCAGGGAAATGGGACTAGCTGTGTTGGTCTTGTAGAGAGCCAGTACTGTTTTGTAACCATTCTACGGTACTATGATTAAAAACTCAGCACCTCTGACAGAGCAGTACTCCCTCCATATTGCACTAGAGCATCAGCCTGGACTTTTGCCTCAAGTCTCTGGAGCGGGAGACCTTCTGACTCGGAGATAAGAGCGTGATCCACCGAGCCACAGCTGACATGGGTTTGTGGGAGAAGGGCATAGAATTACACATAGTTAGGTCTGAGCACGTATCAGTTCTAAAAGGACAAGTGGAATCAGCTGCATTGTGAGGCACTGGGTGATCTGAAAAATATGAATTGCAGGTGATAGATTTACAACTAGATGGTAAATTTGGGGTAACTGTAGATTTGGGAGGGGAGAGGAACCTGATGAGCTTGTGCTCTAGTTGTGACTACTTTTCAACCTCTAGTCTAGGTTTGTCTATAGCTGCTTTTTTCAAAAGAAGCTCCCAATGTTTCCCATTTTCACACTGGCATTTTACTGAAGTCCCACTGTCCCAAAATTAATCAGCGAGAAGGGGTGATGGGGAGAGGAGCTAGCCTGGGTCGCCCTCACTGGGCCTGAGGTTCGGAGGGGAGAAGCTGGTCGTAGTTTACTCCCAGAAAGTGTCACCAAACACACGGTGAAATCAGCCACTCAGCCAATATGTGCACAGGCCATAAAAGTGCTCACGGTCCAAGGAAACAACAACAACTTGTATTTATATAGCACCTTTAATGTAGTAAACTGTCACAAGGTGCTTCACAGGAGCAAAATCAAACAAAATTAGATGCCGAGCCACATATTAGGGCAGGTGGTCAAAAGTTTGGTCAAAGAGGTAGGGTTTAAGGAAAGAAGGCAAGAGAGAGAGAGAGAGAGAGAGACGGAGAGGTTTAGGAAGCGAATTCCAGAGTTTAGGGTCCAGGCAGCTGAAGGCATGGCTGCAAATGGTGGAGTGATTAAAATCAGGAATGTGCAACAGACCAAAATTCGATCAGGACAGTGATCTGGAGGATTGTGGGACTGGAGGAGGTGACAGAGATTGGGAGGGGCCAGGCCATAGAGAGATTTGGGAAAAAAAAGGATGAGCATTTTAAATCGAGGTATTGCCGGATTGGAAGCTAGTGCAGGTCAGGGAGCACAGAAAGAGAAAAGAAAGCCTTGCATTTATGTAGAGCCTTTCATGACCTCGTGATGTCCCAAAGTGATTTACAGCCAATGAGATATAAGTGAAGAGTAGTCACTGTTGTAAATGTAGGAAATGCAGCAGCCAATTGGCACACAGCAAACTCTCACAAACAGCAATGTTATAATGATCAAATAATCTATTTTACTGATGTTGATTGAGGGATGCATATTGACTAGTTCACCAAGGGAGAACTCTCCTGCTTTGTTACATCCACCTTGAAGAGCAGAGGGGGCCCTCGGTTCAGAATCTCATTCGAAAGACACGGTGGGGGTGGGGGATGGGTGAGTGGAGCCTAGCGCGTGTTAGGGTACAGACAGCAGAGTTTTTGGACGAGCTGAAGTTTATGGCCAATAAGAAAGCTGTGGCATGGGGCAAGCAAAGAAGCATCTAGAAAGACAAAGGATGGGAAAGATTCTGTAAATCAGGCAGAGCTTGGAATAAGCAAGAGTCAAATTTTTAGCAAACAACTGAGCATAGCAGGAAGATGTCTGAGTTTGGAGTCTGTAATGTTTAGATACCATATTTAATCTCAGGGTTTGGCTTTGGATGAGAGTTTACAATCCCTCCAATGTTGAGAGGTATTGATGACACAATGTCTGGCTTGTGTGTACACTCTGGCAAAGGATTATCAAAAGCGAAACGAGGATTGGATATGGCCGAGGCTATAGTCAGATGCACTGGACCTGCTCTCAACCTGACGCTGACTATAAGGCTTGTGATGATGGATGTGATTCTCTCACTATGTGAGGTAGCTGCCAACAGACATCACACTTAACATTGTTCCCGACATTATCGTGGGCTCAACAGTGCTGTGCCACTGAAAGAAATAATACTCCCTCGTTTCACCCCACCCCACAGCCAGCCTCCCCCCTCCCCACCTTAAACATCTCCCCCACAGGAGAACACCCGCCCTGCACTGACCTCCGGGCCGAAGCATTCGGAACACACGGACAGGAGGAGGCCATTCAGCCCCTCGAGCCTGTTACACAGGAACAGGAGGAGGCCATTCAACCCCTCAAGCCTGTTACATGGTGTTGGGCTCCATATGCCATAAAAAGAAGTCCAAAGCTCAGTTCCACGTGCTAGCGAGAGCAGGAATAAGAGGATAGACCAAATGAACAGGTGGCTGGAGAGATGGTGTAGCCGGGAGGGGTTCAGATTCTTGAGGCACTGGGACCGGTTCTGGGGAAGGTGGGACCTGTGCAAACCGGACGGGTTGCACCCAGGCAGAGCTGGGACCAGTGTCCTTGCGGGGGCGTTTGCTAGTTCTGTTGGGGAGTATTTAAACTAGTGTGGCAGGGGGATGGGATCCCAGGAGTAGGATCAGATAGGTCAGATTCAGATCAGAAAAATGGAGGTAGAACATTAGCTAGGGACGTTGTGATAGACATGGAGTTACAGGAGAAGCAAAGTTTACAAAGTGTCCAGCAAGGGAAATTGACGGGGTTAAACTGTTTATACGTCAATGCAAGGAGCATTACAAACAAGGTAGATGAGTTAAAGGCACAGGTAGACACATGGCAGCAGGATGTCATTGCTATAACGGAGACCTGGCTAAAGGAGGGACAAAACTGGCAGCTAAATATCCCTGGTTATAGAGTCTTCAGACATGATAGAGTAGGAGATAAAAAAGGAGGGGTGGGTAGCACTAATGGTTAAAGAATCAATTCCAGTTGTGAGAAGGGATGATATACTAAATGGGTCAACAAACGAGGCTTTATGGATTGAGCTTAGAAATAAAAAAGGGGCAGTCACACTACTGGGAGTATACTACAGACCCCCAAATAGTGAAAGGGAGATAGAAGAACTAATATGTAGGCAAATTTCTGCTTGTAAGAACAAGAGGGCAATAATAGTAGGAGACTCCAATTATCCTAATATCAACTGGGACTCAAACAATATAAGGGGCACTGAGGGAGAAAAATTCATGCAGTGTGTCCAGGAAAATTTTTTCAACCAATTAGTGACAAACCCAACGAGAGGAGATGCAATTCTAGACCTAGTCGTGGGGAACGAAGAAGGGCAAGTGGGTGAAGTGACAGTTGGCAACCGTATCGGGGACAGTGATCATAATTCAGTTAGATTTAGCATTACCATGGAAAAGGACAGAGATAAGGCTGGAGTAAAAGTCTTGAACTGAGGGAAGGCAAATTTTGCAGGAATGAGAAGGGACTTGGCTAAGGTGGACTGGACAGCACTGCTGGAGGATAAAACAGTGGAAAACTAGTGGGAAGCACTAAAAAGCGAGATCCTAATTGTACAAAGTAGACATGTCCCCTACAAAAATAAGAGTGGTACTGCCAAATCTAGACCTCCCTGGTTGTGTAGAGGAATACAAGGGAAGATCAAACAGAAAAGGAAAGCGTACGATAGGCACAAAGAACTAAGCACTGCAGATAGCCTAGACGAATATAGGAAGTGCAGGGATGAATTAAAAAAGGAAATAAAGAAATCAAAAAGAGGGCATGAAAAAGATTAGTAAGTAAAGTTAAAGATAACCCAAAGATGTTTTACCAATATATTAATACTAAAAGGTTAGTTAAGGAAAAAGTGGGACCTATCAGAGATGAAAATGGAAACTTGTGTGTAGATGCAGAGGCTGTGGGAAGGGTTTTGAATGAATATTTTGTCTCCGTGTTTACAAAGGAAAGGGAGGATGTAGATATAGTAGTCCAGGAGGAACACTGTGAGATATTGGACAGGATAGTCATAAAGAAAGAGGAAGTACTCGAAGGGTTGAAATCCTTGAAAGTTGATAAGTCACCATGGCCACATGGGTTGTTTCCGAGGCTGCTGAAGGAAGTCAGGGAGGAGATAGCAGATGCTCTGAGGATGGTTTTCCAATCTTCACTAGATACAGGGGAGGTACCAAAGGACTGGAGAAATGCAAATGTAGTTCCATTATTTAAAAAGGGATCAAAGGAAATGCCAAACAATTATAGGTCAGTTAGTCTTACATCGGTGGTGAGCAAATTAGTAGAATCAATCCTGAGAGATAGGATTAACTGTCATGTGGAAAGGCATGGACTAGTCAGGGATGGTCAGCATGGATTTGTTAAAGGAAGGTCTTGCCTCACAAATTTGATTGAATTCTTTGAAGAAGTGACAAGAAGGGTTGATGAAGGTAGTGCAGTGGATGTTGTGTACATGGATTTTAGCAAGGCATTTGACAAGGTCCCACATGGCAGATTGGTCAGGAAAGTAAAAGCCCATGGGATTCAGGGTAATGTGGCAAACTGGATAAAAGGTTGGTTTTGTTACAGGAAACAAAGGGTAATGGTCGATGGATGCCCTTGCGAATGGAAAGTTGTCTCAAATGGTGTTCCACAGGGCTCGGTGTTGGGACCCTTGCTGTTTGTGTTATATATTAACGATTTGGACGTGAACGTGGGGGGCACAATTGGGAAATTTGAAGATGACACAAAGATTGGCTGAGTAGTGGATAGTGTAGAGGAGCCATAATCTCCAAAACGATATAGATGGGCTGGTGGAATGGGCGGTAAAGTGGCAGATGGATTTTAACATAGAGAAGTGTGAGGTCATACATTTAGGGAGGTCAAACAGTTACAAGGATTACAAAATAAATGGGAATATACTAAGAGGGGTAGATGAAGTGAGAAATCTTGGCGTACAAGTACACAGGTCCCTGAAGGCAGCAGTTCAAGTAGACAAGGTTGTAAAGAAGACATATGGAATGCTCTCCTTCATTGGCAGAGGTATAGAATATAAAAGTAAGGATATAATGTTGGAATTGTATAAAACACTGGTGAGGCCACAACTGGAGTATTGTGTGCAGTTCTGGTCACCACATTACAGGAAGGACATAATAGCTCTGGGGAGAGTGCAGAGGAGGTTTACAAGAATGTTGCCAGGGTTAGAAAAGTGTAGCTACGAGGAGAGATTGGATAGGTTGGGGTTATTTTCCTTCGAACAAAGAAGGCTGAGAGGTGACTTGATTGAGGTGTACAAAATTATGAGGGGAATAGATAGAGTGGACAGGATAAAATTGTTTCCCTTGGCGGAGAATTCTAGAACCAGGGGACATAGATTCAAGATAAGTGGCAGAAGGTGTAGGGGGGACATGAGGAAGAACTTTTTTACGCAGAGGGTTGTGAGTGTCTGGAATTCGCTGCCCAAGTTGGTGCTAGAGGCAGAAACTTTAAACTCTTTTAAAAAGTACCTGGATCTGCACCTAAAGTGCTGTAAGCTGCAGGGCTATGGGCCGGGTGCAGGAAGGTGGGATTAGAAAGGGCACCTGGGTGTCCTCGGGCTGGCATGGACAAGATGGGCCGAGTGGTCTCCTTCTGTGCTGTAACTTTTCTATAGTTCTATGGTTCTAAGCACAGAAACTGATTGTTGGGCTGCAATTAACCATTATTGGGCCATATCACATGACCCAAGCCTCTGGCCTTTTTAGACAGTTTTAACACTACACCTTTTGCCTCACAGTCGGTCTGCTGGTTAACATCCAACTGGTGAACCACCAATAAGCAGACCTTCAGGCAGAACGACAGCCTGCTGCTCAAAGTCTGCCTCTGCTGGAAAATTTCCTGCCATCGCCCGCAGAACTGACTCAGCCTTTGTGTCCCTGCTTCATCATGCGGTATCAGCACCAACTGTAAAGCAAACTCTACAACTCAGGTCTTTAGCCTGCTAAACTAAAACTCCTACGTGAAAGAATGCCTCATTGGTCTGACTCGAAGTCACCCGAACTAATATCCATATCTGTGGTTCTTGTACTGTTTCTATCCATAGTTGTAAAACTCTTCTTTCTGTTTCCCACACCCTCCGCCTCCCCCCTGCCTTTTACTGTGTGTGTAGTGGAGTGGGAAGATGTGAACACTCCTCCCTGGGGTTTTGACTGTGAAACAAACTAGCCTTCTGAGTTAATCATAATGTGAGTTTGCTGCAGGTTATTAGTAAATTGGATCACACAAACCAAGGGTTCGGGAAAACAGGCCGACACAAACTTTAAAAATAATTCAAAACACCTTCTGCTTATGGACAGGTGGTGAGAGAAAATAAGTACAGTTTGCCTGTCTCTCTCCTGTACGTAACAATGGAAACAGGAGGAGGCCATTCAGCCCCTTGACCCTGTTACACAGGAACAGGAGGAGGCCATTTAATCTCCTCAGCCTGTTACACAGGAAGAGGAGGAGGCCATTCAGCCCCTCGACCCTATTACACAGGAACAGGAGGACATTCGCCCCCCCACCACCAACACGAGCCTGTTACGCAGGAACAGGAGGAGGCCATTCAGCCCCTTGAGGCTGTTACAGAGGAACAGGAGGAGGCCATTCAGTCCCTCAAACCTGTTACACAGGAACAGGAGGAGGCCATTCAGTCCCTCAAACCTGTTACACAGGAACAGGAGGAGGCCATTCAGTCCCTCAAACCTGTTACACAGGAACAGGAGGAGGCCATTCAGCTCATCGAGCCTTGTATATACGAACAGGAGGAAGCCAATATTTATCCCTCAACCAGCATCGTTAAAATAGGTGATCTGGTAATCATCACATTGCTGGTGGGGGCTTGTTGTGTGCAAATGGCCTGCTGTGTTCCCTGTATTACAACCGTGACTACACTTCAGAAAAGTACTTAGTTGGCAGTGAAGCTCTTTGGAATGTCCTGAGCCAATTAGAGATGGGAAATAAATGCTGGCCTTCACAGTGATGCCCACATCCCATGAACAAAATTTTTAAAAAGATTGTGAAAGGCGCTATATAAATGCAGGTTCTTTCTTCCTTTCCCTGTCAAGCACCTCAGACTGAACCAGACTATTTGTAAACTCAATGTCCTATTTGAACACCGACTGAAAATGGTTCTGTATCTCCGGTATTGAACTGCTCTTCCCTCTGCTTTAATGTATCTCTTTCTGTACTGCCAGTCTAGATTCTCAAAAACGTGCAGGTCGCAATGTGAGAAAGGGCCGTAGAGTTAGACGGTTTTTGAGGCGGGGCCTCAGTATCGAGAGAAAGATTAGCCGAGGGAAGGCGATGCCTTAGTGTTTGGGACAGTTCCATTGTGGGATTGTGACAAACAGACCAGAAACATCTCCTCTAAGGCAAAAATCAGAGAATGGATATAGATAACTCCTTCCAACGCCGTAACATCACCCGACTCTACCCTGTTTCAGTCCACTTGTTACTGAAACTCTCATCCATCACTTTGTCACCTCCAGACACGACTATTTGAATGCTCTGCAGGTTATCAGCATAAACTTCAGCTAAGGCATTACTGCTGTAATGTAGGTCACCGATTCTCACTCAGCCGCATCCCCTCCACTTGCTGACCTACACAGGCTCCTGGACACTCAGCGGCCCCATCCTACAACGTGACAGATTTAAAAATCTCATTCCCATTCTTAAATCCTTTCACGGCCTTGGCGCTCCCTATCTCTGTAACCTTTCTCCAGTGTTACATAGGGGACAGGAAGAGGTCATCCTGCCCCTCAAGTCTGTTCCGCAATTCAGATCAATCATGACCAGTTTGCACCTGAAATTCATTTACACACATTGTATTTCCCTTTCCCTTAATATCGTTGCCTAACAAAAAACCTAGCACTCTCAGTTCTGGAATTTCCGATTGACCCCCTGCGTCACCAGCTATCTAAGGGAGAGAGTTCCAGATTTCCACTCCCCTTTGTGTGAGGAAGTGCTTCCTGACATCACCCCTGAACAGATTGGCTCGAATTTATGAACTTCTGCCTCCTTTCTGCCCAGCAGAGGAAATAGTCCCCTCTATCTACCCTATCGAATTTTAACCACCTTAAACATTTCAAATAGATCGTACCTCAATTTTCTATATTTAAGGGAATACAAGCCTAGTCTATGCAACTTGCCCTGATGATTTAACCCTTTTAGCCCCAGTGTTATTCTGCACCCTCTCCAAGGCCCATATATCCTCTCACAGGTGTGGTGTCTGGAATGGAATGCAGCTACTCCAGATGGGGTCTGACCAGACATCTGTAATGTTACTTGCTCCACTTTGTATTCCAGACAACGTTCCATTAGCCGTTGTACCTCACTACTAGCCTTTCTGATTTCTGTACTCAAACACTTAAATCTCTGTTCATCCACTGCTCCTAGGTTCTCGCCATTTAGATGGGAGAGACTGGTAGACCAGGGTTGGGGTTGGGGGTATGGGAGGGTGGAACGAAAGGGAGGATTGGGAGGGAGGGATCAGATAAGTAATGATGGGGTTACGAGAGGGGGGAGACAGAAGAGGGGGAAGATGGCAGTGGAGGTGGGAGGGGTTAGATGGGGGGATACGATGGGGGAATGGGGTGGATATGGAAAGCGGGAGAAGGGTGAGAGGGGAAGAGGAGGAGGGTTGGGAGAGAGGGAGAGGGGAATCGTTGTTTTGCAAAATAACAACGCTTGAAGTGAAAGAGGTTAAGGGAAAGTGAAAGAGAGAAATTATGGCATAGGAGGCTATTCATTCCATCATGTCTGTGCTGGCCAAGAAAGAGCTAATTTCATCTTCCAGCTCTTAGTCTGTAGCTCTGTAGGTTTAAGCACTTCCAGCGAATATCCAAGTATTTCTGCAATACGATGAGGGTTTCCACCGCTACCACCCTCTTAGGGAGTGAGTTTCAGACCCCCACCATCATCTGGGAGAAAAAAAAATTCTCCTCAGCTCCTCTCTCATCCTTCTACTAATTATTTTAAATCTATCCTCCTTGGATATTGACCTCTCTGCTATTGGAAATGGGTCCTTCCTATCCACTCTATCTAGATTCCTCATAATTTTATAGACCTTAGTTAAATCTCCCCTCAGCCTCATCTGTTCCAAAGAAACCAATCCCAGACTATCCAATCTTCCTATAGCTAAGATTCTCCATTCCTGGCAACATCCTTGTAAATTTTCTTCGTCACTACAGTATGGTCGCTTCCTTCCTGTAATGTGGTGACCAGAACAGCAAGCAGCACTCTAGCTGTGATCCAACTAATGTTTTATACAGTTCCATCATAACTACCCAGCTCTTATATACTAGCCCTTGGCCATTAAGGAAATTACCCCATATGCCTTCTTAACCACCATATCTATCTGCCTTGCTTCCTTCAAAGATTGTATACATGCAGTTCCTCTAAACTTAACCTACGAATTAGGAGCAAGAATAGGCCACTCGGCCCCTCAAGCCTGCTCCGCCATTCAATAAGGTCATGGTTAATTTGATTGTAACCTCAACCCCACATTCCTGCCTACCCCCGATAACCTTTCAACCCCTTGTTAATCAAGAATCTATCCTCCTCTGCCTTAAAAATATTCAAAGACTCTGCTTTCACTGCCTTTTGAGGAAGAGAGTTCCAGAGACTCACTACCATCTGAGAGAAAAAATTTCTCCTCATCTCTGTCTTAAATGAGCGACCCCTTATTTTTAAACAGTGACCCCTAGTTCTAGATTCTCCCACAAGAGGAAACATCCTCTCCACATCCACCCTGTCAAGACCCCACAGGATCTTAAAGGTTTCAACTAAGTTGCCTCTTAGTCTTCTAAGTTCCAGTGGATACAAGCCTAACTCGTCCAGCCTCTTCTCATAAGACAACCTGCCCATTCCTGGTATTAGTCCAGTGAACTTTCTCTGAACTGCTTCTAACGCATTTACATCTTTCTTCAAATAAGGAAACCATTACTGTACACAAACTCCAGATGTGGTCTCACCAATGCCCTGTATAACTGAAGCATAACCTCCCTGTTTTTGTAATCAATTTCCCTCACAATAAATAACATTCTATTAGCTTTCCTAATTACCTGCTGTACCTGCATTTTAACCTATTGTGATTCATGCACTAGGACATCCAGATCCCTCTGAATCTCAGAGATCGTCAATTTCTCACCATTTAGATAATAAGCTTATTTTTTTATTCTTCCTGCCAAAGTGAATGATTTTGCATTTGCCCACGTTATACTCCATTTGTCAGATCTTTGCCCGCTCACTTAACCTATGTCACTTTATAGCCTCCTCACTATCCTATCAATTTTTGCATAATCCTTTGCCTTGTCTGTTTCCTCAAATGCATTCCCTCACACCTTTCTGTATTGAATTCCATTTGCCACAGTTGTGCCCACCTGACCAGTCCACTGATATCTTCCTGCAGTCTACAGCTTTCTTCCTCACTATCAACCACACAGCCAACTGCAAACGTCTTAACCTTGCCCCTACATTTAAATCGAAATCATTGATATATACCCATGAACAGCAAGGGATCCACTACTGAGCCCCTGTGTAACCCCACTAGAAACAGCCAGTTTCCAGTCACAAAAACACCCATCAATGATAACACGTTGCTTCCTGCCAACGAGCCAATTATGGACCCAATTTTCCACTTGTCCTTGGATTCCATTGGCTTTTAATTTACTGATCAGTCTGCCAGGCGGGACCTTGTTGAAAGCCATGCTACCCTCATCGATCCTATTTGTTTCCTCCTCAAAGTATAACATCAAGTTAGTCAGGCATGACTTTCCTTGTACAAATCCCAGGCTGATTGTCCTTGATTAACCTATGCTTTTCTTATTGATGATTTATCCTGACCTTCAGATTTTTTCCAAGGATTTGCCAATTGAGGTTGGGCTGACTAACCTGTAAATACTCAGTCTATACCTTTCCCCCTTTTTAAATAATGGTACAATGTTAGCAATCCTCTAGTCCTGTGGCACCACACCTATAACCAGAGGGGATTGGGAAATGATGTTCAGACCTCACTCTGTTTTTCTGAGACGAGTAGTCTCAGCAATGGTGCCAGGAAACTATCATCGATTGACATGAAAACCCATCCGGTTTGCTAATGCCTTTTAGGGAAGGAAATCTGCCCTCCTTATCTGTTCTGACCTACATGTGACTCCAGACCCCCAACAACAACAGTTGACTCTTAACTGCCCTCTGAAATAGCCTAGCAAGCTGCTCAGTTCGAGGGCAATTAGGGGCGAGCAACAAATGCCTGCCCATGATGCCCATGTCCCATGAAAGAATAAAGAAAAAAAAAAATCACTGTAATAACTAACTAGATCAAGGAAGCCATTTGAGTACAAAAGTAGGAAGGTAGAGCAAATCAACGTGTGGCTGGAGAGATGGTGCAGGAGGGAGGGACTTTACATTTCTGAGGCACTGGGACTGGTTCTGGGCAGGTGTTGGCCTGTGCAAGGCAGATGGGTTACAGCTTAGCAGCACCAGGACCAATATCCTTGCAGGAAGATTTACCCCTGCTGTCGGAGAGGGTTTAAACTAGCTTGGCAGGGGGATTGAAAACCGAGAGGGAATTCAGATAGGAGAGAGGCAAAGGCCAGCATGAAATAGGGTCAAAAAATGGAAAAATATTAAAAATAGAAAATTAAAGACACTCTATCTGAATGCATGCAGCATTCACAGCAAGGTAGCTAAACTGACAGCACAAATAGAAGTGCACGGATATGATCTAATTGTCATTACTGACACGTAGCTAACCAAGGCTGGGAAGAGTACTTGATATTTAGGAATCACAGAATCACAGAATCACACAGTGCTGAAGAGGCCCTTCGGCCCATCGAGTCTGCACTGGCACGTGAGAAACATCTGACCTACCTACCTAACCCTATTTACCAGCACTTGGCCCATAGCCTTGAATGTTATGACGTGCCAAGTGCTCATCCAGGTACCTTTTAAAGGATGTGAGGCAACCCGCCTCCACCACCCTCCCAGGCAGTACATTCCAGACCCTCATCACCCTCTGGGTAAAAAAGTTTTCCTCACATCCCCCCTAAACCTCCTGCCCCTCACCTTGAACTTATGTCCCCTTGTGACTGACCCTTCAACTAAGGGGAACAGCTGCTCCCTATCCACCCTGTCCATGCCCCTCATAATCTTGTACACCTCGATCAGGTCACCCCTCAGTCTTCTCTGCTCCAATGAAAACAACTCAAGTCTATCCAACCTCTCTTCATAACTTAAATGTTTCATCCCAGGCAACATCCTGGTGAATCTCCTCTGCACCCCCTCCAGTGCAATCACATCCTTCCTATAATGTGGCGACCAGAACTACACACAGTACTCCAGCTGTGGCCTCGCCAAGGTTTTATACAACTCCAACATGACCTCCCTACTTTTGTAATCTATGCCTTGATTGATAAAGGCAAGTGTCCCATATGCCTTTTTCACCACTCCACTAACATGCCCCTCTGCCTTCAGAGATCTATGGACACACATGCCAAGGTCCCTTTGTTCCTCAGAACTTCCTAGTGCCATGCCATTCATTGAATACTTCCTTGTCAAATTACTCCTTCCAAAGTGTATCACCTCACACTTTTCAGGGTTAAATTCCATCTGCCACTTATCTGCCCATTTGATCATCCCGTGTATATCTTCCTGTAGCCCAAGACACTCAACCTCACTGCTAACCACCCAACCAATCTTTGTGTCATCCGCAAACTTACTAATCCTACCCCCCACATAGTCATCTATGTTGTTTATATAAATGACAAATAATAGGGGACCGAGCACAGATCCTTGTGGTACATCACTGGATACTGGCTTCCAGTCATTAAAGCATCCTTCTGTCATCACCCTCTGTCTCCTACAACTGAAGGATAGGCAAAAGGAAAAGGAGGTGGCGTAGCACTGTTAATAAAGGACGTGATCAATACATTAGTGAGAGAGGATCTTAGGTTGGAAGATCAAGATGCAGAAATCAGTTTAGGTGGAGCTAAGAAACAGCAAGGTTAGGCAAACATTGGTGGGAGTTGTTTATAGGCCAGAACAAATTCATGGTAATGCAAGGCATGGTATAAAACAGGAAATTAGAGGTACATGCAGCAATGGTAATACAAAAATCATGGGAGACTTCAATCTAAATAGAGGCTGGGTAAAGTTAATTAGCACTAATGCTGTGGTGGACAAATTCCTGAATTGTATACAAGATGGTTCTCTAGAACAGTATGTTGAGGAACCAACTAGTCATAGAGGTCTACAGCACAGAAAAAGGCCCTTCGGCCCATCGAGTCTGCACTGGTGAAACAATTACCTAACAATTCTAATCCCATTTTCCAGCACTAGGCCCACAGCCTTGTATGCCATGGAATGGGGAACAGAATATTTTAGATCTAGTATTATGCAGTGCGAAAGGGATAATCAACAATCTTGTCATAAAGAAGCCTCTAGGGAAGAATGACCATAATATGATGAAACTTTGCATTAACTTTGAAAGTGATGTAGTTCAATCAGAAACTAGAGTCTTAAATCTAAAGTACGAAGGTATGAGGGGTAAGTTAGCTGTGCTAGATCAGGAAACTACATTAAAAGGTATGACCGTAGATATACAATGGCTAGCATTTAAAGAATTAATACATGGTTTACAATAAATTTACATTCATTTGAGGCACAAAATCCTTTTTGGAAAAGTGACCCAATCGCGTCTAACAAGGAAAGTTAAAGATTGTATTAGATCAAAGGAAGAGGCTAATAAAGTTGCCAAAAAAAAGTAGTAAGTCTGAGGGTTGCAAGTATTTCAGCAAAGGAAGACCAAGAAACTAATAAAGAAAGGAAAACACAAAAACAGACTGTAAAAGCTTCTACAGGTATGTAAAAACGAAAAGATTAGCAAAGACATCTGTGGGCTCATTACAGGCAGAGACAGGAGAATTTATATTGGAGAATAGGAAATGGCAGGGAAACTAAACAAATACTTTGCATCTGTCTTCACGGGGGGAAGATACAAAAAAAGCTCCCAGGAATACCAGAGAACCATAGGGAGAATGGGGAACAGGTGGCTGTGGAGATAGTAGATGCATTGGTGATCATCTTCCAAAATTTTGTAGATTCTGGAACGGTGCCTGCAGATTGGGAGGTGGAAAATGTAACCCAACTGTTTAAGAAGGGAGGGAAAGAGAAAATAGGGAACTACAGGCCTGTTAACCTGACATTGGGAGGAGGTAAAATACTAGAAGCTGTTCTAAGAAAGTTTGGTTAGGCCATATAACCATGGTAATGGAATCATCAGGAGAGATTGACACCATGTTACCTGAAGTCTACACTGTCTGTCTTTTAATGTATTGTACTTGTGGTAATTATGGTTTTATTTATGTGTAATTTACCTTTAAGAATAATGCGTGTTAAGGAAGATCACATGATCTTTAGTGCCCAATAGGAGAGTAGCATGGGCTACCTCTATAGTTAGTAGTGTAGAGATAGAGTTTGAGGTGAAAGCACACGTGTAGTTGCTGCTGACTACCTTTGTAAATAAACTAAATGTTTCCACCTAAGAAGTGTCTGCTGATCAACTCTATTGATAGTACCAACTCGGCCATCTCTCACAACAGTACTTTAGTGTTAGTATTGTAAAGAACCTATTTTTTATTTTTCTTGGACTGTGGCTTTAAAAACTACCATGGCTGCAGTCAACTACCATGACTGGAATAGAATTAGGAATATCTACAATGTTGCTATCCTGGGACAGAGTGTGCCATAAAAGAACAGGATGGTATCGGGAAGGAGTCCTGGACTAAGAGGAACTGCCTGATGACAGCATTTTAATTGGCTCCTGACCAGGTGACCAGGGTTTTGTGTGGTAACAGTGCAGACTGTACAGCTCCTAGCCTGCAAAGAGGGAAGACCTAAAACCTCTCTCTTCTGTGTTTGTAAGATTCCAGTAATTCTGCCATTGTAGCTAGCTGGCTATTCCTTATATCTCTGTAATCTGCTTTCTCTGAAAAACCCCTGTCAAGAGGAAAAGGGGAAAAATCACCAGTGGAGACATTGAAAAACAAGTTTTTCAACCACTGAATCACAGACTGAATTGCTGGGAGACCACTTCGTGTCATCAACAACAAACTGCAAGGAATTGGAAGACATCAGCAAAATCAACCCATCTAATCCTATACATTGGATTGGTGCTATTGAACTGTTTTATCTCACCCTTAAAATACATGTTTTGTGTGTCTTATGTGTGTGTTTGTGCATAGGGGTTTAAGAAAGGGTAGGGTTTAAGTTATAGAGTTAGAAGTTAGCAGTTCATATTTATTTCTTTTGCCATTAGTTAAAGACAATTTGTTCAATAAACAGTTATTTACTTATTAAGTTTACAAACCTGGTGCTCGTGTTCTGTTAACCCAAATTAAACAGTTAGGTAGAATTGGGGCAACCTGGTTTGGTCAAAGTTTTCACATTTGTCGTGGCTTTGGGAACAGTGGGGCTCGATATTACAGCACACTATCCCCAGTGAATCGTGACAGTTTGCAGGAAATGTAGAGACCAAAGATAGAATTGGTATGAGTGTTGTGAGCTATAGCCAGGCTAGTACTATAAAGCTCTGTTCCTGAGCTCTTAAAGTTAATTGTAAACTTAATAATAAAGCATCATATAAATGGAATTGTGCTGTATTTTTTGATTGAGTATTCATGTTGGATTGTGTAACAAGAGCTTGTTAAAGGCAAAGTTCCAATTTTGCAGCTGTTACAACTGATGTTTGTGTTTAAAGTAACAAAGATAAATAGAAAAGGAAAGCAGTCCAACACTCTGCCTCGACACACAAGTTACCTTGTTGGTCTCTAACTGAATCTATTCTTTCTTTAGTTATCCTCTTGCTCTTTTTGTATTGGTAAAACACCTTTTGGTTTTCATAGAAACATAGAAACTAGGAGCAGGAGTAGGCCATTCGGCCCTTCGAGCCTGCTCCGCCATTCATTATGATCATGGCTGATCATCCAACTCAATAGCCTGCTCCCGCTTTCTCCCCATACCCTTTGATCCCTTTCGCCCCAAGAGCTATATCTAACTCCTTCTTGAAAACATACAATGTTTTGGTCTCAACTACTTTCTGTGCTAACGAATTCCACAGGCTCACCACTCTCTGGGTGAAGAAATTTCTCCTCATCTCAGTCCTAAATGGTCTACCCCATATCCTCAGACTGTGACCCCTGGTTCTGGACTCCCCCACCATCGGGAACATCCTTCCTGCATCTACCCTGTCAAGTCCACTTAGAATTTTATAGGTTTCTATGAGATCCCCACTCTTTCTTCTGAACTCCAGCGAATATAATCCTAATTGACTCAATCTCTCCTCATATGTCAGTCCCGTCATCCCAGGAATCAGTCGGGTAAACCTTTGCTGCACTCCCTCTATAGCAAGACCATCCTTCCTCAGATAAGGAGACCAAAACTGCACACAATATTCCAGGTGTGGTCTCACCAAGGCCCTGCACAATTGCAGCAAGACATCCCTGTTCCTGTACTCGAATCCTCTGGCTATGAAGGCCAACATACCGTTTGCCTTCTTTACCACCTGCTGCACCTACATGCTTACCTTCAGCGACTGGTGTACAAGCACACCCAGGTCTCGTTGCACATTCCCCTCTCTCAATTTATAGCCATTCAGATAATAATCTGCCTTCCTGTTTTTGCTACCAAAATGGATAACCTCACATTTATCCACATTATACAGCATCCGCCATGCATTTGCCCACTCACTCAGCTTGTCCAAATCACACTGAAGCATCTCTGCATTCTCCTCACAGCTCACCCTCCCACCCAGCTTTGTGTCATCTTCCTTGATTTTACTTTTCAATATTTTCTCATGCCCTCTCTTTGCTTTTCTAATTTCCTTTTAATTCATCCTTGCACTTTCTATATTTCTCCAGGTTTTCTGCAATATTGAGATCTTGCTATCTTCAAAAAGCTTTCCTTTTTTTGCTTTATTCTGTATGCTCATTGAGATGCAGGGGGTGTCTGGATTTGGAAGTTCCACCCTTTTTCTTTGTGGGAACAAACTTATTTTGAACCCTCTCTATCTCCTTCTTGAATACCTCCCACTGCTCTGACACTGGTTTACCTTCAAGTAGCTGATTCCAGTTCACTTTTGCCAAATCAAATCTCAGCTTAATACAATTGGCCTTTCCCCAACTTAAAACTTTTATTCTTGGTCCATCTTTATCTTTTTCCATAACCAATCTAAATCTAAATGAATTATGATCACCCCCCACCAAATTGCTTTCCCATTGATATGGCTTCCACTTGCTCAGCTTCATTTCCTAAAACTGAGTCCAGAACTGACCCTTCTTTTGTTGGGCTTGTGACATGCTGGGTCACTAAGCTCTCCTGAATGCATTTTAAGAATTCTGCCCCCTCTGTACCTCTTACACAGATTTTATCCCAGTGAGTGCACTAGTTGCTAAATTCTTCACAGTGCTCCACGCATTCCTTCACCTCTGAACCTTGAGATAACCAGATGTCAGGGTGAGCAGAGTGACAGCCCCTGATGGTACACGCACGTTCGAGTGCATTGTTTCCAAGATATTGGTGTTTATGGAGTGGGAAGGGAGTGAGTGGGGGAAGGGCTGGGGATCAAGTGGTGGAGAGAAGTGGGGGGCGGGGGAAGGAGCAGAAGCATCAGGGAGGCTGGAAAGAGCGAATTTAGGGATCCCGGAGTTCAAGATGATTTTGACTCCATTTCCTGGCTGGCAGTTGCTTTTGGATGGGTGTGAGGAAGCAGCATCCGCAAGAAGTCAGAGTGGACTGACCCCAGCGATCAGGAGTGGGCACATGGAGAGGGGTACGAGGGTCAGGGGAGATAGAGAGAGAGAGAGAGACTCAGGATTTCAGCGGGGGAGAGGATCAGAAGGAATAGAGAGTTCAGGACGTGGGGGGAGAGGGTTCGAGGAGAGAGCTCAGGATCAGGAGTGGGTGGGTGGGAGAGGGAGGTTGGTGGGTTGGGTTTAGCGATTCTGGATGGAGAGGGAGAGGTTGGTGGGATGGGATCGGTGACTGGGGATGGGTAGGGGTGGGGTTGGGATGGAGATATTGAGCTCGCAGGAGCAGCTGGGTGCCAGTAACAGAAGGATTCAGACTGACCAGTGAGGAGGAAATAGAGATATCAGTACAGACGTTTACTTGGAATGGACTTGTTTAAATTGTGGAACTTGACTCCTTCCTGTGAAAATCAGTTCCAATCACTTTGATTGAGCAGTGACTGCAGACCACCAGCGGAGTGTCTGTTGGGTCTGTGTCAGTCACTGTGCAGGAGCTGAGGGTGGGACACACAGCCAAACAAAGGCATTTTACACCAAAACAAATAACGTTTCCGTGTGACCCTGCAGGAAACAGAACTCATGCACATAAAATCCCTATCTGCCCCTCTTTTACATCTCCCCATTTTTAATTCCACTGACTTTAGAAGGGAAACAGGAGAGATGTCAACACACCAGTGACTTGACACCACCAATTTTTAAAATATCGTACACCGTCCCAGAACCAGCCCCCGTACACAATAGATACATTCAGCACCGAAACAGGCCATTCGGCCCAACTAATCAAGACTCGAGGTAACAAAATTTAAATGAGAACTTCAGCAGCAGATAAGCTGAGATGGGAGCAAAGTTGAGCGATGTTACGGAGGTGGAAATGGGTTGTCTTAGCGATGGTGTGAATAGGAGGTCAGAAGCTCACCTTGGGAACAAATGTGACATCAGGGTTTAATCTCAGGCTGTTGCCAGGGAGAGTGATGGAGTCAGTAGCTAGGGAACAGAGTTTTGGAGTGGTACTGAAAACAATGGCTTCAGTTTTCGCAGTATTTAATTGGAGGAAATTCCTGATCATCCTGTATGTCGGATAAGCAGTCTGATCATTTAACAACAGTGGAGGAGTTGAGAGGGGTGGTGGTGAGGTAGAGCTGGGTACAGTGCACCCACGGAAACTATCACTGTGCTTACGGATGATGTCACTGAGGGGGTGGCCTGTAGATGAGAAATAGGACGGGACCAAGGATAGATTCTCGGGGGACACCAGAGGTAACGGTGCGGGAGCAGGAAGAGGGGACACTACAAGTGACTCTCTGGCTATAATTGGATAGGTAAGAATGGGACCAGGAGAGAGCAGCCCCACCCAGCTGGACGACAGTGGAGAGGGTTTGGAAGAGGATGGTGTGGTCAACATGTCAAAGGCTGCAGATTGATCAAGAAGGACGAGGAGGGGAAGTCTACCTTTATCAGGGTCACATTCGGAAGTCATCTGTGACTTTGATATTTTATATTTACTCTGATGGGATGTGGGCGTCGCTGGCTAGGCCAGCATTTATTGCCCATCCCTGATTGCCCGCCCTTGAGAAGGTGGTGGTGAGCTGCCTTCTTGATAAGAGCTGTTTTGGTACAGTGGCAGAGGAGGAAACCTGATTGGAGGGATTCAGACATGAGTCTTGGGAAAGATGGGAACAGATTTAGGCATTGACTACACATTCAAGGACTGTGGAGAGGAAAGAGAAGTTGGAGATGGGGCAGTAGTTTGCAAGGGTGATGGGCCCAAGGGTTGGTTTTGCTGAGGGATGGGTGATGATGGCAGCTTTAATAGAGAGGGGGCAACACCCGAAGAGAGAGAACCGTTTACAATAATGGCTAACATAGGGGCCAGATGGGACACTGGGGTGGGAATAGGACCGAGGGATCAGGAGGTGGGCCTTATGGACAAGATGAGTTCGGAGAGGGCATGAGGGGAGATAGGAGAGAAACTAGAGAAACATGAGAGTTCAGGGCTAGGGCAGGGGGAGAATTAAAGGAAATTTGACCAAGTGGGCTAGTGGAAAGGAGGGATGTGGTAGAGGCAGCTGATCGGATTGTCTCAATCTTAGTGACAAAGAAACCCATGAGCTCCTCACACTTATTGCTGGGGGTCAAGGTGAAGGGGACAGAGAGAGGGGTCTAAGAAGACAGTTTGCAGTTGAGAAAAGAAGCTGGGGATTATCCTTGCAACCCAGGATGATCCTGAAATAGTGAACAGTTTAGCCGACGACAGCAGGACCCAATAGTGTTTTATGTGGTCCAGCAGTGGCTAAACCAGTTGTCCGCAAAATCCTTTCAAATCTCCATCCCTTGAACTTAAGGGAGTGGTGAAGAGCACCATACCAGAGGGGACAGCCATAGTGAGAAAGAGTCATGGTTTTACTGGAGACCAGGGCATTAAAGGTGGAGGTGAGGATGTATTGAGCACAACAGGAGCTGCAGAAATGTTACGGTGAACAGAGGGTCGAAGGCTCGATCGTTGGGATAGTTTGAAAGTGTGGTTGTAAGTGAATTGGGGAATAGCTTATTCCAGGGACAGAGACTGAAGGGGGTAGGGTTGGGGTGTGAAAGGGAGATGTGGGTGGGAGTGATCAGAAACAGCAACAAAAGCTAATTTTAACCCTCTCTGCATATTCACTAACAAGAAACAATCCAATAAATGATCTGTAGAGCATTTTTGTAATTCGGAACAGCAACAACAACATATTTATAAAGTATCTTTAATATGAGGTCAGGTGACCAAAAGCTTGGTCAAAGAGGTAGGTTTTAAAGAGTGTCTTAAAGGAGGAAAGTGAGGTCGAGAGCTGGAGGGAGGGAATTCCAGAGCTTAGGGCCCAGGCAGCTGAAGGCACGGCCACCAATGGTGGGGGCGATTATGATTGGGAATGTTCAAGAGTCCGGAATTAGAAATCTCGGAGAGCTGTGGGGCTGGAGGAGATTACAGAGCTAGGGAGGGGCGCGGCCCTGGAGAATTGAAAAAAAAAAGATGAGAGTTTTAAACTGGAGATGTTGCTTGTCAGTGTAGGTCAGCAAGCATGGGGATGACAGCGGAAAGGGACTTGGCGTGAGTTAGGACACGGGCAGCAGAGCTTTGGACAATCTCAGCTTCACCAAGATTGGAAGGGGGGAAGGCAGTCAGGGGTTCATTGTGGTTGTCTAGAGGTAACTTTAGCAAAGATGAGAAACACACTCTCAACAACATTAAACTCCAGCACAGACAGAGGCATTTGGGTAAACACCAGCCCCCAACTCTCTTACTTCAGCTCCCTGTCCCTTACCCTGCTCCACCAACTTCCGAACCTAATCGCATTACACCCAGTCCATTTAACCCAGCCCCCATCCCCCCCTTACCCCAGCCGCCATACACCAGCCTTCTTACCTCCGTCTCCTTATTCCTCCTTTCCTTTCCCCAGCCCCCTTACCCCTCCACCTTGTCCCAGCCCCCATACACAGCCATTTTACCCCACCTCCTTATCCCAGTCCGCTTACACCTCCCTCTTACCCCTGCCTCCTTCCTCATGCCCCTTACCCCAGTCCCCTTACCCCCACACTATTGCCCCATGCCTCCTTACCCACACCTTCTTACCCATGCCTCCTTACCCCAGTCCCCTTACCCCCACACCATTTCCCCATGTCTCCTTACCCACACCTTCTTACCCATGCCTCCTTACCCCAGTCCCCTTACCCCCACACCATTGCCCCATGCCTCCTTACCCACACCTTCTTACCCATGCCTCCTTTCCCCATTCCCCTTACCCCCACACCATTGCCCCATGCCTCCTTACCCACACCTTCTTACCCATGCCTCCTTTCCCCATTCCCCTTACCCCCACACCATTGCCCCTGCCTCCTTACCCACACCTCTTTTTGCCAGCTGCCTTGCCACAGCCTCCTTACCCACGCCCCTTTCTCCAGCCCCCTTACCCCAGCACCATTGCCCCTGCCTCCTTACCCACACCTTCTTACCCATGCCTCCTTACCCCAGTCCCCTTACCCCCACACCATTGCCCCTGCCTCCTTACACACTCCCCTTTCTCCAGCCTTCTTACCCCCAGCATCATTGCCCCATGCCTCCTTACCCCCAGCACCATTGCCCTATGCCTCCTTACCCCCAGCACCATTGCCCCATGCCTCCTTACCCTCAGCACCATTGCCCCATGCCTCCTTACCCCCAGCACCATTGCCCCTGCCTCCTTACCCCCAGCACCATTGCCCCATGCCTCCTTACCCCAGCTCCCTTACCCGACGACTCCCTGTTTGTCTCGCCGGTTGATAATTGGGGCTGCAATGGGTTTGGTAACGATTTAATTTGCGCAGTAAGAGTGTGAGAAGCTGGGAATAATCCTAGGCTCACTCCCTGTCCGTTCATCCTACCTCTGGATGGGAGCGGGCAGCCGAAGTTGGCAGGGTGGTTTCTTCAGTCCGTTACCCCTGTGTCTGATTTCCTTGCTCTGAGGTTTCCCCTGAATTTGTTCCATGCTCCCAGTGCTGGAACCGACTGGAAATCTTCATGGACCCCCAGTGATTCCCTTGCTGCTGCTCCCTGCTCAGATAGCCTTGTAAAGTCCCTGTAATTCCTGCTTTCTCTCTGTCTCTCTTCCTGCGGTCTCTGCACTCGGTGAGGGATGAAATCCCAGCAATTTTTTCGGAGCTGTTAAGCTGAGGACGAATGTTGGCGAGAGAGTGGATTTCTGAGGGTCTGTCACATGCCAAGCAAGCAGGGAGGAGGGGGGAGGGGCTCTGGAGACCCGTTCAGCAGCTGCACGAAGGTCCCATTCCCCACCCCCCCACCCCCCCACCCCCACCACCATTCACCAGACAACAGGTGGCCTCTGGTCTAATAAACTATTTAAACATCGTGCAGCAACTTGTGTGAGGTATCAATGAGCACAGACTCAGAAGCGGGACCAAACTGTCTCAGTATTTCAATCGCTGCAGGCGGTGTGGAGGAGGGGACAATATGCACCCCCCCTCAAGGAGGCTTCACAATGTTGAGGGGCTTTTATCGACACTGAGTGAAAGTGTCTCTGGGGCTGAACTGGTCGCTGAGCTGTTCCGGTGAGTGAAATGACGTCGGGCGAGCGTCCCCACGTCATCGCGCTATCTCGCTCGGTGGGCACATGCCCGAGTTGTCTGCGCGCTTGCCGAAATCTGAACGGCCTGTGAAGGATGAGTTAAAGTATTTAGGAACGCTGCCCGTCCAACGTTAAAGCTGTCGGGCAGGCGGAGAGCCCAAGCGGCCTTCACGTTTTTCCCAGAAACCTCGCCCACGGGCGGGATAAGGTTTCCTGAAGCTTTTATTAAATAAACAGATTTTCCCACCTTTACAGACCTGTCCCAGCTCCGGTGAGACTGTCACATGAGGGGACGCGTTTCAGTACATTTTTAAATCCATTCTGTATTAATCTTCCTAACCAGGCAACGTCCCAGAGGCTGCTCCGTGCCTCAGGGTGGGTGAGGCTATCTTTCCTGCGCATGTGTGAAACAGCACTGCCCCCGACTCTCCCTCCCCCTCCCGCCAGGGGTGATCGGCTCCGCCCCCACCCACCCACCCCCACCCACCCACACGCACCCCCACCCACATCCACCCCCACACACCCCCACCCCCACCCACCCACATCCACACCCACCCACCCCCACACACCCCCACCAACCCAAACCCACCCACCCACCCCCACTCGCCCCCACCCACCCCCACCCACCCACACACCCCTCCACCCCCAGCCCAACCCACACCCCCACCCACATCCACCCCCACACACCCCCACCCCCACCCACATCCACACCCACCCCCACCCACCCGCCCCCACCCACCCACACACACCCCCACCCACCCCCACCCACATCCACACCCACCCACCCCCACACACCCCCACCAACCCAAACCCACCCACCCCCACCCACCCACACCCCCACCCACCCTCACCCGCCCCCACCCGCCCCCACCCACCCCCACACACCCTCACCCACCACCACCCACCACCACCCACACCCCCACCCACCCTCACCCGTCCCCACCCAACCCCACATGCCCTCACCCAACCCCACCCGCCCCCACCCACCCACACCTGCCCCCGCCCACCCCCAAACACCCCCACCCACCCCTGCCCCCACCCATCCCCACCCACACTCACGCGCCCCCACCCACCCCCACACGCCCTCACCCATCCCCACCCACCCGCACCTGCCCCCGTCCACCCCCAAAAGCCCCCACCCACCCACACCTGCCCCCACCCATCCCCACCCACCACCACACACCCCAACCCGCGCCCAACCCCACCCGCTCACACCTGCCCCCACCCACCCCCACACACACCCACCCACCCACACACACCCCCACCCACCCCCGCACACCCACGCCAACCCCCACACCCCCCCACCCGCCCTCACACACACCCATCCATCCCCACCCACACACACCCACCCATCCCCACCAACCTCCGCCCACCCCCGCCCAACCCCACCCACACCTGCCCCCACCCGCCCACACCCACCCCCACCCGTTCCTATCCCCACCCACCCCAACCCCCACACACCCACGCCAACCCCCACACACCCCCATCCATCCCCACCCACCCCCACCCGCCCCCACACACCCCCATCCATCCCCACCCACCCACACCCACCCACCCCCACCCACCCCTGCACACTGACACCCACCCCCACCCATCCCCACCCACCCCCACCCAGCCCCACACACGCCCACCCACCCGCACCCACCCACACCCACCCCCACCCACCCCCACCAAACCACCCCCACCCACGCATCCCCACCCACCCCTGCACACTGACACCCACCCCCACCCATCCCCACCCACCCCCACACGCCCCCGCCCACCACCACATGCCCACCCACCCCCACACGCCCTCACCCGCCCCCACACCTGCCCCCACCCACCCACACCTGCCCCCACCCACCCCCAAACACCCCCACCCACCCACACCTGCCCCCACCCACCCCCACCCGCCCCACACACCCCCGCCCACCCCCACCCACCCGCCCCCACACACCCCCACACAACCCCACCCAGCCCGCCAACCCCCGCCCACCCCCTCACGCCCCCACCCGCCCCTATCCACCCGCACCAGCCCCCACTTGCCCACACACGCCCTCGCCCACCCCCAACTGCCCCCACACGCCCTCACCTGCCCCCACACGCCCCCACCCGCCAACCCGCCCCCACCCGTCCTCACCCACCCCCACCCGCCCCCACCCACACGCCCCCACATGCCCTCACCGACCCCCACCCGTCCCCACACACACCCATCCATCCCCACCCACCCACCCCCACCCACCCCACCCGCACCCACTCACCCACCCCCACCAACCCACCCCCACACACTCCCACCCACCCACCCTCACCTCCACCCACCCTCACACACCCCCACCCCCACACCCACCCTCACCCCCACCCACCCCCACCCACCCACACACCCCCCCACCCTCACACACCCCCACCCACATCCACCCCCACCCACCCCCACCCCACCCACGCCAACCCCGACACACCCCCAGCCTCCCACACCCACCCGCCCCCACCCACCCACCCACCCCCACCTACCCCCACATGCCCTCACCCAACCCCACCCGCCCCCACCCACCCACACCTGCCCCCGCCCACCCCCACCCACACACACCTGCCCCCACCCATCTTCACCCACCCCCACCTGGCCCACCCACCCCCACCCACACTCACCCGCCCCCACCCACCCTCACCCACCCCCACCTGCCCCCACCCAACCCCACCCACCCACACCTGCCCCCGCCCACCCCCAAAAACCCCCACCCACCCACACCTGTCCCCACCCATCCCAACCCACCCCCACCCATCACCACGCACCCCAACCCGCGCCCACCCCCACACACCCCCACCCACCCACACCTGCCCCCACCCACCCCACACACTCCCACCCACCCCCACACACCCCCACCCACCCCCACCCGTTCCTATCCCCACCCACCCCACCAACCCCCGCACAACCACGCCAACCCCCACAAATCCCCACCCACCCCACCCACCCACGCCAACCCCCACACACCCCCACCCGCCCTCACCCGCCCCCACACACCCCCCACCCACCCACACCCACCCACCCCCACCAACCCCCGCCCACCCCCACCCAACCCCACCCACACCTGCCCCCACCCACCCCCACACACCCCCGCCCACCCCCACCCACCCACGACCACCCCACCCACCCCCACCCACCCCCACCCACACCACCCCCGCACACCCACGCCCACCCCCACACCACACCCACCCCCGCACACCCACGCCCACCACCACATGCCCACCCATCCCAACCCACCCCACCCACCCCCACACACCCACGCCCATCCCCACACACCTCCACCCACCCTACCAACCCCCGCACACACCCGCCCGCCCGCACACGCCCACCCCCACCCACCCCCAACCGCCCCCACCGTCCCCACACACCCTCACCCACCCCCACCCGCCCCCACACGCCTCCACCCGCCCCCACCCGCCCTCACCCATCCTCACACGCCCCCACCGACCCCCACATGCCCCCACACACACCCATCCACCCCTACCACCACCCACCCACACCAGCCACGACCCACCCCCACCCAACCCCACTCACCCTCACCCCCACTCACCCTCACCCACCCCCACCCACCCCCACCCGCCCTCACCCGCCCCCACCCACCCTCACCCACCCCCACCCGCCCCCACCCACACCCACCCACCCACACCAGCCTCCGCCCACCCCCAAACACCCCCACCCACCCACACCTGCCCCCACCCATCCCCACCCACCCACCCCCACCCACCAACACCTGCCCCCACCCACCCCCACCAACCACCTCCCACCCCGACACACCCACTCCTGCCCCCACCCACCCCCACCCGCCCCCACCCACCCCGACCCACCCCCACACAACCCCGCCCACCCCCACACAACCCTGTCCACCCACACCTGCCCCCACCCACCCCCACCCACCTACACCCGCCCCCACCCACCCCGCACACCCACACACCATGCCCACCCCCACACGCCCACCCACCCACATCTGCCCCCACCCACCCCCAACCACCCCACCCACCCCCGCACACCCAACCCCATCCATCCGCACACACCCCCGCACACCCACGTGCAGCCCCACCCACCCCCGCACACCGACACCCACCCCCGCACACCCCCACACGCCCCCGCCCACCACCACATGCCCACCCACCCCCACACGCCCTCACCCGCCCCCACCCACCCACACCTGCCCCCACCCACCCACACCCAAACACCCCCACCCACCCACACCTGCCCCCACCCACCCCCACCCACCCCCACACACACCCGCCCACCCCCACCCGCTCCCACACACCCCCACACAACCCCACCCAGCCCGCCAACCCCCGCCCACCCCCGCCCACCCCCACCCGCCCCCACCCACCCCCACCCGCCCCTACCCACCCGCACCAGCCCACACCCGCCCCCACCCGCCCCACTTGCCCACACACGCCCTCGCCCACCCCCACCTGCCCCCACACGCCCTCACCTGCCCCACACGCCCCCACCCGCCCCCACCCGTCCTCACCCACCCCCACCCGCCCCCACCCACACCCACACGCCCCCACTCACCCCCACACGCCCTCACCCACCCCCACCCACCGCCATACGCCCTCACCCACACCCGCACACCCACCCCCCACCCACGCCCACCCACCCCCGCACACCCACCGCCATACGCCCTCACCCACACCCGCACACCCACGCCCACCCCCCACCCACGCCCAGCCCCACACACCCCCACCCACCCCACCCACGCCCCCGCCCACCACCACACGCCCACCCCCCCCACACACTCTCACCCACACCCACACGCCCTCTCCCGCCCCCACCCACACCTGCCCCCACCCATCCCCACCCACCTGCAACCCCACCCGCAACCCCACCCGCTCCCCACACACCCCCACCCACCCCCACCCACCCCCGCCAACCCCTGCCCACCCCCACACACCCCCGCCCATCCCCACCCACCCACACCCGCTCCCACCCACCCCCGCACACCCACGCCCACCCCCACACCCCCGCCCACCCCCACACACACCCACCCGCCCTCACCCACCCCCACCAGCCCCCAACCGCCCCGCCCGCCCTCACACGCCCTCGCCCACTCCCACCCACCCTCGCCCACCCCCACCCGCCCCCACACGCCCTCACCCCACCCACCCCCACCCACCCCCGCCCACCCCCACCCGTCCCCACACGCCCTCATCCGCCCCCACCTACGCCTGCCCCCACCCACCCCCACCCACCCACACCCACCTCCACCCACTCCCACCCCTACCCGCCCTCATCCACCCCCACACGCCCTCACCCACCCCCACCCGCCCCACCCACCCCCACACGCCCTCACCCACCCCCACCAACACCCACCCGCCCCCACCCACCCCCATACGCCCTCACTCACACCCACACACCCTCACCCACCTCCACACGCCCTCACTCACCCCCACACGCCCTCACCCGCCCCCACACGCCCCCACCCACCCCCCCACCCCCACATGCCTTCACCCACACCCACACGCCCTCACCCACCCCCACACACCGCCACCCAACCCCATCCACCCCCGCACACACACATCCACCCCCGCCCACCCCCACCCACCCTCATCCACCCCCACACACACCCGCCCACCCGCACACACCCCCACCCATCCCCACACACCCCCGCCCACCCCCACCCACCCCTACCTACCCACACCTGCCCCCACCCACCCCCACACACCCGCTCTCACCCACCCACACACACCCCCACCCACCCACACCTGCCCCCACCCACCTCACCCACCCCCACCTGCCCCCACCTGCCCCCACCCACCCCCACCCACCCCCGCCCACCCCCACCCACCCCCGCCCAGCCACTCCCAACCCCACACACCCACACACACCCCCTCCCAGCCACCCCCGCCCACCCCTGCCCAACCCCACCAACACCCGCCCACCCCCACACACCCCCTCCCACCCACCCCCGCCCACCCCTGCCCAACCCCACCCACCCCCTCCCACCTCCGCCTGCCCCTCCCCACCCCTGCCCAACCGCACCAACCCTCGCCCACTCCCACCCAGCCCCACCCACCCCCACCCCCCACCCACCCACCCCCACCCGCTCCTGCCCAGCCCGCCCACCATAGGAAAAATCCACGGGCTGGATGAGGTTTCCAATAGGAATTAAAAACAAAATAAAAATGTTGAAATGTAACTTATAACATGGCCCTGCTCATGTGGAATGAGGGGACATCTTTTCAACATTTCTAAGATCTTTATTTTTGGATTTTCATAAATCTTCAGCTCCCTGAGGCGGCTCTGTGCTTCAGGGAGCCTTCACTGTGCTCCCCCACACACCCACACTGTGCACCCCCACATATAGACTGGACTAGTCAAATTGGCAAGGGTAGCCTCAAGGGAGAGTTGATAATGTGTATTAGAGATTGTTTCTTGGAGCAATATGTTGTGGAACCAACCAGGGAGCAGGCTATTCTGGATTTGGTTTTGTGTGATGAGTTGGGATTAATTAATGATCTCATAGTAAAGGATCCTCTAGGGAAGAGTGATCATAGCATGCTAGAATTTCAAGTTCAGTTTGAGAGCGAGAAGAGAAATGTGAGTCCCACACTAGTGTTCTGGAGTTAAACAAAGGCAACTACATAGGCATGAGGGCAGATTTGGCCCTACTGGACTGGGCAGGAAGACTACAAGGTAGGACAGTTGATGAACAGCGGCAGATATTTAAGGGGATATTCAATTCCTCCCAAGTAAAATATATTCCAAAGAGGAAGAAAGATGGTGTGAGCGGGAAAAAGCATCCATGGCTAAGCAAGGAAGTTAAAGATAACTTAAAGGCAAAAACTAAGGCATACTAAATTGCAACGGTCAGTGGCAGGCTGGAAGACTGGGAAACTTTTAAAGATCAACAAAGGGTTACTAAAAAATAATAAAAAGAGCAAAGGTAAATTATGTAAGAAAATTAACGCAAAATGTAAAAATTGATAGCAAAAACTTCTACAAGTATATAAAAGGAAAGAGAGTCGCTAAAGTGAATGTTGATCCCTTGGAGGATGAGACTGGGGAGTTAATAGTGGGGAACACAGAAATGGCAGAGACGCTTAATCAATATTTTGCCTCAGTTTTCACGGTGGAGGACACTAATACCATCCCAGTAGTAACAGGTAGAGCAGAGGATATAGAGAAGGTGGAACTCAGAACAATCACCATCACTGGAGAAAAAGTACTGAGCAAACTATTGGGATTAAAGGGTGGCAAGTCCCCAGGACCTGATGGCCTACATCCCAGGGTCTTAAAGGAAGTGACAGTGGAGATAGTGGATGCATTGGCTATAATATTCCAAAATTCCCTGGATTCTGGAAAGGTCCCAGTGGATTGGAAAAATGCTAATATATATCACTCTTATTCAAAAAGGGGGTAGGCAGAAGGTAGGAAACTATAGACCAGTTAGTTTAACGTCTGTTGTTGGGAAATTATTGGAATCCATTATTAAGGAAGTAGTAATGGGACATTTGGAAAGTCAAATTGCAATCCATCAGAGTCAGCATGGTTTTATGAAGAGTAAATCATGTTTGACTAATTTGCTAGAGTTCTTTGAAGATGTGACAAGCAAAGTGGATAATGGCGATCCTGTAGATGTGGTATATCTGGACTTCCAGAAGGCCTTTGATAAGGTGCCGCACAAAAGATTAATACACAAGATAAGATCACACGGAGGTTGGGGTAATATATTAGCTTATATAAAGGATTGTCTAACCTACAGAGAGCAGAGAGTTGGGATAAATGGGTCTTTTTCTGGATGGCAAGCTGTAACTTGTGAGGTGCCACAGGGTTCGGTCCTTGTGCCCCAACTATTTATAATCCATATTGATGACTTGGATTCAGGGATAGAAGGTACTATAGCTAAATTCGCAGATGATACCAAAATAGGTGAGAAAGTAAGTTGCAATGAAGAAATAAGAAATTTACAAATGGATATGGACAGGTTAGGCGAATAGGCCAAAATTTGGCAGATGGAATTTAACGTGGATAAGTGTGAGGTTATCCATTTTGGTCAGATGAATAAAAAGGCGACTTATTATTTAAATGGAGAAAACTTCAGAATGCTTCAGTGCAGAGGGATCTGGGTGTCCTTGTGCATGAATTGCTGAAAGCTAGTATGCAGGTACAGCAGGTAATAAGGAAGGCAAATGGAATTTTGGCATTTATTGCTAAAGGAATAGAGTATAAAAATAGGGAAGTGTTGTTGCAACTGTTCAAGACATTGGTGAGACCCCACCTGGTGTACTGTGCACAGTTTTGGTCCCTTTACTTGAGGAAGGATGTAGTTGCATTGGAGGCGATTCAGAGGAGGTTCACTAGATTGATTCCAGAGATGCAGGGCTTGTCCTGTGAGGAGAGATTGAGCAGTTTAGGCCTATACTTGCTAGAGTTTAGAAGGATGAGAGGAGATCTAATTGAGGTATATAAGATGCTAAAGGGGATAGGCAAAGTAGACATGGAGCGGATGTTTCCCCTTGTGGGGCATTCTAGAATGAGAGGCTATAGGTTCAGGCTAAGGGGTGGTAGATTTAAATCAGAGATGAGGAGGAATTACTTTTCTCAAAGGGTCGTGAATCTGTGGAATTCACTACCTCAGAGTGCAGCGAATGCCGGGACGCTGAATAAATTTAAGGAGATAGACAGATTTTTAATTAGTAACAGGTTGAAAGGTTATGGGGAGAGGGCGGGAAATTGGAGTTGAGGCCGAAATGAGATCAGCCATGATCGTATTGAATGGCGGGGCAGGTTCAAGGGGCTGAATAGCCGACTCCTGCTCCTAGTTCTTATGTTCCTTATGGGCAGGATTTTCCCGTTGGCGAGCAGGGGGCAGGGCCAGATTGCTGACGTGTAAAATGACGCGCGGTGACGTCGGGAATACGTCACCACATCACCGCGCGTCATTTAGATTTTCTGTTCGGCAGGCGCACAGCCAACTCGGCTGTGCACTCACCGAGCTGTCAAAGGCCTGTTAAGGCCATTAATTAACTAATTAAACCTATTGAGAAAGCTGCCCGTCCAACCTTAAGGTTGGCGGGGGGGCAGGCAAAGAGCCCAGGCGGCCTTCGCATTTTTCATGAAACCTCATCCACGGGACATGTCTTAAATTTTTTTCTTTATTAAAATTTTTAAAACTTATCTCCCTGAGGCACCTCCGAGCCTCAGGGAGATTTCTGCGCTCTTTGCGGGGAAGAGCGCACTCCTGACTCAGGGAACCCCTCCCCCGCCCGCACGGGGAGCTCTCAGCGCTTCCGGGCGCGCGTCACGCTGGGAGGGCCTTAATTGGCCCGCACACGTAAAATGGCACCGCGGAGCCGATCGGGGGTGCCGATCGGGGGCGCGCAAGCCCGTGCACAACCTCCTGGACGGTGGTGGCGGGGGGAATTCTCCCCAGGTTGCAAACAATTCATCAGAAATAATCGATCATACAGATCATCATCCTTTGAAGTTTTTGGACAAATTTCGTGACAAAAGTGCTAGACTTCTCAGATGGAGTCTATTGTTACAGCCATTTAATCTACATACGATACATATTGCTGGAAGAGAAAATCTGTTCGCAGATGTGTTATCAAGAGTTTGAAGCTTGAAGGAAAATGGGACATTTCAAAAAAAAAACCTGACTGAACTGGAGTGATTTTTGTTGATACCAAGGGCTTGTATATATATATATATATATATTTATGTTAAGGTATGGTAATGGTAATGTATTAGTGTAATAAGTATAGGAAATAGTGTGAGATGGGTTATTAAAATGAAGCCGTCTTTTAGAATTATGATGGTTCATTTTTCCATAAGGAGGGGGATGTCATGAAGCTATTAATGTATATAATATTCTTGAAAATATTTTTCCTTTAATATAGAGGTTTGGTCTGCAGGTATTGGATTAAAGCCAGCTAGTCTGGGTGCTTTAATATGTTCTAGTTTTGATATGTAAGAGAGATGGCGTGCATTTACATTTTTTGAAAAGAGCATTCAAGAAGTGGGATGAAAATTGTCGCCTTTCTAACAGCTACCAAGCAATATGTTTATATTACTAATAAACTTGGTACAATGAATGAGGTTTAAAAATGCTTTACCTGGTGTTGTGGTCACTTTGACAAACGGACCACAGGAGTCTCAGGTACAGGTCACAATCATTTATTAGAGCAATTGCAAGAAGAGAACCATCTCAATGCAGCTTGAGATAGCACTCTGCTAAATCACAAGTGTTCAACATGTTTATACATTATTGGTCACTTACAAGAACAGTTTCCAGATTCCGATCTCGTCAACATATAGGTTTGCATTAAACAGACATCTCTGTTAATAGGTACATGCATCTTATGTCCCTATCTTTCACCCAGTTAGAGACCTTCCGTCCTATCTAAGCTGGGACCATCTGTCCTTCCCCTATCACTTAATCTATGTTATTGCCATCCTCTGACTCCAGTCCGGTTCCCAAGGCCTTTCTGTTGCTTACAAGCCCTAAGGCTGTGCAAGGTTCATCTGGTAACCTTTAACTGTTAATGTGCTTGGTAGCACTGGCTGCCTGAAGATTTTAAGTAATTCATTCCCTTTCATTAAATTCTCCCTTACCATAAATTCTTACTTACTTTCTTCCCCCTAACAGTCACCCCTTTTGGCCCTTGGCCTAGTCCAAGGTAGCCAACTATAGTGGTACTGTCTGTCCCTTTACGCACTGCTGCCCATTGATGCTGGCCAGTCACCCAGCTTAGGGTTGTAAAAGGTACCGTCAGACCAGCTGTATCATCTGGCCATTCAATTCAGGTCTTTGGCTTACTAAATTTGTCCCCACCAGTATAAAGTCCCCCAGCACCACCCTTTATTTTTGCGACCTTTGAGTATGATGAAATATATGTTAGATATATAATCAATATCAGTTGAAGTATAACTAGGGCACGGGAGATAATCCATGGGTGTATGTGTACATTTGTGTCCCAGTTCCACAGATCCTCCCACCATGTGAAAGAATCTATTCGATCAATACCTTCTTTTAAGGCTCTAACCTGTTGCTGCAGTGTATAGTAAGTCCTATACATTTGTTGAGCCTGTCTCTGAATCGCAGTTAAGTGCTCTGGTAGTAAGGGAATTTCATCGGAGAGCTGGTTCACATACTGCGTCAGGTTATCCCTAAGGCTTTCCATGACCTGGATAGTAGTCGTTCTTCTCTTGTATATTTTGGCCAGTTCCACTTTCCCTACCCTTGCTGGCACCTGTGGGTGTAGGCACACTGAATGATTGTGGATGGGGCATATCCAGTTGATCCCGTACTGGATCTTTTGCTGCCACGTGGTAATACAATATCTCCCATTCCCCGTGTATGCAACATGGGTCGGTTCTTTTGCAGCCCATATAGTTTCCATTGTACAATTTGCTGCTGCTTCATATCCGCACTTCGCTTCCTCCGTCTCATATACTGGATGTGCACATACTACTGCAGTGGTCTCTATACTACACCCTTCTAATGTGGTGCTAACTATATTTCCTTCTATGTCTACTGCATATGGCGGAATATTGTGGTACTTAATATAGTAATCCCCCATATAACCCCAATATTTTCTACTCTATATAATGTTCTGCTGGGTGTTGACATAGGTATGACAGGTATCACTAAGACAATGCCTATTAGCATATTATTATTTACTATACATTCAACATTCATTCTATATACACGTGTTAAACCTCTGAGCTGGCAACCAGTCAAGTCATGATCCTTATGTCGTGAAAGATTAAATAAATGTTCATTAGTTACCCATAAAGGAAGTACCCCTTCATTAATCTGTCTTAAATTCTCTCGGGCTTGTTCCAGTGCCCAAGATCAGGTGCTGCAAACATCATTTCTGTTCGCTTCGTCTGAAATATTTTTCCCTATCCCAATGTTTATTGATAGTCCCCGCATGACCTTTGAGCACGGTAGCCAGGTTTTGGATTAACCGTGTCATGTCCTGGTCTGTGTTTAATTGGGTGTTGTGAATTCCCTGTTCCCATTCTAAAATCTCCTTAAGCTTGAAGCTCAAGGTCCGGACCTTCTGATCAACAGTTGCCAGGTTCTGAATCAACCACTGATGTCCCTGTATTGAATATCGTGGCAGCGTCATTTATCAGGCTGCGCTTATTTCCGTTTCCTTCTAGACCTGATCGCATCCCGCCGTTCAACTGAGATGCTTCAGTCACCAGCTGGTCTATTCGAGCCGTATTTACTGCTCGAACATGGGCTGGGCACCACTGAGGCGGGGCAATTCCCGATATGTTCAATACCAGCTCGCGGTGTACATTATCATACAAAACTTCTGATTAACCAGCACCAAACCATTCGTCGGTCCTGGATGCATAGTTGGACAAGGTGGGTCAGTCAGTGTGGTTTGAGGGGCTTCAATTATCTCTACTCGGACTGTGAAAGTAGACGTGGGAGGTGGCTGGATAGTGGCTCTTTTGGGCGGACCTCCCACGCCCGATCTGAACCAAAGCCTTACTACAATTCAAAAGCACTTGTTCTCCTACTGTTACATTTATCTTTCCCCGTTGCGTGTCGCATTCGGCACTGTCCGTGCTGTACCAAAGTTCCTTCTGCGGTACAGGATGAGCAGTGATGATCCCCGACCTTGTTGCCAGTACTGATACGCCCACGATTAGATCTGTGGAGACATTAACATCGGCTCCCGTTCTCCAGGTTACCGCTTGGTCAATTGTCATGTATCTTTAGCTGTGTGTAATGCCTCCATTTACTTTGCGTTTTCATATCTACAAGTGCACATGTATCACCTGTCATAATTACCTTGTATGGTCCATGCCACCTGGGGGCAAACCCTGTTTGCTCCAGGCTCACCTTGACCATCACCTTATTCCCCACTTGGGGGGGCGGGGGTCCATTGTTGCTCTTTGGATTTGCCTGTTTCCATGTCCTTAATTATCTGTCGGTCTCTGACTTCCTTCCTTAACTCATGCAATTGCTTACTCATTTCCCTCACGTAGTCTTGCATCCTTTCTTTTAATGGTCCTACATCTCCCACTCCTACTATGATTCCCTCGGGTAACTGCACTGCTCCCCATGTCATTATTTCAATTGGGGTGATCCCGGCGGTCCTGCTTGGGGTGGCCCTAAGGTGCATTAGAATATTGGGCTGTTCCCTGTCTCTTGAATTGCTTTTGCGATTAATGTTTTTTTTTAAAGTTCAGTTCATCCTTTCTACCATCCCTGAGTTCTGTGGCTGGTAGGGAATGTGGAATTTCTGTTTAAATTTAAATTTATACATTTCTTTAATGACTTTTCCTGTGAAATGAGTTCCCTGATCTGAATCCATCTGGATAGCCACCCTCCACTCCTTCCAGTCTACTGCCTCCTGCTGCTGTCCCAGGTCGGACCTCAATTCCTTAAACTGCCTACACAACTCTACAGTGCACCGTCTTATCCTACCTTTCAATGGCTCAGTGTCTTCACTTCCAGTGGCGGTGCTGTCTGGGAGCCGTTTAACTCTGTCTGTCATCGCTTTATCTGGAGGTCGAAAATGGATCGTGTCCGCAGGGACGCAGTGTACAAGCCCCTAGATGAGGGGGGAAAAAAACGTGCCCAATATCGCCCTCATCCTGATGGCCACCTTTGTGTGCGGCTGCATCAAGCTGTGCGTAGATCCTCAGTATGCAAACACCAAGTGTCACTACGTGCTGAGGTTCTTCCTGTCCCCGGTGTTGCGAAGGATGGGTCTGGCCACACTGCCGCGGAACCCTCCAAGTAGTTGGACCACCTGTCCCTCGTGGAAAAATTTGTGCAGAGAAACACCTTTGACCACAAGTCCATCAGGCAGTGGTTGGCATGTAATGTCTTAGAGGCCCTGCGGGAAAAGGAGAGGGTGGATCCTGTCAGATGGTTCCCCGAGCAGACTGTCAAAGTCATTTGGCAGAATGCCTCATCGCCAGAACTTTCCAACAAGCACCAAGATGTAGCTTGGCTGGTGGTGAGAAAGGCCCTCCCCGTCAGATCCTTCCAACATGCCAGGAGTCTCACCCTCTCCGCACGTTGCCCTCGAGGTGGCTGTGGTAGGGATGAGACCATTGTTCATCTCCTTGTGGATTGTGCTTTTGCAAAGAAGGCCTGGAGAGAGATGCAGTGGTTTCTGTCGAGGTTCATCCCGAGCAGTTCTGTGACACAGGACTCTGTGCTCTACGGGCTGTTCCCAGGGACAAACACCGAGACAAACATCAACTGCAGCTGGAGGATCATCAACTCGGTGAAAGACGTTCTTTGGTCTGCCCGAAACTTGTTGGTCTTCCAGTGCAAAGAGTTGTCCCCGACCAAGTGTTGCAGACTGGCAATTCCAAGGTCCAGGACTACGTGCTGAGGGACGCACTAAAGCTTGGGGCAGCCGTCACAAAGGCACAATGGGGAAAGGTCGCCGTCTAAGACCTTTCTGCCACAGTGCACCGAGGGGCTAGGAACTGTTGAGAGCCCCTCGGGCTGTACAGCTCACAATGAATGTATACATTGAATACTAATTGTATTATAATTGTATTGAAGCACCTCAGAGTGCAACATGACGTATGTTGATAACTCCAACACCATTGCACTGTCTGATTGTCTGTAATGACCATATTGAAATGATTGTAATATTCATTGATTGTGTTGAAGCACCTCGTGATCCATGTGTAAAAGTTGAATCTGATTGCACTTTTTGTGATGGCGATTTAGAAATGTTTTGTAATGTTCTTCTAGATATTTTATGAATAAAGTATATTTTTCAAAAAAAGTCTGTCATCAAGGTGTTAATCCTGCGGTCTTACTTTTTGTAGCTTGCAGGCACATTAATATAATTAGTAATACATCTATTTAGCCTTTTTCCAGCTTTCCCTGTACCAATATCCATCTTGTGGTAAATTGCTGTTAAGTATTATTTCTCCTTACATTTCAATTCCTGAACTACAGATTCCACATAGTTATACCTCTAAGTTTTTTTTTCCCCCTGACCATGATCATCCTAAGATTCTCTTGAGGTCAGTTACCTATTGTCTTGATCGTTTATAATGTTTCCTTGCTCTTTAGGCCGTATTAACTATTCCGTGTCAACGAGGATCTCTGTCTCTAGATCCTTGCTTATCTCCCCGCTGTGCGTCTCCAATGTCTCAGTTGATTGCCAGATTATCAAATTCAGTTCCCTTAAAACTGTTTGTATATTGCGTCCTCTTTCCCTAACCCTTTCTCCTATTTGCCTCATACCATTTTACACATACAACAGCTCCCACCTTATCTTGTTCTGGTGTCTGGGGAGAATTTAAAATCCAATAAAGTATTCCAGTTCTGTTGAAGGGTCGTGAGGACTCGAAACGTCGACTCTTTTCTTCTCCACCGATGCTGCCAGACCTGCTGAGTTTTTCCAGGTAAATCTGTTTTTGTAAAGTATTCTCATAACAGTTTTAAAAACAGAAATCAGGCATTGACATGTTCCTTATCTTCTTCTCAAACAGCATTTTATTGACTCAGAAGTAACCCAGTAAATTGTGTCTGACCCGTTTCTTTTAGAATGATCCCAGATTCATTAACTCGGCCAAACATTCGATTTCTGCCAAACTTTGTCAAGGTCTTGAGCTTAGCTTCATATTTTGGGAACAGACTTTACAAATACAAAAGCTTGCAGCATTTGAATTGGTGCCAATTGTTGTCAAACCTTTTAAAATGAAAATTCCCTTTTGAGAACTTTATCAAGAACCTAACCTCAAACTTTTAAACTTTGTAAGAAATATAATTTACGCTATCAAAATTAAAACTACCTCTTTCTTATGTGTATTGATCTGTATCCAGATTAGAAGTCCCATATGTTTATCGACACATTCTTTATCTTTGGATAGCTTCCTTGTTATTCAAAGTAACCTGTTACTTTGCATTATTAATTATGCTGCACTCTACATCTCAAGATTGTCCCAAATTCAAATTACAGTGCTGTTGGGATGCATATTTCCTTTCATATTTAATCCATCTCTTCAAAAGAAACCCCTTTTTATCCGTTGGAACCACCTAGAACGTGTGTTTGTGCCTTTTGGTTTTCCTGGAATCCCTTGAACTTCAGGTAATTTTTCCCCTCAGAATTTTAGAATACCAACTACTGTAACTCGTATATATCAATCCCAATCAGCTTGGAAGCTGGTGATGCTAGTCTGCAAGGAGGTGGTACAAAGGTTGGTTCATCTAACCCTGTTTAGCTTTATGATACCTTCAAATTGCGATTTTTGCCAGAAATCTCAACTCAAACTTTATACTCAAAACTTTGGAATGTTTGAGTATACTTTTCCTTTAATCTAATGTGGGGCTTTCAACCCTAAAATGCTGAACTACACACACAAATGATAATTTAAGGAAGGAAATACTTTAAAGCTCACATACAAATGCTTCCTTGCACACAAACAAACATATATTTAGAGGTATGTTTTTATATTCCTGAATCCTTAACTTAACGACTTAAAACTCGCATATTCTAAACGAAACTTCAAACTAGCAGTGGGGGAGATAAAGGGATCTTGAAGGCTCCACCTATAGGGACCATCAAACCGATGAAAGCTCACATTTCCCCTGCTCCTGCCTGTGAGTGCTTATTAACTCCCCTAGTGGTAGCTCCCTTTCCTCTCTTTCTCTCTCTTGAGCACAAGCAGCTCTTGTAACTTAGATCCTTCATTTTTTTTAAGTTACAGAAAATTCAGTAGGAAACCGTTCGGGCCCCAATCATCCTTCCACAATTTCTTGATTAATTTTGACTGTGGTTCCGCTATGGACCTAGTAACAGAGTCCGCGGTTCCCCAGTCGAGTTCCATAGCTCTATTCTGTTTTCCTGACGGCCTTCTGTTCTTATATCCCCGTCTTTCTCTGCATGGGAGGTTCGCGCAGCCCTAACAACTTAGTTATTTGAGGTGTATGCGGTCTACTTGTATAACTAGGGTCTGGCCTGTGCGGCTTCGGCTAAGGTTGTATTTCAAACCGTAGCCTGCCTGAGCGGCTCTGCCTCCTCTTAACTGGGGTCTGGCCTCTATATCCTTTCCTGAGTCCTCCTCCTGATTCTTTTGATACTTGACCGGACCATTCTCCAGTAGGCTTACTGCACTAACTACGGGTGATAAATAAAATATACTCACCCACTTTGCAGAGCCGTCCTGAGGATCCGATCCGGGTATCCTGCCGACTACGCCAAACCATTGTGGTCACTTTGACAAACGGACCACAGGAGTCTCAGGTACAGGTCATGATCATTTATTCAAGCAATTGCAAGGAGAGAACCACCTCCATGCAGCTTGAGACAGCACTCTGCTAAATCACAAGTGTTCAACATATTTATACATTATTGGTCACGTACAAGAACAGTTTCCAGATTCCGATCTCGTCAACATATAGGTTTGCATTAAACAGACATCTCTGGTACATGCATCGTATGTCCCTATTTTCACCCATCTAAGCTGGGACCATCTGTCCTTCCCCTATCACTTAATCTATGTTATTGCCATCCTCTGACCCCAGTCCGGCTCCCAAGGCCTTTCTGTTGCTTACAAGCCCTAAGGCTGTGCAAGGTTCATCTGGTAACCTTTAACTGTTAATGTGCTTGGTAGCACTGGATGCCTGGAGATTTTAAGTAATTCATTCCCTTTCAATAAATTCTCCCTTACCGTAAATTCTTACTTACTTTCTTCCCCCTAACATTGATGTTTGGTTAAATCTATGGGTTGTTGTTGCTTTAATGGAGATTAGTTTGGGAATTTGTTAAAGGTTATGATAGTAGTAATTTGTGGCCATGTGTATATATATTTTTTTTTAACCTGTGTAAATTAATAAAATGTTTCATTTAGTTTAATGTAAAACTTCGAGAACTAGTGGTCTGATTCCTGAATTTAGAGTCGCATCACAAACATAACACTTAAAATTATAGGTTAAGACAGTTGTTTAAAGTTTCCCTCTGGGATTTTTAAATAACTCCACTTTACCAACTGCATCGATCATAACAGCCACATTGGGCAATGATTTTTTACTTAAAACTTGTTTATTTATCAATTACTTATTTACCAAAGAATACATACATTTGTAGAAAATAGAATACATCTTTTTGACAGTATTTGCAAAAAGACCTATTTAAAAAAGCAATGCCCAATGTATTTCTGATGAGAATGTTAATAATAATGACTGACAAATGGACAGAACATTTTGGGGAACAGTCAATCCTAACATAATTCTGTTTTAATTTACTCCCTATAATACCAGTTTTTAGTTGGCATCTCAAAAATTAGATTAGGATGTCTAACTAGTCGTAAATGATGAAGTCACATCAAGAAGCTTGACACCATCCAGGACAAAGTAGCCCATTTGATTGGCACCACATCCACAAACATTCACTCCCACCACCACTGACGCACAGTAGCAGCAGTGTGTACCATCTACAAGATGTACTGCAGGAATTCACTAAGGCTCCTTAGACAGCACCTTCCAAACCCACAACCACTACTACCTAGAAGGACAAGGGCAGCAGATAGATGGGAACACCACCACCTGGAGCTTCCCCTCCAAGTCACTCACCATCCTGACTTGGAAATATATCACCGTTCCTTCACTGTCACTGGGTCAAAATCCTGAAACTTCCTTCCTAACAGCACCGTGGGTGTACCTACACCACATGGACTGCAACGGTTCAAGAAGGCAGCTCACCACCACCTTCTCAAGGGCAACTAGGGATGGGCAATAAATGCTGGCCCATCCAGCGAAGCACACATCCCATGAATGAATAAAAAAAGACCTGCGATATTCAAATAAGCAATCAAGGGCTTGTTACCAAGCCAATTTACCCTGATAATGCACCTCCCATGTCACAAAATGTTTGGCATGGGCAGCCCAAGTTTTTAAATGGAACTTCACAGGGCGAGAAGGAAGTGGGGGGTGGTGGTCGATGTTTTGGGGCTGCCCTTTGCAGATCGGGGCTGACCACCTTAAGGTCGAACACCCCTTCCTTCCTAACCTCACCCCTCCCCCGGCCTTAAACCCAAGCCCCCAACTCCTGCCTCCCTCCCTGGCCAGCTGTAACCCCACCCCGGCCAAGACTCTGGACTTACTGGCTCCAGGGAGCCCTGTTCTGCCGAAGGGTCATGAAGACTCGAAACGTTAACTGATTTCTTCTCCACCGATGCTGCCAGACCTGCTGAGTTTTTCCAGGTAATTCTGTTTTTGTTTGGGCTTTCTCTGTCTTCTTCTTGTACTCCCGGCAGTGGCCACTAATGCACCCTTGGCGCTACTGGGACTGATGCAGCTGCTGGCCAATCAGATTGGCTAGCAGCTCCAGATGTCACCACATCCTCTCCAGTGAAGGACAGAACTGCCATACTGCCCTTGTTAAGCCCATGTGCAGCATGGGGCAGGACAGTGTGGAGCGGGTCAACTCCATGTTGACTTTATGTCCTGGGGTTTGGGGTGGGTGGAATCAGTCCACTGCCCCTGCATCCTCCACTATATTGTTCAGCCCACTGTGACAGACGCTGTGCCTGCACATGTGAAGGATGTGCTCCCCCTACTGTTGCAGCGCAATTAAACGCAGCCTTTAGATCATCACTTCTGCCCCACTTGTTTTAAGTTCCTTTGCTAGTTTGTTTTGTTCATTTGTTTCTCTCTTTTTTCCTCCACTTTGTGTTTGGACGGCAGCTATCTTGCCATTCCCACTTCCTCTAGACCCTTCCTTTCTTTATTTAATTTACTTATTACCACTCCCTTTGGCTTTAGAATCATGAAACCTTTTGTAATTTAATCTGTCCTGCACTCCACACTCTTACAGACCTTCCCTTTGGTTCTTTTCCCACTCTCCCCCAATTTCACTTGCTCAAGATCCATTACGTTTCTGAATTTTCCCAGTTCTGATGAAAGGTCATTGACCTGAAACCTTGGGCAGGATTTTCCCCTTGTCGGGGGGCGAAGTTGAATTGCAGGCGCGCACAGGCGCGCCTCCGATCGGTGCCCCCGATTGGGGGCGCGTCGCCATTTTACGTGGGCCAGCCAACTAAGGCCCGCCCAGTGTGACGTCCGCATGGAAGTGCTGTGCGCTCCCTGTGCGGGCGAGGGGGGGAACTCCCTAGACCTGAGAGTGTGCTCTTTCATGCATGCACACGAAAGAGCGCACTCACCTCCCTGAGGCTAAGTGCTGCCTCAGGGAGATCGGCTCTACTGTCAAAAACATTAAAAATAGAAAAAAAAATTTCCCTGACATGTCCCCCCATGTGACATTGTCACATGAGTTGGGACATGTCCATAACTTTTTAAAAAACTTTAATTAACTTTTTTAAAACCTACATGAAACCTCATCCCGCCCGTGGATGAGGTTTGATGCTTTTTCTGAAGCCCGCCGGGGCTCCTGGCCTGCCCAGCCAACCTTAAGGTTAGATGGGCAGGTCCATTAATTGCTTCAACGACTCTGTCACTGGCCTCAATTGGCCATCAGCTGATTTTGCTGAGCCCCCGCCTATCTAAAAATTTAAACGGGGCGCAGTGACGTTGGGAGTTCCGCCCGACGTGACCACGCGTCATTTTACACATCGATGAGCGGGCCCCAGCTCCCCCCCGCCCCCATTCCCACTCGCTGATGGGAAAACCCTGCCCCTTAAATCTGTTTCTCTCTTGTTCCGCAGATGCTGCCTGACCTGTTAAATATTGAAAAATATTTTAATGCTTTTATTCAGCTTTTTTTTTGCATTGATAAGTGGTGACACATTTACACGAAGATTTATAACAGAAATATAAAAATTGGGAATGGATGTTTGATTTAAATGGGACTGATGGTTCAATGACACCCTCCAGATCACCCAATTCACCAGTTCTCCGTTTTCTGCAACAAGACAGATGCATTAGAAAGTGTACAACTCCAAAACTGCTTCTTAATGGGTCAGACCTAAAAGTACAAATTATAATTCTTTGGCAATTATTTTAGAAGATTCAGTTGATTGCACATGGTAATTTGATTGGGTAGTTTCCTCTGTTTGTACCTTTGATTTTCAGCCTTGGCAGGACTGCCTGTTTTAAAGGAAACAATGAGTTTCAGTTTCATTTCCTGTAACTGATCTGCGTGGGCTCCCAGGCGGTTATTGCAGACAGCTGCGAAGTTTCAAGATTCATTCGAACATCCGGTATCAGCGGGAGCTCCCGAGGAGCCACTCACTCCAGGTAAGAATTCAGTAGCGACAGCACAGGGTGGTTGATTATTCCACTCCACTGCCCTCCTTGTGTTCTCTGGATTATCTTTTTCAGCATGACATAACCAACACACCCTTATAATCTAAGTAACAACACTGAGATCTTTGAGAAGAAAAAGGCTCATGTTGAATAAACTCACCTCTGTCTGATCTGATTAGTGCAATAGAATGGGCAGAAGTTGCTTGAGACTGTGTTTACCAGTTGGCTATCAGGGGACTGCAGAAGAATTTAAGGAATTAAGTAAAGCGCGAAAATGAGATACAGCTCATGACATGCTAGAGATGGACTCTTCCAATCACACTCCAAGCTGCCTCTGGAAATGCTGACAGAAACACACTGTTGTGAAAATCATGATAATATTTTAGAGATAACTTTTAGTTCTGGGAAGATTATTGTTGTGAAGGTACGGTAATTAAAATGCTGGGCTTTAGAGACTGCCAGAGCACCTAAAAGAAAATGGCAGTTCAGAAGGTTACCCCTGTTTGTTTAGTAGAGTCAGAACAGATGAGGTGGAGCCAATGAAACAGCACAAAACAAAAACAGAAATACCTGGAAAAACTCAGCAGGTCTGGCAGCATCGGCGGAGAAGAGCAAAGTTGACGTTTCGAGTCCTCATGACCCTTCAACAGGACTAAGTAGAAATAGGAAAGGGGTGAAATATAAGCTGGTTTAAGGGATGGAGGGGGTGTTGTTGGGACAAGCAAGCAGTGATAGGAGGAGATAACCAAAAGATGTCACAGACAAAAAAACAAAGAGGTGTTGAAGGTGGTGATATTATCTAAAAGAATGTGCTAATTAAGAGTGGAGAGCAGGACAAGCAAGGTACAGATATCCCTAGTAGGGGTGGGTAAAATAAACCATGGATGGAATACATTTAAAAATAATGGAAATAGGTGGGAAAAGAAAAATATATATAAATTATTGGAAAAAACAAAAGGGAGGGGGAAGAAACGGAAAGGGGGTGGGGACGGAGGAGGGAGTTCAAGATCTAAAGTTGTTGAACTCAATATTCAGTCAATAAAGGCTGTAAAGTGCCTAGTCGGAAGATGAGGTGCTGTTCCTCCAGTTTGCGTTGAGCTTCACTGGAACAACGCAGCAGGCCAAGGACAGACATGTGGGCAAGAGAGCAGGGTGGAGTGTTAAAATGGCAAGCGACAGGGAGGTCTGGGTAATGCTTGCAGACAGACTGAAGGTGTTCTGCAAAGCGGTCACCCAGTCTGCGTTTGGTCTCTCCAACGTAGAGGAAACCGCAGATCTTCTGGTTATCTCCTCCTATCACTGCTTGCTTGTCCCAACAACCACCACCCCCCTTCTTCCCCGCACCCCACCCCCCAACCTTAAACCAGCTTGTATTTCACCCCTTTCCTATTTCTACTTAGTTCTGTTGAAGGGACATGAGGACTCGAAACGTCAACTTTGATCTTCTCCGCCGATGCTGCCAGACCTGCTGAGTTTTTCCAGGTATTTTTGGATTTCCAGCATCCGCAGTTTTTTGCTTTTATCTCTGTGTTTAATTGACTGCCGCTTCTCTTCAAGAAATGCCTACCTTGAAGAAGTTTTGTTCTACTCTCCGTCAGGATTTTCGAATACAGCCTTCCGGACTGAATATTGAGTTCAACAGCTTTAGATCTTGAACTCCCTCCTCCATCCCCACCCCCTTTCCGTTTCTTCCTCCTCCCTTTTGTTTTTTCCAATAATTTATATAGATCTTTTGGTTATCTCCTCCTATCACTGCTTGCTTGTCCCAACAACCACCCCCCCAACCACTTAAACCAGCTTATATTTCACCCAATTCCTATTTCTACTTAGTTCTATTGAAGGGTCATGAGGACTCGAAACGTCAACTTTGCTCTTCTCCGCCGGTGCTGCCAGACCTGCTGAGTTTTTCCAGGCATTTTTGGATTTCCAGCATCCGCAGTTTTTTGTTTTTACCGATGAAACAGCAGGTGGGCTTCCTTAGGTGGAGAACTGGAGATGTGTTGTCTACACTCCTTGCAAAGCAGTGCAATCCAGAGAGATGTTTTGTTTTGGGAGTTAGAGCTAAATTAGTTGAAAAGCATTCCATGAACCCTGAAAGGCTACATTGCCATGGAGATGAGTGGGGCTGAAGAAGGTTCTCTGATTACAATTTATCCGTGTTTGCTGGGAGAGGGTGTTGGTTGCACTTTGGACCTCATGTGGTTTGAGGCTCAGCGAAGCACTGAGGACTGAGAGAAGGCTCCAGGCAGTTGGGAATCAGAGAAGGCCTGGGGGCCATTTATAGCTCAATGCAGCCAAGTGACTGGAGTTCAGAGAAACCCCAGTGGCAATCCCAGCTTGGAGAAACTAGCAGTTTGTGAAAGAGTTGGAATTGTGTCAGTAATTGGAGGTGGGAATGTAGCTTTGTGAATCCCATGGGACATAGTGTCAGGAGGAGATTGAACCATCGGGAAATGAGCAGTCATTGAGACAGTCCCAGTCGAAGCAGCATTTGAGGGAATTCAGAGGCTAATCTTCGAAAGTGAGGAGTTGAAATCCATGGTGAGGAAGACAGAGTTTTAATGAAATTTTGTGACTCACGGTGGTCACTGACGCCTGAGTGGGTTGCTGGGAAATCCATGGGATCTGTCTTGGTTGCATCTGCCATTTAATGTGCAGTGTGGTATGTTTGACCACAGTTTGCCTGTTAATTCATTGTTGTTAATTCTGATTATTAAGGTACAAGATTGGAAATCATTTTACTTTTCTAAGTTTGTATAGTAAAGTTTATATTGTTTGTTTAAAACCATGGGATCTTGTGGTTTTATTCTCCAGGTGGGTAACTGGGATTTCAAACTTTGGCAACTTTGAACAAAAAGTTACTGGTCCCTGACCGGATCATAGCAACACACGTTTCCTGCTGCTGTTCTGTAAGTTCCCTTTTCGTGGATGATCTCCAAAGCTCTGCATTTCTGTCCAACTGAGCAGAGCTTGGAGTGGTGCTGTCTCTAGAACCTGCTCCTCCTCCTCACCATCTGACAGCCTAGCATTTTTAAACAAGTATCCACTGAGGCACCTGTACTGGTGAAGGGTACACTTGTGACACTTGACATTGCATTTTCAGAGTGCTCACCTTCCTCTGAGGACTCCTTGGCCTCTTCCCACAGCAGCTCCTTCGTTACCCTTGGGGAACCTGTGGGGGATAAAAGACACATGGGGAAAGGGTTCAAATTTGACATAGTGAAAATCATGATATTTCAGTTAGTGGCGGCATCAATTCAACAGGAGTGACTTTTAAATACTGAGTGGCAGCATCATATCTAACTCTGCCATCATGTCTCTGGGCGGCCTCCATCACCAACAACTAATATCTGTGTCATCCTGCCAATCCCCAGGGTCTCCTTCTGTGGGCTGGGTGGCAATAGCTCCAGGTCCACCCCGTTTCTCTGCAGCTCCCTGGAGTTTTGCACTCTCCTCTCCTGGGAGAAAGAGAGTTACGATTGTCAGAAGTGCAGAGGACGGAATGAGAACTTTTGAAGAGGGTGACTGTGAGGGTTAGGTGCGAGGTGACAGTAGGCTGAGGCTGAGTGTGAGCTTTGGCTGCACAGATGGAGATTTAAGGAGGTGCCTGGAGAGGCAGGAACGTGTGGAGCTGTAAGGTGTGTCAGTCAACGCAGTGCTGTGCAGGAGAATGCTAGGGAGGTCAGGGAGATGGATATCACCTACAAGTGGTATATCACTCATCTTTGTTGACCTAATGAGGTCATTGATCCTTTTATGGCTCTGAATCCAGGTCCTGGGCACTACCCTGTTGATAGCCTCTGCTACATCCAGTCAAGCTTTTTGGGTGGCTGGTGTCTTTTTACTATCCACAGGAAAGAGAATCTCCCCACTGGCTCTCATCAACTCAAGCATATCCGGGCAAGTCAAAGAACTGGGAGTAGGAGGGTCGGTGTGAGGGGCGGGGGTGGGGCAGGGGTTTGGTGTGGGGTAGACTTCCTACATCTTCCTTCCATTTTCTTGCCTACTGTTGGTTTCAGGAGCCTTCAGGCTCTTCCTGGATATACTAAGCCTTTACCATCATTCTACCTGCACTCTGTGATTGGCTGGAAAACATTTATACTACAGGGGTAAAGGGTGTTGATTGGGGGGCATGTCAACTCTGAATGGGCGAGGTGTTCCCATGGAAATTGCAATGGGGAACTTCAGGCTCCCCAAGCTCATGGATAAATCAAAAAAGATGCAAAGATTGAATATTTTCCTTGAGTTTGTAGAGAACAGGTCCCTGCAAATGAATGTATGTCACTTCTAGCAAGTGTAAATGAGGCACGTTACAAGCTTGACTGATTATCTTAAATAATTCAAAAAATGTCCACTTATAGATATGATTCTGATTGGACAGCACTTTCTGAACAAACCAGAGTGTGCTAATAGTTACACTAACAACCAATTTAAGATAATCAGTCAAGTGCATAATGTAGCCTTTCCCTCAAGAAAGATTACTGCCAAGAGGGTAATTGAAGGGTTGATTCAGTTTTTCGCTAGTATGAATTGCCAGAGCGGTTCACTCTGACCAAGGGCCAAATTTTACGTCACAAGCATTGCAGGAAACAATGGGCAGAATTTTCCACTCAGCCTGCGAGGGTGGGCCCAACACGCCGACATGTAAAATGACACGTGATGATGTCGGGTGTGCGTCCCAACGTTATTGCGCGCCATCGAGATACTTCATTTGGTGGGCGCGCGCTGGAGTCGGCTGCGCGCCTGCCGAAATGCAAACGGCCTATTAAGGCCATTAAGAAATCAGTTGAGCCACTTGAGAACGCTGCCCGTCTAACCTTAAGGTTGGCGGCAGGCGGAAAGCCCCAGCGGCCATTGCATTTTTCAGGAAACCTTATCCACGAGGGGGATGAGGTTTCCTGAAGCTTTCATTAAATAAATAAATAAATAAATTTTCATAAATACAAAAACATGTGTCCACTCATGTGACACAGTCACACGAGGGGACATGTTTAAATAAATTTTTAACTCAATTCTTTAATTATTTTAATATTCATTCAATCTCCCTGAGGCAGCTCCGTGCCTCAGGGAGATTGAAGCGCTCTTTCGTGCACATGCGCTAAACAGCGCTGACCCCGACTCTCCCTCCTCCCGCACAGGTAGCGCTGAGTGCTACCGGCTGCGTATTACGCTGGGCGGGCTTTAATTGGCCCGCCCACATAAAATGGCAGCGCGCAGCCGATCATGGGCAGCGATCAGCTCCGCGCCTGCCTCTGCCCCCGCCTGCTTCCGCCCAGCCCACCTGCCATAGGAAAAATCCTGGCCTATATGTAGTTTAGAATAAAACAACTTAATTCAACAGCATACACCCACAGTCGCAAGAGGCATAGGAAAGATGCCATCAAATCTTAAAGTCTATGATTAAAGTATTACCTTGAATATCCAGAGGATTAGGATAGAAGAACTTCATTTTAATTGTTTTCAACTGTGGAGGTGAGTTACTCATCTCAGACTCCCAGATTCTGACCTGCTATTGTCTGTATTTATATAGCTGGTCCAATTCAGCTTCTGCTGAATGGTGACCCTCAGTGTGTTGATAGTGGGGGAATTCAGCGATGGTAATGGCATTGAATGTCAAGGGGAGATGGTTAGGTTTTCTCTTATTGGAGATGGTCATTGCCTGGCACTTTTGTGACCTGAATGTTATTTACCACTTAAGCCCAAGCCTTAACGTTGTCCAGGTCTTACATGTTGATGATAATTTACTCATAGGGCCACTGTTGCACTTTGTTTCTTGTTAACCATCCAATTGGGATTTCAGAGTTTTTGGTGAAATCATCATTTTGATGAAATGGATGTTTTTTGTTGTTATCACCCTTGGCCAGACCCATAAGTTGTTGGTAATATAAGGTTAGGGACCAGTAACATTTTGCATAAAATAGACAAAGTTTGAGATTCAGTGAAGAAAGCCACAAGATTCCACAGGTTTTGAATAAAAAAAAATAAACGTCACTAAACAAGGTCAGAAAAGTAAAACAATTTACAATATCTATCTTTTACTCAAACATGGATTTCTCAACAACCCACCCTGACGTCAGTAACACTAAGTCAGCCAATCTTGTTGGAAATCTGTCTCTTCACCTTTGAAGGTCTCGCCTTCGAATTCTCCCCACAAGTTGAACCAGACTCAGACGGCTTCAATGACGGCCCACCTCACAGAGTGTCAATTTTGTCTTCTGAAATTCCGTTCTGCTGGATTCCTGAGTGTGCTCCAGCTCACAAGCACAGCTTTAGATTGTGGATGGGAAACAAAAGCTGGCCTTGCTAGGGTTGCCCACATTCCATGGAAAAATATAGGAAATTCACAAATGCTAGTCTTCAGCCAATTCGATTCACTCCACGTGATATCAAGAAATGGCTGAAGGCACTGGATACTGCAAAGGCTATGGGCCCTGACAGTATTCCAGCAATAGTACTGAAGACTTGTGTTCCAGAATTAGCTGCATCTCTAGCCAAGCTGTTCCAGTACAGCTACAACACTGGCATCTACCGGCTATGTGGAAAATTGCCCAGTTATGTCCTGTCCGCAAAGAAGCAGGATAAATCCAACCCAGCCAATTGCTGCCCCATCAGTCTACTCTCCATCATTAGTAAAGTGAAGGTGTTGTTGACAGTGCTATCAAGCAGCACTTATTCAGCAATAACCTGCTCACTGAGGCTCAGTTTAGCTTCTGCCAGGGCCACTCAGCTCCTGACCTCATTACAGCCTTGGTTCAAACATGGACAAAAGAGCTGAACTCCTGAGGTGAGGTGAGAGTGACTGCCCTTAACACCAAGGCAGCATTTGACCAAGCCTGGCATCAAGGAGCCCTAGATAGTAAGAGTTTCTATGGATATTTAAAAATAAAAGAGTTAAGAGTGTGTTGGGGAATCAATAATAGAAAATAAGGAGAGGGCAGACGAATTGAACAGATTGTTTACATCGGTCTTCACTATAGAGGATACAAGTAACGTCCCGGAACTAGCTGTAAATCAAGAAAAGGAAGGGAGGCAGGAACTAGCAAGTAATTAGCAAAGCTAACAGGATGTTATTGTTTATTGTGAGGGGAATTTTATACAAGAGTAGGGAGGTTATGCTTCAGTTATACAGGGCATTGGTGAGACTACATCTGGAGTACTGTGTACTGGTATCCTTATTTAAGGAAAGATGTAAATGCATTCAAAGCAGTTCAGAGAAGTTTTACTAGAATAATACCTGAAATGGGCGGGTTATCTTATGAGGAAAGGTTGGACAGACTAGGCTTGTATCCGCTGGAGTTTAGAAGAGTAAGAGGCGACTTGATTGAAACATATAAGATCCCAAGGGGACTTGACAGGGTGGATGTGGAGAGGATGTTCCCTCTTGTGGGAGAATCTAGAACTAGAGGTCACTGTTTAAAAATAAGGGGTTGCCCATTTAGGACAGAGATGAGGAAAATATTTTTTCTCTCAGAGTGTTGTGAGATTTTGTAATTCTCTTCCTTGAAAGATGCTTGAGGCAGAGTCCTTGAATATCTTTAAAGCAGAGGTAGATAGGTGCTTGATAAGCAAGGGGTGAAAGGTAATTGGCGGTAGGCAGGAATATGAGGTTAAAATCAGATCAGTCATGATCTTATTGAATGGCGGAGCAGGCTTGAAGGGTCTAGTGACCTACTCCTGCTCCTAACTCGTTTGTTTAGATGTAACTCAATAAAATTCCAACCACCAGGGAAGTGGTACTGAGCAAATGGTTAGAGCTGCGGGCTGACTTCATCCTAAGGTCTTAAAAGGAGTGGCTAGTGAAATAGTTGATGCATTGGTTTTAATTTTCCAAATTCCCCTAGATTCAGGGAAGGTTCTATTAGATTGGAAAATCGTACATATAACTCCTTTATTCTGTTCCTGTTTCATTGACCCATGGATCAAAGTAACATCCATGTGGCATATAATGTTGCCAATGCCCTGTAGTATATTGGACATTAAGTCTTTGGAATGTTTCAAGGGCTGACCAGCTGCCAAATGGCAAATGGTTAAAACAGTACTGTCCAAAGGGCATAATGAAAGTAGTTAAGAATTTGTACTTCGAGTCCAATTGCAATTGCCAAAACCCACAGCTGGCAACAAGTTTGTTGAAGACTTTTTGCAAGTTTGGCCAAGTTGTCAACTACCAATGCCGTTGGAAGTATTTCTCTTTCCACTGCCTTGTTGAGGTGTGTTAGATCAACATAGATAGGAATGGAGCCATTAGGTGTGGGACTGATACCATACCAGAGCAAAACCGGGTTGGTTTAGTGATGGGCAAAATGACTCCTTTATGCAGCACTGCCTCAATCTCACGCCTGATTCTTTTCAGAAGTGGGTGTGGGACCTTCCTTGGCATGAATAGACAAAGGCACTCAGCGTCCGTCTTGAGTATAATGTACAGGCTTACCCAAGCCCATAAAAATTGTGGGGAATTCCCTCCTAAATTTGTGATCATGTATTTCCGCATTGACCTCATCAACTTTTAGAAGCAGGTTCAGAACTTTGCAGGCTTTTCTGCCCAACAAAGAGCACTCTAGATTCTTGATAACATACAGTGTTTCGGAAACTTCTCCATCTTTGTTTTTCAGTGTCACCTCAAGCTGGCCTTGAACTTCATTCCCCCGGGACCTTGGAGGTGAATAGAGGATAGTTGTGGTGTCACTTCATTCAGCCATGAAGCTCTGTCAGATAACACTGAGGCACCAGCTCCTGTGTCTAGTTTGAATTTGGGTCAAATGTCCACTTAGATTAATGTCAGCACTCAGCATCGCAGTATCTTTACGTGCAGAAGGAGGCCATTCGGCCCATCGAGTCTGCACTGGCTCTCTGAAACAGCATTCCACCTAGTCCCACTCCCCTGCCTTATCCCCGTAACCCTGCACATTCTCTCTCTCCAGGTAGCAATCCAATTCCCTTTTGAATACCTCGATTGAACCCGCCTCCACCATTCTTTCACTCCTATGCTGGTTTGTATTTTCCTTTACTTCTTCGAGGAAGATAATTTCTTGGTTGTCAAAGTCTTGAATTTCTTGGATGGAGGTTCCTTTCACAGATTTTTCCTTCTGTCTTATAAACACCAATTTCCTGGAATGGCAGGCCACTTGAAAATAGTCTAATTTTCCACAGCCCTGGCACCTGGGCAATTTGTATGGGACATTCTTCCCACTTGTGGACCTTCTTCCTGCCACAGAGGGGAAATGGGGCTTTGTGCCTTTCCAGGGCGTTTCCCTAGCTGCTAACTTGCTACACTTTTGGTTTTAGAACCAACCAATTGAACAATTTCACTGATCTGTTCTTGGGGAATTTTCGTCACATCTCTGACAAAAACCTCATTCCGCCTTCACTCTTTGGCTTGTCTGGCCAGTTGTAGAGCTCTGCTTAAATTTAAATCTTCCCGAGATCGTAAGAAGACAGACAGATTCTCATGTAAAATGCCAACAACTATTGTATCTCCGATCAGGCCGTCTCTTGATCAGGTCGTCCATACTCACAATTTTCGGCGATTCATTGGTTAATGAGTCAATCCCTTCACCCTGTTGTTGACTTCGTTGATTAAATTTTTTCCTTCTCAATGACAATATTTTCACAGAGACTGAAGTATGAGCTAAAGGCTCCAATGACATTCTTGTAGGAACAACATAAGAACTAGGAGCAGGAGTCGGCAATTCAGCCCCTCGAGCCTGCCCCGCCATTCAATACGATCATGGCTGATCTCATTTTGGCCTCAACTCCAATTTCCCGCCCTCTCCCCCATAACCTTTCAACCCCGTTACTAATTAAATATCTGTCTATCTCCTCCATAATAAAGGAAGCAGTCTCATTGTTTACCACATTGTCTGCTATATTCCCAAAAGCATAGAACAAAGTGTTAACTTGATCTTTGTTCTCTTTGCTCGCACGACCTGAGGCGTTACAGTACCGGGTAAAACGTCTTCGTCGATTTTGCCATTGCTCAACCTGTCTAAAACCCTGTATATTTTGAAATGATTCTGGTAGGGGCAAAGTAGTAGCAATTTCCCACCCTGATTCAAGGTTGTCTTTTTCAGCGCTGCGTGTCTTGCCAGGCACCGGGCTTCCCTCATTATTTTGTTGTCTCTGGGCGTGGGTGGTGGACTCAAAGTCCTTCAACAGCTGAACTGCACTGTCGCTGGGCTTCACTTGAGGCTTTTCCTGTTGTTTTCCACTGTGTCCCTTGTTATGACTGATGTTGTCAGTAAAGCGGAGTTGTTTAAAAATCCCAGATTGGAAACATTAAACAACTGTCATAACCTATAATTTTAAGTGTTATGTTCGAGATGCGACTCTAAATTCAGGAATCAGACCATCAGTTCTCGAGGTTTTACATTAAACTAATTGAAATTTAATTAATTTACACAGGTTAAAAAATATATATACACATGGCTACAAATTACTACTATCATAACTTTTAACAAATTCCCAAACTAATCTCCGTTAAGGCAACAGCAGCCCATAAGGCAGAATTTTCTGCCTGTCGGGCGGGACATTTGAGTGCGTATCTGATCGCCGCCCGCGATTAGGTCCGCGCCGCCATTTTACGCGGGCAAGCCAATTAAGGCCCGCCCAGTGTAAAACACGGCTCCCAAGGACAGTGGGAGTGGGCGGGCAGCGGCTGGACTGCTATGATCGCCGGGTCCAATGGTGACCCGACAGCCTGTTTAAAGAGCTCCTGCAGCCTTGCAAAGGCTGTCAAACATGGCCAGCAGAAGGGTTCCTCAGACCGCTGCTGGTGAGAAGACCAGGCAGGAGGGTAGTGCAGGGGAGGCACTGTGCCCCTCGTTTTTCAGACGATTGCCGTGCTGCCCTCCTTGCTATGGAAGGTTAGACCATGTGGTGCCAAATGTGATGTAGCAGCATTTGGCCAAGGGGGGAGGGACAGGCCTGGCATCTTTGTGTGAGTGTTCGGCAGCTGCAGGGTGAGGAGGCACTGGAGCCCTGCAATGTCCCACTCTGGTTAGGGTGGGACAGCAGTGATGAGATTCCAGGTACAAGGTGCACTAATCAATGCTCCTCTCTCCTTTTTGGGAGAAGAATGCACATAATGCCGCTGAGCGGGTGAGGACTGGCGGAGGGCCGGCCCAGTTGGCAATCATTACCAGGTTCGAGCAGGAGGTCTTCGATCTGCTCTCAGGTCCACCAGTGTCGGTGAGGCTGGAGTAAGATGGGAAGGTGTGTTTATCCAGCACTGAGGTCACCATCAGTGTCCCAGCAGCCATGGCTGTGCTGAATGTTCAGTGATTGAAGTTTGCAACATGGCTTGACCATTGCTTATGGAAGGATGAGCGCATAATGATCCGGGGAACAGGGATGCACATTGACATTGTCTCCATGTTAACTGATCCAATGTCCTTGTTCTTCCTTTCAGCATCAGCGGAGCAGGGCCGGGAGGAGGAGCAGCAGAGGCCCCCTCTCATACCTGAGGGTCCTGAAGCCTCCGACTCACCAGCGTCACACCATCTCTGCCAGGCAGGCACCAGTGCAGATACTAGCACCTCGGTGGGAATTAGATCATCGACTAGTGTCCCGGGGCACAGCGTTGAGGGCACTTCAGTCACTGGAGGAACTGACGGAGACAGAGAGTGCCCATGGCGCCAGCAGTCGGAGGACTGCAGGGGACCAGGCACATGCTCAGTTGGTGGCTGATGATATCCCTCTGGAGTTGTCCATGAGGCAGCAGACTCTGGAAGTCCAGCAGGGTGTGCGGGAGGATCTGGAGGAGATACATGAGGCTATGCTTGGCTTGGTCTCCATGGTGGAGGAGTCCACGCAGACCATCACCGATGCAATAAGCCTCATGGCCGAGCGCCACGCCTCCTCCATGGAGAGAGCAGCCACTCTCGTGGAGAGGCTCCTCCAGGAGACCAATCAGGGCTTTCTGGTGATGCGCTTGGACCAGCAAGCCCTTGCATCGGCATTGACTGCAGCTGGTCAGTGCCAGTGTGGGAGATGGTCTGGGCACCAAGTTTCCCAGTTCGGTGCCCATCCATCCACGGTGAGCAGGGAGGTCCGAAGCAACCTCACGTCGGCGCAGCAGCTGCCTGCCATCTCTGCGGGCTCCTCTCAGGGCGCTCCGGATGAGGGCGGCAGCTCCTCCGCCCCTCTCCCACTGACCATTGCATCCGGTGAGGCTGCGACGATTGGGGAGGTGCCAGCTGTGGAACTGGCCACTCCCTCCCAGGCGGGGCCAGCACAGGCTCCACGGGTCAGAGGACGACCGCCAAGGTCATCGAGGCCAACAGGACAGCAGAGTGAGCAGGCTGTCTCAGGTGCCACTCCCAGCGACGGGGGAGCACCTAGACGTAGCACTCGAAAATGTAAATTTAAGGCACCTTAGGCACACCAGGGGTTTCTCACTGGTGCTTTTGTGTTGCCCCCGCAATGAGGTCATGATTAGTTGGTGTGGTGTTTAACACCTTTGTCATTTTGTTTCCTCAAGTGCATTTTGTTATATCATTAAATTTACTCATGTGACCATGGCTGAGGGTGACTCTTTTCCTCTGCAGGTGGATGGTTACCCATGGCGTTATGAGTGAGTTGTGTCACATTGAGCGTTAATGATAAGGCCCTTAGTTAATGTTCCTATCCAGGCAGATTTTGCACTCAGGTATCGAGTATGGAGCCTGCAGCACAGGCCTGTCCTGGAGGTCCAAATGTGGTGTTCTAGCTGAAGGTTCATTGTATTAAAGCCACCCGGGTGTCCCTACTTCCCTGGAGTATGACCGGGTCAGTGTCTACCCCCTCAGCATTTCCCTGTGCATGCTCATCCTTGGACTCACTGCTGGACTCATCGTGTGCAGCCGCAGCAACTGTGGCTACATCTTCGCCATCCACTGCGTCCCCCCTTTCCAGTGCAAGATTGTGGAGAGCGCAGCATGCAACCACTATCAGTGACACACGATCTAGGGGGGTACTGGAGTGCGCCCCCTGAGCGATCTAGGCATCAGAAGCGCATCTTGAGAAGACCGATGGTTCTCCCAACCACAGCCCTTGTGGAGTCATGGCTCCCAGCTACTCAGCTTCTGTTCTTGGATGGCGGAGAAGTGTCATGAGCCACCTTCTGAGGGGATAGCCCTTGTCACCCACCAGTCATTCATCCAGCCGGGCTGGAGCACTGAAGAGCCCTGGCACCTGGGAGTGTCTCAGGATGTAGGCGTCGTGGGAGCTGCCTGGATACCTTGCACAGACTTGTAGAATCTGCATCCTGTGATCACACACTACCTGAACGTTCATGGAGTGGAACCCTTCCTGTTGACACCTGCTAGCACTTTGATGGCCACATGTGTGCAGCCTATAGCACCCTGGACACGGGGGAAGCCAGCAATGGCCGTGAAGCCTCTGGCTCGCTGTGCCTGACTTGCCTGGTCGCAGCGGAAGTGGATGAAGGTCAATGCACGCCTGAACAGAGCATCTGTAACCTGCTTGACACAAGTGTGGACAGCTGATTGGGAGACACTGCAAAGATCACCCACTGAGCCCTAGAAGGAGCCAGAGGCATAGAAGTTGAGGGCAGCTGTGACCTTTAGAGCCACTGGCATGGGGTGTCCACCCACACAGTTAGTGGAGATCTCAGGGCCTATCATCTGACAGATAGAGTTGACTGTCTTCCTCGAGAGACAGAGCCTTCTTTGGCACTGCACCTCAGACATATTGAGGTAGCTGCTTCACTGCCTGTAAACCCTGGCAGCAGGATAGTGTCGTCTTCTACGGCCCCTTCCACCTTGGACAACCTCTTGGCCCTGCGCCCCTTGTGCCTGCGCCTGTCCTCCCAAAGGTGGCTTCCCTGGAGGCTGAGTGTGTACTCCTGGCCTTCTCCCCCTTCTAGCCGCCCCTGCCTCCTCAGAGGAGCTGCCTCCAGTGGACAGTTCAGCTCCCATTCCCAGGCTAAGGGAAGGCTTCCTGAAACCTGCAGGCCCAAAAAAAGGTTCCTCACTGCAGAATCCTGACCTGAAGCTTGAGAGTCCAGACCAAGCAGCTGGTATAAGTTTTGAAGTATTTCTGTTCACGCAGGAAAGTATCAGTAACCTTCCAAATTAAATATCTGACTGAGCACATTCGTGACCCCACTGACCCCTCTTATCCCGCCCGTAGATGAGGTTTATGAAAATGTGGCCTACCCACCTGCCTGTTGTGCCTGTGTGCCGACCCGAAGATTGCACAGGCGCCGAAAAATCACCGTCAATTGGTGCCTCGAGTGACCCATTGAGTAATGACGGGTGCGCATTGGAGATCATTGTGCGCCCACCCACCGAAATATCACAATGGCACACGGTGAAGTCGGGGCGCTCGCCCAATGTCACCGCGCGTCATTTTATGCGTCGGCATGCAGGGCCTGCCCCCTGCACACCAACGGGGAAATTCTGCTCATAGACTTAACCAGACACCAGGCAAAGCATTTTCACCTTAGGAATTCAAAATGAGGTTCTTTTCACTTTGGTTCCTGTGGAGTCAGTTGGAGGTTTACAGCTGCTTTTGAGCTCTCATCGCCTTTGCTGTGCACACCCGAAAACTGCTGTCTTGTTATACCTACCATCATTGACTGAAAGCAAATTCTCATTGTCTCACCAGCCTCTCAGAACTCCACCTTTTAACAACGAAACCTCTTTCATTGTACTAATTGTATTAGTAATATAAACATATTGCTTGGTAGCTGTTAGATAGGCGTCAGTTTTCACCCCACTTCTTGAATGCTCTGTTCAAGAAAATACAAATGCACACTATCTCTCTTGCACATTAAAACTAGTACCCATCAAAGCACCCGGACTAGCTGGCTTTAGTCCAATTAAGACACACCCACAGACTAAACCTCTATTTTAAAAGAAAAATATTTTCCAAAATATTATATACATTAATAGCTTCATGACACGCTGTGGGTGTAGTCACTGCTGCCAGCGTCTGCTATTGTGATTTTATCTTAGGATTCATTAACTTCCTGTTCCGGAAGAAATGTTGCTAGAGGCAATGATCTTCTATTGAAAACACATTTATTTACATACTAACTATTTACAGAGGCTAAAAAAGACCAAGACACAGGTGGAGCTACTCTCTAAGATACTTCTAAGTCATTTTCCCTCAGTAAGGGACATAGCTCCTTACACACATGCTTAGGAGCTATCATTAGAGTTAACCCTTTAATCTATATTCCCCTACCACGTCATGTGCTCTCTGACCTCTCACGTGACTGCTCCTCCCTCTCTATCATCTCCCTCACCAACATGTTCAAAGTATGTATCTAACACTTGACCTACATCATTATTGTTGACGTTTTTATTTTTGCTGCTAGACTTTGTTTTTATCAACAGAAATGACATCAGATTCGCGGCCCCGGAACGCCTCACCTCATCTCACCCTTCAGAGCGACATCGATGCAGAGGAATGGGGCTCTCTCAGGACAGGTACAGCATGGGGTTAGATACAGAGTAAAGCTCCCTCTACACTGTCCCCATCAAACACTCCCAGGACAGGTACAGCATGGGGTTAGATACAGAGTAAAGCTCCCTCTACACTGTCCCCATCAAACACTCCCAGGACAGGTACAGCATGGGGTTAGGTACAGAGTAAAGCTCCCTCAATACTGTCCCCATCAAACACTCCCAGGACAGGTACAGCACAGGTTAAATTCAGAGTAAAGCTCCCCTCTACATGTCCCACCAAACACTCCCAGGGCAGGTACAGCACGGGTTAAATTCAGAGTAAAGCTCCCTCTACACTGTCCCGTCAAATACTCTTGGGGCAGGTACAGCAGTTTTATATGGAGTTAAGCTCCCTTTAATCTCACCTGAGCAAAAACAAAAATAAAAATACCTGGAAAAACTCAGCAGGTCTGGCAGCATCTGCGGAGAGGAACACAGTTAACGTTTCGAGTCCATATGACTCTTCAACAGAACGAAGGAAAAATAGAAGAGGTGAAATATAAGCTGGTTTAAGGGAAGGTGGGACAAGTAGAGCTGGATAGAGGGCCAGTGATAGGTGGAGATTGCCAAAAGATGTCACAGACAAAAGGACAAAGAGGTGTTGATGGTGGTGATATGAGCTAAGAAATGTGGTAATAGGTGACATTAAGGGTAGAAAGCAGGACGAGCAAGGTACAGATAGCCCGAGTGGGGGTGGGGTGGGGGGAAAGGGATCGAAATAGGCTAAAAGTTAGAGATAAAACAATGGATGGAAATACATTTAAAAATAATGGAAATAGGTGGGAAAAGAAAATATATAAATTATTGGAAAGGGGGATCGGAAAGGGGGTGGGAATGGAGGAGAGAGTTCATGATCTAAAGTTGTTGAACTTAATATTCAGTCAATAAAGGCTGTAAAGTGCCTATTCGGAAGATGAGGTGCTGTTCCTCCAGTTTGCGTTGAGTTTCACTGGAACATTGCAGCAGGCCAAGGACGGACATGTGGGCATGAGAGCAGGGTGGAGTATTGAAATGGCAAGCGACAGGGTGGTCTGGGTAATGCTTGCGGACAGACTGAAGGTGTTCTGCAAAGCGGTCACCCAGTCTGCGTTTGGTCTCTCCAATGTAGAGGAAACCGCATTGGGAGCAATGAATGCAGTCGACTAAATTGAGGGAAGTGCAAGTGAAATGCTGCTTCACTTGAAAGGAGTGTTTAGGCCCTTGGACAGTGAGGAGGGGGGAAGTAAAGGGGCAGGTGTTGCACCTTCTGCGGTTGCATGGCAAGGTGCCGTGGGAGGGGGTTGAGGTGTAGGGGGTGATGGAGGAGTGGACCAGGGTGTCCCAGAGGGAACGATCCCTGTGGAATGCCGCCAGGGGGGTGAAGGGAAGATGTGTTTGGTGGTGGCATCATGCTGGAGTTGGCGGAAATGGCGGAGGATGATCCTTTGAATGCGGAGGCTGGTGGGGTGATAAGTGAGGACAAGGGGGACCCTATCATGGTTCTGGGAGGGAGAGGAAGGTGTGAGGGCGGATGCGTGGAAGATGGGCCGGACACGGTTGAGGGCTCTGTCAACCACCGTGGTTGGAAAACCTCAGTTAAGGAAGAAGGAAGACATGTCAGAGGAACTGTTTTTGAAAGTGGCATCATCAGAACAGATGTGACGGAGGTGAAGGAACTGAGAGAATGGGATAGAGTCCTTACAGGAAGCGGGGTGCGAGGAGCTGTAGTTGAGGTAGCTGTGGGAGTCGGTAGGCTTGTAATGAATATTGGTGGACAGTCTATCACCAGAAATTGAGACAGAGAGGTCAAGGAAGGGAAGGGAAGTGTCAGAGATGGACCATGTGAAAATGATGGAGGGCTGGAAATTGGAAGCAAAATTAATAAATTTTTCCAGGTCCAGACGAGAGCATGAAGCAGCACCAAAGCAGTCATCGATGTACCGGAGAAAGAGTTGTGGGAGGGGGCCTGAGTAGGACTGGAACAAGGAATGTTCCACATACCCCATAAAGCGACAGGCATAACTGGGGCCCATGTGGGTACCCATAGCCACACCTTTTATTTGGAGGAAGTGAGAGGAGTTTAAGGAGAAATTGTTCATTGAGAGAACCAGTTCAGCCAGACGGAGGAGAGTATTGGTGGATGGGGATTGTTCGGGCCTCTGTTCGAGGAAGAAGTGGAGAGCCCTCAGACCATCCCGGTGGGGGATTGGATGTCCATGGTGAAGAGGAGGCGGTTGGGGCCAGGGAACTGGAAATTGTTGATATGATGTAGAGTGTCAGAGGAATCGCGGATGTAGGTGGGAAGGGACTGGACAAGAGGAGAGAGAATGGAGTCAAGATAGCAAGAAATGAGTTCCATGGGGCAGGAACAGGCTGACACGATGAGTCTGCCAGGACAGTCCTGTTTGTGGATTTTGGGTAGGAGGTAGAATCAGGCCGTCCGAGGTTGGGAGACTATGAGGTTGGAAGCTGTGGAAGGAAGATCTCCAGAGGAGATGAGGTCAGTAACAATCCTGGAAACAATGGCTTGATGTTCAGTGGTGGGGTCATGGTCGGGGTGGGGGGGGGGGGGGGGGGGTGGGGGTAGGAGGAAGTGTCTGCGAGTTGAGGCTTAGCCTCTGTGAGGTAGAGGTCAGTGTGCCAGACAACAACAGCACCACCCTTGTCAGCTGGTTTGATGACAATGTCAGGGTTGGACCTGAGAGAACGGAGTGCAGCAAGTTCAGAGGGAGACAGATTAGAATGGGTGAGAGGAGCAGAGAAATTGAGACGACTGATGTCACGCCGACAGTACTCAATGAAAAGATCAAGACAGGGTAAGAATCCAGAGGGAGGGGTCCAGGTAGAGACCATAAGACATAGAAGCAGAAATTAGGCCCTTCGGCCCATCGAGTCTGCTCCGCCATTCAATCTTGGCTGATAAGTTTCTCAACCCCATTCTCCCGTCTTCTCCCTGTAACATTTGATCCCCTTACCAGTCAAGAACCTATCTATTTCGGTCTTAAATACACTCAATGATCTGGCCTCCACATCCTTCTGTGGCAATGAATTCCATAGATTCACCGCTCTCTGGCTAAAGAAGTTTCTCCTCACCTCTGTTCTAAAAGGTCTTCCCTTTACTCTGAGGCTGTGCCCTTGGGTCCTAGTCTCTCCTACTAATGGAAACATCTTTCCCACGTCCACTCTATCCAGGCCTTTCAGTATTCTGTAAGTTTCAATCCGATCCCCCCTCATCCTTCTAAACTGGAGGGAGAATATTGGAGGCAGGTAAAAGGATCCATTGAACGGGGAGAGGACTCCTGCCCAAAGAAGTGAGCACAGATATATTCAATGACTCAGGCTCCAATGGTCTCTGGGAAGAGAACTCCAAAGGTTAACAACCCTCAGAGAAGAAAAACACTCATCTCTGTTTTAAATGGGGGACCCCATATTTTTGAACTGTGTCCCCTAGTTCTAGATTCGTCCACAAGGGGAAACATCTTCTCAGCATTGACTCTGTCAAGTACCCTCAGGATCTTCGATGTTTCAATAAGATCACCTCTTATTCTTTGAAATTCCAACGAGTACTGGCCCAACCTACTCAACCTTTCCTCATAAGACAATCCCCTTCATCCCAGGGATCAGCCGAGTGAACCTTCTCTGAGCTGCTTTCAATGTAAGTATAACCATCCTTAAGTAAGGAGACCACAATACCACAACTGTACACAAAGCTCTAGATGAGATCTCACTAATACCCTGTACAGTTGTAATAAATGCCTTGAATACCTTGCATTCCAGTCACTAATTCTCAGAATAATCACTAAAATGTAGAGTGTGGATAAAGGGCAGTACTGACAGAAAAATGTCACTGTGCTAAACTGATTGAAGTATTTTCATTTCCACATAGACTGTCAGAGACCAATTCCTGCTCCCAGGAGATTGACTCTTCACCGTCTGACTGGAGAGAGCAATTCTCTTTAGGAACCATAAGATGTAGGTGCAGAAGTAAGCCATTTAGCCCATCGAGTCTGCTCTGCCGTTCAATGAGATCATGGCTGATCTGATAATCCTCAACTCTACTTTCCTGCCTTTTCCTCATGACCTTTGATTCCCTTACTGACTAAAAATCTGTCTATCTCAGCCTTGAATATACTTAATGACGCAGCCTCTACAGCCCTCTGCGGTAAAGAATTCCAGATTCACTACCCGCTGAGAGAAGAAATTCCTCCTCATCTTTGTTTTAAATGGGCGACCCCTTACTCTGAGATTATGCCCTCTGGTCCTAGACTCTCCCAGAAGGGGAAACAGCCTCTCAGCACATATCTTGTCAAACCCCCCTGAGAATCTTACATGTTTCAATAAGGTCGCCTCTCATTCTTCTAAACTCCAGTGAGCACAGGCCCAACTTACTCAACCTCTCCTCAGAAGAAAATCCCTTCATACCTGGGATCAACCTAGTGAACCTTCTCTGGACTGCCTCCAATACCAGTGCATCTTTCCTTAGGTACAGGGACCAAAACGCAACCTCATTACTGAGGCCATGGCAGGCGATGTCGTAGCTTCCATTACAGCACAAGCAGCAGTCACCTAGTGTCTGTGTGCCGCAGTGGAAGCTCAGACTGCTGTCGTCGTGCTTGTGGATTGCAGCGTGCAGAGGGGCTTACACGGTATCACAGCAAATCCAGCAATCTGATCTTCACCCTGGGCCAAGTGGAATCACAACCCTGTTGCCCTCTCTCAGCGTGACAGCATTCATTCTCCCACCACTGCCACTGCCCTTGCTTGTCAACCAGTCAGCCTTTGTCACCTTTGCTGAGATTCTAAACTCATCCTCCAAGGCCACTTGCAGCCTCCTGCACTGAAAGTCAGCAGCCTTCCACCAGCCCGTGCTGCTGCACTACAGCAGCTCTGACCACCAGAACAGACAAAGACTGACTAGTGGAAGACAGGTACAGAGCGACTGGTTAACCTTTTGTATATCATATCGCAACATTTCATTTAGAAATTTGATTTGAATTATTTATTTTCAAGTGGCTTTTACTTTTGCATTGTGAACAAGCTGTGATGGTCAGTTAGACAGGGAAGGTTGAATTCACTGACGGTGAATTGTACTCCAATGAACGCCTCACGGACTATCCAGACAGGAAGTGACATTTACCTCCCTTCCTGTTCTCCCCCTTCTTCTTGTCATGGGAACTGAAATGTTGTTTCAGTACCCCAGAGATCACATCCTGTGCAGCACTATTGCTTTTATTATGGACATGCGGCTCACTTCCCGGAAGGAAAAGCCAGTAAAAAACTGGGAAATAAGAATACTGGTCCAAACTGGTCTTGTATACCTTAAAATGGAACACCAGTAAAAAACTGGGAAATGAGAGTACTGGTCTGAGCTGTTTTTTTTTACTTTTGGGTTGTGTGTGGGATACACACTGGAGTTTTCAGCCTGGGGTCAGCAGATAATCCTAATTGCACATTGCGGTTTGGAATCACAGAAGTGTGAGGTGATGCATTTTGGTAGGAAGAACATGGACAGACAGTATGAAATAAGGGGTGAAATTTTGAAGAGGGTGCAGGAGCAGAAAGACTTGGGTGTATATGTGCATAGGTCATTGAAGGTAGCATGCCAGGTAGAGAGAGCAGTTAATAAAGCATCTAGTATCCTGCGATTTATTAATAGGGGCATAGAGTACAAGAGCAAGGAGGTTATGCTGAATTTATATAAGACACTCATTAGACCTTAGCTGGAATATTGTGTACAGTTCTGGGAACCACATTCTAGGAAGGATGTGAACACATTGGAGGGAGTGCAGAAGAGGTTTCCAAGAATGGTTCCAGGGATGAGAAACTTCAGCTATGAGGATAGATTAGAGAGGTTGGGACTGTTCCCCTTGGAGAGAAAGCGAAGGGGAGATTTCAGACATGTTCAAAATCATGAGGGGGCTGGACAGAGTAGATAGGGAGAAGCTGTTCCCACTTGTAAAAGGACCAAGAACGTGAGGGCACAGATTTAAAGTGATTTGCAGAAGGAGCAAATGTGATGTGAGAAAAAACTTTTCACAGAAGTGGTTTGGGTCTGGAATGCACTGCCTGGAATTGTGGTGGAGGCAGGTTCAATCAACGCATTCAAGAGGGTATTAGATGATTATTTGAATAGAAACAATGTACAAGGGTACAGGGAAAAAGCAGGGCAATGGCACTAGTTCATAATGCTCATTTGGAGAGCCAGTGTAGACGTGATGAGGTGAATGGCCTCCTTCTGTGCTGTTAATATTCTGTGAAGATGTTTCTGTGGTGGTTCAGCTGGTACAGTGGACTGTGGCAGAATGAAGGCATTATTCCTGCTGCCAGGATACTGGGCATTGATCTGCATGATTTGGTGTGTACGGTCACAAACTAGCTGGATGATCAGCAGTGGAATTCTTTTTGGTTCCGGTATCAGACTGAGTTGACATGTGGTGCCCACAGAGCAATGTGCATGCAGTCTAGACACCCTGGGCGTGCCTGCGATCCTAGAGGAGCAGCATACTCTCTTCCTCTGCTTGTATCTTGCAAGAGGGAATGGCATGGAGTTAATTATGTTAGCTTTCTGAAACCGGAGCCTCAGCAGTGGATGACAAACTACAAGATGTTGCAAATAGCTCCCCCAATGGCATGGAATGAGCCAGTCCCATAAAAACTAATCACCCACAGCTAACTTCACAGCCACAGGCAATGCAATCTTTGTCCATTTATGGGATTGCAGTTGTGGCTGCAGCAGATGCCCTCACTGATGGGCAAATGGCTCACACATCGTCCTTGCTGAGGTTTGATAGGGTTCCTGTTGCCCCCTTTTAAATGGTTCGTGGACTTCAGGGTTTATAAAGAACAAAATTACACAGACACAGTGCTTGGATCAAACAAGAGTTTAATGTTTTTTTTATTCACTCACGGGATGTGGGCTTCGCTGGCTGGGCCAGCATTTATTGCCCATCCCTGGTTGCCCTTGAGAAGGCGGTGGTGAGCTGCCTTCTTGAACTGCTGCAGTCCATGTGGTGTAGGTACACCCACAGTGCTGTTAGCAAAGGAGTTCCAGGATTTTGACCCAGCGACAGTGGAGGAATGGTGATATAATTCCAAGTCAGGATGGTGAGTGACTTGGAGGGGGACTTCCGGTTGGTGGTGTTCCCATTTATCTGCTGCCCTTGTCCCCCTAGATGGTAGTGGTCGTGGGTTTGGAAGGTGCTGTCTAAGGAGCCTTGGTGAATTCCTGCAGTGCATCTTGTAGATGGTACGCACTGCTGCTACTGTGTGTCGGTGGTGGAGGGAGTGGATGTTTGTGGATGTGATGCCAATCAAGTGGGCTGCTTTGTCCTGGATGGTGTCAAGCTTCTTGAGTGTTGTGGGAGCTGCACTCATCCAGGCAAGTGGGAAGTATTCCATCACACTCCTGACTTATGCCTTGTAGATGGTGGACAGGCATTGTGGAGTCAGGAGGTGAGTTACTCGCTGCAGGATTCCTAGCTTCTGACCTGCTGTTGTAGCCACAGTATTTATATGGCTAGTCCAGCTCAGTTTCTGGTCAATGGTAACCCCCAGGACATTAATAGTGGGGGATTCAATGATGGTAATGCCATTGAACATCAAGGGGTGATGGTTAAATTCTCTCTTGTTGGGCATGGTCATTGCCTGACACTTGTGAGGCGCAAATGTTTTTTGCCACTTGTCAGCCCAAGCCTGGATATTGTCCAGGTCTTGCTGCATTTGGACATGGACTGCTTCAGTGTCTGAGGAATCACAAATGGTGCTGAACATTGTGCAATCATCAGCGAACATCCCTACTTATTGCCTTATGATGGAAGGAAGGTCATTGATGAAGCAGCTGAAGATGGTTGGTCCAAGGACACTACTCTGAGGAACTCCTGCAGCGATGTCCTGGAGCTGAGATGACTGACCTCCAACAACCACAACCATCTTCCTTTGTGCTAGGTATGACTCCAACCAGTGGAGTTTTCCCCCTGATTCCCATTGGCTCCAGTTTTGCTAGGGCTCCTTGATGTCACACTCTGTCCAATGCTGCCTTGATGTCAAGGGCAGTCACTCTCACCTCATCTCGGGGGTTCAGCTCTTTCACCCATGTTTGTAACAAAGCTGGAATGAGGTCAGGAGCTGAGCGGCCCTGGTGGAACCCAAACTGGACTTCAGTGAGCAGGTTATTGCTAAGCAAGTGCCACTTGATAGTACTATTGATGACCCCCTCCATTACTTAACTGATGATCAAGAATTGGCTGATGGGGCGGTAATTGGCTGGGTTGGATTTGTCCTGCTTTTTGTGTACAGGACATACCTGGGCAATTTTCCACATAGCCGGGAAATGTCAGTGTTGTAGCTGTACTGGAAAAACTTGGCTAGGGGCATGGCAAGTTCTGGGGCACAAGTCTTCAGTACTATTGCCGGAATATTGTCAGGGCCCATAGCCTTTGCAGTTTCCAGTGCCTTCAGCCGTTTCTTGATATCACGTGGAATGGATTGAATTGGCTGAAGACTGGCACCTGTGATGCTGGGGACCTCTGAAGGAGGCCGAGATGGATTATCCAATCTGCACTTCAGGCCGAAAATTGTTGCAAAAGCTTCAGCCTTATCTTTTGCACTGATGTGCTGGGCTCCCCCATCATCGAGGATGGGGATATTTGTGGAAGCTCCTCCTCCAGTGAGTTGTTTAATTGTCCACCACCATTCACAACTGGATGTGGCAGGACTGCAGAGCTTAGATCCTTTCCGTTGGTTATGGGATCACAGCTCTGTCTATCATTTGTTGCTTATGTTGTTTGGCATGCAAGTAGACCTGTGTTGTAGTTTCACCAGGTTGACACCTCATTTTTAGGTATGCCTGGTGCTGCTCCTGGCATGCTTTCCTGCACTCTTCATTGAACCAGGGTTGATCCCCTGGCTTGATGGTAATGGTAGAGTGGGGGATATGCTGGGCCATCAGGTTACAGATTGTGTTCAAGTCCAATTCTGCTGCTGCTGGTGGCCCACAGCCATCATGGATGCCCAGTCCTGAGTTGCTAGATCTGTTCGAAAACTATCCCATTTAGCACGATGGTAGTGCCACACAACATGATGGAGGGTATCCTCAAGGTGAAGGCGGGGCTTTGTCTCCACAACGACTGTGCAGTGGTCACTCCTACAGATGCTGTCATGTAAAGATGCATCTGGGGCAGGCAGGTTGGTGAGGATGAGGTCAAGCATGTTTTTCCCTTTTGTTGGTTCCCTCACCACCTGCCACAAACCCAGTCTAGCAGCTATGTAATTTAGGACTTGGCCAGCTTGCTTAGTAGTGGTGCTACTGAGCCACTCTCAGTGATGGACATTGAAGTCCCCGCCCAGAGTACATTCTGCACCCTTGCCACCCTCAGTGCTTCCTCCAAGTGGTGTTCAACATAAGAGGAGCCCTGATTCATCAGGTGAGGGAGGGCAACACATGGTAATCAGCAGGAGGTTTCCTTGCCCATGTTTGACCTGATGCCATGAGACTTCATGGAGTCCAGATTTGATGTTGAGGACTCCCAGGGCAACTCCCTCCTGACTGTATACCACTGTGCTGCCACCTCTGCTGGGTCTGTCCTGCTGGTGGGACAGGACATACCCAGGGATAGTAATGGTGGAGTCTCGGACATTATCTGTAAGGTATGATTCCGTGAGGATGACTATGTCAGGCTATTGCTTGACTAGCCTGTGAGACAGCTCTCCCAATTTTGGCCTCCAGATATTAGTAAGGAGGACTTTGCAGGGTCGACAGGGCTGAGATTGCCGTTGTCATTTCCAGTGCCTAGGTCGATGCCGGGTGGTCTGTCCAGTTTGTGACTTTGTGGCAGTTTGTATAACTGGCTTGCTCGGCCATTTCAGAGGGCATTTCAGTCAACCACACTGTGGATCTGGAGTCACATGGAGGTGAGGCCAAACCAAGTAAGGATGGCAGATTTCCTTCCCTAAAGAGCATTAGTGAACCAGATGGGTTTTTACAACAATCAACAATGGTTTCATTAGACTTTTAATTTTAAGTGAATTCAAATTCCACCATCTGCCATGGCAGGATTCAAACCTGGATCCCCAGAGCATTATCCTGGGTCTCTAGTCCAGCGACACCATCGCCGCCCTCTATTGAACCCACTAATACCCCTAATACAGGTACTTCTATGATTAATGAAAATAACACAGGAAAAACCCCAAAATTAAAACAACACGTCCTCAGTACAAAACCTCCTGTGGCCGGCTGAACCTGACACCCCAAATCCCAGTGAACCCAACCCAAAGTCACCACGGCTTAGTTTAAAACTTACAAAGCATAGACAAAGTACTACATCTGGTCCCAAAAACTTCCGAAACCCTCAGACCAATATTACTACGATATAGATGGAAAGAAAACACTTGACGCCAGGATTTTCTCCTCGTCGGGCGGGCGGGAGCGGTTAGGAAGTCGACCTCCGCCCGCGATCGAGCCGCGACTGCCAACTAATGCCCACCCCAGTGTGAAACGCATGCTGCAGCGCTGCCTATGTGTCAGGGGGGAGGAGGGCGAGCGGGGGAACTTTGCGCACACACACAGGAAATGCTCCCTGAAGCAGAGCTGCCTCAAACAGATGAAGATGTAAAAAAAAATTAAAACAAGGAATTGTAAGGTGTTAAAAAACATGTCCCCTTGTGACACACGAGGAGACATGTTTTTTTTAACACCTTCAAATTCTTTGTTTTTAATTTTTCACACTAATTTCTAACATTTTAAAAAATTTTGTTTTAAGTGATGGATCGAAACCTCATGCCGCCCGTGGATGAGGTTTCGCAAAAAAACTGCAAAGGCCACTTGGCTTTTTCGCCTGCCTGCCTGCCAAATGTAAGGTTGGATGGGCAGTGAAAAATTTAATTCAATTAGGTTGTTAATTGCCTAAAAAGGCCTGTTAATTGTCGGCGGGCGTGCTGCCAACTGCCGCACGCACCCGCCAAAGTATCGCGCAAGTGCATGGTGACATCGGGAAGCTTGTCCGGCGTCATCGCACGTCATATTATGTGTGTTTGGGTCAGGCATGTGTCTGCCCAACGAGCAGACAATTCTGGCCTTACAAATCACTGGCAAAAACACCACGCTTTTACCCCAAACCCTTACAGAACCCTCAGACCAATATCACTACAATTTGGCTGAAACCACTTACAATTCCCAACACAACTGGTCTGTCTGGTGTTGATTGTAGGTCCTAAGCCTAGGTGACCAGTCCTGACCCTTCTCCCGATTGCAGCAAAGAAACTCTGATATGCTCGACTTTTTTATAATAATTTAGCTCAGGCATATCATAAGAACATAAGAACTAGGAGCAGGAGTCGGCAATTCAGCCCCTCGAGCCTGCCCCACCGTTCAATACGATCATGGCTGATCTCATTTCGGCCTCAACTCCAATTTCCCGCCCTCTCCCCATAACCTTTCAACCCGTTACTAATTAAAAATCTGTCTATCTCCCCCTTAAATTTATTCAGCGTCCCAGCATCCACTGCACTCTGAGATAGTGGATTCCACAGATTCACGACCCTTTGAGAAAAGTAATTCCTCCTCATCTCTGATTTAAATCTACCACCCCTTAGCCTAAAACTATGGCCTCTCATTCTAGAATGCCCCACAAGGGGAAACATCTGCTCCATGTCTACTTTGTCTATCCCCTTTAGCATCTTATATACCTCAATTAGATCTCCTCTCATCCTTCTAAACTCTAGCAAGTATAGGCGTAAACTGCTCAATCTCTCCTCACAGGACAAGCCCCGGATCTCTGGAATCAATCTAGTGAACCTCCTCTGAACCGCCTCCAATGCAAATACATCCTTCCTCAAGTAAGGGGACCAAAACTGTGCACAGTACTCCAGGTGGGGTCTCACCAATGCCTTGAACAGTTGCAACACTTCCCTATTTTTATACTCTATTCCTTTAGCAATAAATGCCAAAATTCCATTTGCCTTCCTTATTATCTGCTGTACCTGCATACTAGCTCATTCATGCATGAGGACACCCAGATCCCTCTGCACTGAAGCATTCTGAAGTTTCTCTCCATTTAAATAAGTCGCCTTTTTATTCTTCTGGCCAAAATGGATAACCTCACACTTATCCACGTTAAACTCCATCTGCCAAATTTTGGCCCATTCACCTAACCTGTTCATATGCATTTATAAATTTCTTATTTCTTCATTGCAACTTACTTTCCCACCTATTTTGGTGTCATCTGCAAATTTAACTATCCCTGAATCCAAGTCATTAATATAGATTGTAAATAGTAGGGGCCCAAGGACCCTGAGGCACCCCACTAGTTACAGCTTGTCATCCAGAAAAAGACCCATTTATCCTGACTCTCTGCTTTCTGTTGGTTAGCCAATCCTCTATCCAAGCTAATATATTACCCCTAACTCCGTGTGATCTTATCTTGTATATTAATCTGTTGTGTGGCACCTTATCAAAGGCCTTCTGAAAGTCCAGATATACTACATCTACAGGATCGCTATTATTCAGTTTGCTTGTCACATCTTCAAAGAACTCTAGCAAATTAGTCAAACATGATTCACTCTTCATAAAACCACGCTGACTCTGATGGATTGCATTTTGACTTTCCAAATGCCCCATTACTACTTCCTTAATAATGAATTTCAACAATTTCCCAACAACAGATGTTAAGCTAACTGGTCTATAGTTTCCTACCTTCTGCCTCCCTCCTTTTTGAATTAGGGTGTTATATTAGCATTTTTCCAACCCACTGGAACCTTTCCAGAATCCAGGGAATTTTGGAATATTATAGCCAATGCATCCACTATCTCCACTGTCACTTCCTTTAAGACCCTGGGATGTAGGCCATCAGGTCCCAATATCTTGCTCAGTACTTTTTCTCTAGTGATGGTGATTGTTCTAAATTCCCCCTTCTCTGTACCCTCTGCACTATCTGTTACTACTGGGATGGTACTAGTGTCCTCCACTGTGAAAACTGAGGCAAAATATTGATTAAGGGTCTCTGCCATTTCTGCATTCCCCACTATTAACTCCCTAGTCTCGTCCTTCAAGGGACTAACATTCACTTTAGCGACTCTCTTTCCTTTTATATACTTGTCGAAGCTTTTGCTATCAGTTTTTACATTTTGCGTTAGTTTTCTTTCATAATTTACCTTTGATCTTTTTATTTTTTTTTAGTAATCCTTTGTTGATCTTTAAAAGTTTCCCAATCTTCCAGCCTGCCACTGATCGTTGCAATTTGGTATGCCTTAGTTTTTGCCTTTAAGTTATCTTTAACTTCCTTGCTTAGCCATGGATGCTTTTTCCCCCTCACACCATCTTTCTTCCTCATTGGGATATATTTTACTTGGGAGGAATTGAATATCTCCTTAAATATCTGCCACTGTTCATCAACTGTCCTCCCTTGTAGTCTTCCTGCCCAGTCCAGTAGGGCCAAATCTGCCCTCATGCCTATGTAGTTTCCTTTGTTTAACTCCAGAACACTAGTGTGGGACTCACATTTCTCGCTCTCAAACTGAACTTGAAATTCTAGCATGCTATGATCACTCTTCCCTTGAGGATCCTTTACTATGAGATCATTAATTAATCCTATCTCATTACACAAAACCAAATCCAGAATAGCCTGCTGCTTGGTTGGTTCCACAACATATTGCTCCAAGAAACAATCTCTAATACACACTATGAACTCTCCCTCAAGACTACCCTTGCCAATTTGACTAGTCCAGTCTATATGCATATTAAAATCACCCATGATTATTGCCGTGCCTTTCTTACATGCTCCCAGTATTTCCTGGTTTATACTGTGCCCGACTGCTAAACTATTGTTTGGGGGCCTATAGATTACTCCCACCAGGGACTTCTTTCCCTTGCTATTTCTTATTTCTACCCAGACTGACTCTACGTCTTGCTCTCCAGTGCCTGTATCATTCCTCACTATAGCACTGATCTCTTCCTTTACTAACAAAGCTGCACCACCTCCTTTTCTTTCCTGCCTATCCTTCCTAAACACTGAGTACCCTTGGATATTCAACTCCCAAACCTGTTCTCCCTGTAACCACGTCTCAGTAATCACCACCAAATCATACCTATTTATCTCCATTTGCACTTTGAACTCATTAGTTTTATTCCGAATGCTATGCGCATTCAGATACAAAGCCTTTCAGTTTGCCCTATTGTCAATTTTCCCTACTCTTATATGATTCTTTGGTGCAATATGGCGTTCACACACTCTGTCCCTTCCTTTTACTTTTTGATAGCAATCAGCCTCGTCACTAACCTGCACTCTTACCCTCTCCTTAAACTTTGATTTTTTGTATTTCCATGCAACTGAACCCTCACCCCCACTATTCTCCTAACTATAATATCCCCAATTACAACTACATTTCTCTTTTCTCCACCCACTTGAATGGCTCCCTATACCACGGTGCTATGGTCAGTTTGCTCATCCTCCCTACAGTCCCCGCTCTCATCCACACAGGGAGCAAGAATCTCGAACCTGTTGGATAAAGGCAAGGGCTGAGGCTCCTGCAGTGCTACTTCCTGGATCCCTCTACCTGCCTCACTCATAGTCACACCCTCCAGTCCCTGACCACTGGCCGAATTTAAAGTAGTTAATCTAAGGGGTGTGACTGTCTCTTGAAACACAGTGTCCAGATAACTCTCCCCCTCCCTGATGTGTCGCAGTGTCCGAAGCTCAGGCTCCAGCTCATCAACTCTGAGCCGGAGTTCCTCGAGCAACCAACATTTGCTACAGATGTGGTTACCAGGAACCACAATGGGGTCCACCAGCTCCAACATGATGCAGCTACATTGCCTGGCTCTGCATCTCTATTTTATTTAATTAGTTTTTCAATTTGTTTTTAAATTTCCTACTGGTCTTTAGTTTATCAATCTGTAAAATATTTCTCCTATTTACCTTTAATCTGAAAGCAAGTTAGAATAGAGATTCAAAATACGCTTTTTAAAATCAATTGGAACTTGCTCTCTCTGCTGAGTTGAAGCTGAAGGCCTCCGATCCTGGGCCCCAGTAGTCACCCTTAATCTGAAATCAATTTAGAATAGGTCGTTCAAACTAGTAGTTACTTACCAACCATTGAACTTATGGTTTTCCTGTGATGCCACTCTTTGTTTTACACTTGGCGACGGTGACTGCAGAGGACACTCCTCTTGCTCTCTCCTCTCGCTGCTGCTGACTGCCTGTCCCAGAGTCCTCCTCTTGCTCTCTCCTCTAGCTGCTGCTGACTCCCTGTCCCAGAGTCCTCCCCTTACACTCTCCTCTAGGTCCTGCTGTCTGCCTGTCCCAGGGCCCTCCTCTCGCACTCTCCTCTAGGTGCTGCTGACTGCCTGTCCCAGAGTCCTCCTCTCACACTCTCCTCTAGGTGCTGCTGGCTGACTGTCCCAGGGTCCTCCTCTCGCTCTCTCCTGTTGTTCCTGCTGTTCCAATGTCCCGTCGTTAAGTTTATTCCACGTGTAGTTTCGTCGAATGTGATCAAATCATGCTGGCTGAAACAATACAGGGTTTTTCCATGGGAGATATATCCCAGATAAATAACCTCAGTTCTCACTGAATGAACAATTCTCCTGCTGTTTGAGGCAAAACAGTATCAGCACCTGGCTCCTGGGCTGATGAAGGTTTGAATGACCCTACTCCTCTCTCTGAGAGGAACCAGTCATTGTACTGGGATCTGGCATTGCAACTATCATTTGTGGTGCAGGCCTTAGGGGCATTACCCTTCCCTGAGTGTATTGTATTGATAACATGTCCCTTGTGCCATTGTGTTGGATGATCAGACTCTTAATTGTGCTAGTCAATAGCAGATAATAGCATTTCCCTGGTACCATAAACACTCGGATAGCAGTCAGTCAATGTCCAAACCCTTTTGATGTGCCACTGTTTTTTCACAGAATGTCTGAATTAACCCCTTGCTGCCCAGCCCTGTGCTGCTGGCTGCAGCTGCGATTTTGTATTTTATAGTTCTAAAACATGAGGTCATCACATGTCCATGGGCCTGGATTTTTAAAATTTCATAAACTTCCCAGTTGGAGGGGATTCCGATCCTACAGGTTCAGGTCAAAGAATTACTCCCTGAACACCCTGGGCAGGTGTGACATCCTGCTCATAGTGCATGTAGTGACTTGGGCCTGTAGCTCACCAATCTTATTGATCACGTGAAGTGCATTTACACATAATTACTTCAAACATGTCTTAGATTGCTTCACATTTGCCCCTGTCTGATCGGTCTCTGAGCTATTTGTCTCAGTCCTCAGTGCACCTAGTTTCTGCTCTCTAATATTTTATCTTGGTGCTCAACCTCCAGCCAAACTCTCCCCCACAGCATTCGTTAATCTTCCCATGAGGTCATTGGTCCCAGACCAATTAAGGTGCAACTGGTCAATCTCGGACAGATCTCTCCTACCACAGAGCTGGTCCCAACGGCCCCAGGAATCTGAAGTCCTTCCCACTGCCAAATTTTTAATCCTACTGCTTTGATACCCTCTGAATGCCCTGCAATGACTTCAGCCCCCACTTAAGCTCAGAAACTCAAGCTCAAGCAATGGAGGCATTTGCTGGTGTGGTTATCCAGGGCACATGGACTGTGCCTGGAGTCCAGAGTTCCTACATCCTGGATTTCCCACAAGGGACAGGAATTGCAGACCGCTGATCTCAGCTCCCCGAAATTTTGTTTAAATGACGATCCACTTGCATTATATATATTTTTAGTTTACGATCCACATACTCTTATTTATTATTCATGTACTATTTATGTGTAACAGATTATTTTAATGTAAAGCAATTTGGATCCTTTTAATAGTATCCTCTGTTTCGTTAATTTTATCCCCAGAAACTAATTAATTGCTGTGATTATTCATATATTTGCTGATTTATATTTGTCACTTGGTTTAAATGACTTAGCACCTTCACCCTCTCGGCATCAAATTCCCACTCTCGCCAAATTCCTGTTGTCGCTGTGTAGCATGCTGCTCAATTCTCACCAAGCTCTGTGCTTAAAGCTTCATGCAATTTTTATATAATGCCAGTGTTGGTGCTTTTATAGACTAAGCTCACCTGTACAATGGCCTCTCATGACATTCAGTGCTGTCTGGTTGAGGGAGGCAGAAAGAAGCTGCTTTTGTGTTAATACCAAGTTGTGTTTCCAACCAGGGAACTGGAGACCCATCCCTGCTCCACGGACACATTCTCTCTCCAACCAGGCTCGTGGTGCTGACTCTTTGAACCTCCGTGCAGCTGGTAAGTCAGCATTGAGACTTTACTCCTTCGTGATCACTGCCTTTGAACAAAAGGCCCCACATTTACCCACACTACTGCCCTGAGTTAAAATCAGGGCGATAGCCTTTTGGGAACATTACTAGAATCTATCGGCAGAGACAGATGATTGAGCATTTGGACATGAATGAGCTGAAATGAGAGTCAATATCCATTTGTGAAGGGCTGGTCATGGCTGAGTATTTTGGTGACATTTTTTGAGAAGGTCACTAACATCGGTGATATTTTCCGAAAGGACTTCAGGAAAAGTAACTGATAAGAGTTCCACGCAAGAGATTGTTAGCAAAGAAGTCCGCATGGATTTAGAGGCATCTTTCTGACACCCACCTCCTGTGAAAGAATTTTTAAAGAGGTTAGGATCTGGAATGCACTGCCTGAGTGTGTGGTGGAGGCATAATCAATCCAGGCATTCGAGAGAGAATTGGATTGCTATCTGAAAAGGAAGGATGTGTAGGTTACAGAGACAAGGCAGGGGAATGACACCAGGTAAGTTGCTCCTTCGGAGAGCCAGCGCAAACTCGACAGGCCAAATGACCTCCTTCTGTTCCGTAATAATTCTCTGAATTCTGTAGGCAAGATTTTAACTGATTCAAAAACCATCCTCTTACAATGAGTTAATTTTTAAAAATTTGTTGGTGGGTTGTGAACGTTTCTGGCCAGGCCAGCATTTATTGCCCATCCTAATTGCCCTTGTTCAGAGGGCAATTAAGATTCAACCACAGTGCTGTGGGTCTGGAGTCACATGTAGGTCAGTTCAGGTAAGGACAGCAGATTTCCATCCCTAAAGAACAAAAGAAATAAGAGCAGGAGTAGGCCATTCGGCCCCTCAAACCTGCCCCACCATTCAATAAGATCATGGCTGATCTGCCCCAAGCCTCAACTCCTCTTTCGTGCCAGCTCCTCATTGCCCTCAACTCCCCGATATTTCAAAAATCTATCTACCTCCTCTTTACATACCTTCAGTGATCTAGCCTCCACAACTCTCCGAGGTAGATAATTCCAGACATTCACTGCCCTCGGAGAGAAGAAATTCCTTTGTATCTCAGTATTAAATGAGTGTCCCCTTAGTCTGTAACTATGTCCCCCATTAGTGGAAACATCTCAACATCAATCCTGACAAGCCCCCTCGGAATCTTGTACGTTTCAATAAGATCACCCCTCATTTTCCTAAACTCTAATGAATAAAGGCATAATATGTTTAGCCGTTGTTGATAAGTCAACTCCTTCATCCCAGGAATCGGCCTAGAGAATCTCTTTTAAACTGCCTCCAATGCCAGTATATCCTTTCTTAAATACGGGGACCAAAACTGTGCTCAGTACTCCAGGTGCAGCCTCAACAACACACTGTACAGTTTTAACAAGACTTCCCTATTTTTAAACTCCAATCCCACCAGCAATACAGGCCAAAACTCCATTTGCCTTCTGAATTACTTGCTGGACCAGCATGTTAACTTTTTGTGTTTCATGCACAAGAACACCCAGATCCCTCTGCACTTTTTTGGAGTCTTTCTCCATTTAAATAATAGTTTGTCTTTTGATTTTTCCTACCAAAGTGCATGACCTCACACGTTCCTACATTAAACTCCATCTGCCAAGTTTTTGATGGGTGATTAATGATCGGTTTAGCGATGGATTAGTGATGGGTTTTTACAACAATTGACAATGGTTTTGTGGTAATCATCAGACTTTTAATTCCAGCTTTTCATTGAATTCAAAATCAAATTCAAATGTCACCATCTGCCATGCTGGCTTTCAGGAAAAATAGCCCAGTGACAATACCACTGCCTCCCCTATAAACCCGGTGAGTAGGGGTAAAGGGAAGACTCTCCCATTAGCGGGATGTGAGAAATGGCGTTCCTCTGCAATCTGTACCAGGGGATTTAGGACGAGGAAGAGTGTGTTGAATTCTTCCTCAGTGGAGGGGTTAAGGGAGAGTATTTTGTTGAGCAGGTTTGGTGGGGCGAAGGTGCAGGAAGGATTACTTGATTGGAAGTACATAACTTCCCCGTTTCACAACAAATGAATGAAAATAACATTTGCCCAGCCTGCTCCCATATCGCATCAAAACATTTCCTTCAATTCCTTCTCCCAAAACCTTTCCATCTATGGCTACTGCACCCTCCTTCCTTCATTATACAAATGGTGACCATTCCATCAGGCATCTTGCCCTCACTCTTTGGAACTTCTTCACTAAATTCTTTCCCCCGCTGCTTTTCTCCCCACTTTTAAAATGCCGCTCAAAATCAACCACAAGCTCCTCACTCCAGGGTTCATTATTATTTGTGGATGCAGCTCGTTCTTAAGTTTTTTTGTCTTCAGCAGCAGCAGAAGATGAATGGTCAAGTGTAGGTTGGAGAAGGTCTAGGAAATAGGATGTAGATTTCATGGAAGAGATGAGCTGTGTGAGGACATGGGAGAAGAAATTACAAGTGTTGGTGGGTCATGGCTGGAGTGAATGAGGAACTGCTCAAAGTTGGGAGCAAGGATAGAGAAGGAGACCTATCAGCAGGGTCAGCCATATTGATGGCCCCAGTCTTGGAGACAAAGAAGCCCATAAACAAAGGGGTTTGAAGAGATGGTTAGTGATGGTGAAGAGGAACCAAGTGTCAACTCTCTGTGGACAATACCTCTTCAATTCTGTTGTGCTGAACCCTTGATTAAAACCATTCACTTTGTTATGGGGGATGTGGGGGCTGGGTGAGGTCAGCCTTTCTATGACTATTGCAAACGCGTGAGGCTCTGTTTGACCTAACTCGGGTATCATCATCAATCAGTCAGGAGATGCAGCTTACATAGTGGAGGTTTTGGTTGCTTGCAGGAGAATGGAGGTGATTCGTTCAGTTTAAAATACTGATGCAGTTTATTTCACCCAGGTTGGCAGAATCCAACTCCACGAATTGTCACTACTCCCTCCCACATGAGTGAAACTACCCCAGTGAGGGAACACACAGAAGGTAAGTGTTAGCAATGGGCTTCTGATTAATCCCAATGAAGGGGATGATTGAAATAGAATGCTGAACCTTTGAGTAAGAACAATGGAATACCAGTCAGATGCAGTCATGATCTGACAATATAAAAGAATAAAATTAAAAGAGGTATTTCTAATTCAAGTATGAGGAAAGATTAAATAGACTGGGCCTTTAGTCTCTGGAGTTTAGAGGAATGAGCGATGATTTCATTCAAACATACAAAATTCTTACAGGCTCGACAGGGTAGATGCGGGAAGGATGTTTCCCCTGACTGGGGGGGATCGAGAACCAGGGGACACAGTCTCAGAATAAGGGCAGGCCATTTATTATTCATTTACCATTCATGTATACCAAATTTTTTTAACGTAAGCAATTTGGATCCTTTTAATGCTATCCCCTGTTTAGTTAATTTTAATTATATCCCCAGAAACTAATTAATTGCTGTGATTATTCATATATTTGCTGATTTATATTTGTCACTTGGTTTAAATGACTTAGCACCTTCACCCTCTCGGCATCAAATTCCCACTCTCGCCAAATTCCTGTTGTCGCTGTGTAGCATGCTGCTCAATTCTCACCAAGCTCTGTACTTAAAGCTTCATGCAATTTTTATATAATGCCAGTGTCGGTGCTTTTATAGGAGAGCAATTTCTGTTAGACTAAGCTCACCTGTACAATGGCCTCTCATGACATTCAGTGCTGTCTAGTTGAGGGAGGCAGAAAGAAGCTGCTTTTGTGTTAATACCAAGTTGTGTTTCCAACCAGGGAACTGGAGACCCATCCCTGCTCCACGGACACATTCTCTCTCCAACCAGGCTCGTGGTGCTGACTCTTTGAACCTCCGTGCAGCTGGTAAGTCAGCGCTGAGACTTTACTCCTTCGTGATCACTGCCTTTGAACAAAAGGCCCCACATTTACCCACACTACTGCCCTGAGTTAAAGTCAGGGCGATAGCCTTTAGGGAACATTACTATAATCTATTGGCAGAGACAGATGATTGAGCATTTGGACATGAATGAGCTGAAATGAGAGTCAATATCCATTTGTGAAGGGCTGGTCATGGCTGAGTATTTTGGTGACATTTTTTGAGAAGGTCAATAACATCGGTGATATTTTCCGAAAGGACTTCAGGAAAAGTAACTGATAGAGTTCCAAGCAACAGATTGTTAGCAAAGAAGTCCGCATGGATTTAGAGGCATCTTTCTGACACCCACCTCCTGTGAAAGAATTTTTAAAGAGGTTAGGATCTGGAATGCACTGCCTGAGTGTGCGGTGGAGGCAGGATCAATCCAGGAATTCAAGAGAGAATTGGATTGCTATCTGAAAAGGAAGGATGTGTAGGTTACAGAGACAAGGCAGGGGAATGATGCCAGGTAAGTTGCTCCTTCGGAGACCCAGCGCAAACTCGACAGGCCAAATGACCTCCTTCTGTTCCGTAATAATTCTCTGAATTCTGTAAGCAAGATTTTAACTGATTCAAAAACCATCCTCTTACAATGAGTTAATTTTTAAAAATTTGTTGGTGGGTTGTGGACGTTTCTGGCCAGGCCAGCATTTATTGCCCATCCTAATTGCCCTTGTTCAGAGGGCAATTAAAATTCAACCACAGTGCTGTGGGTCTGGAGTCACATGTAGGTCAGTTCAGGTAAGGACAACAGATTTCCATCCCTAAAGAACATAAGAAATAAGAGCAGGAGTAGGCCATTCGGCCCCTCAAACCTGCCCCACCATTCAATAAGATCATGGCTGATCTGCCCCAAGCCTCAACTCCTCTTTCGTGCCAGCTCCTCATTGCCCTCAACTCCCCGATATTTCAAAAATCTATCTACCTCCTCTTTACATACTTTCAGTGATCTAGCCTCCACAATTTTCCGAGGTAGAGAATTCCAGACATTCACTACTCTCGGAGAGAAGAAATTCCTTCGCATCTCAGTTTTAAATGAGTGTCCCATTATTCTGTAACTTATTCCCCCATTAGTGGAAACATCTCAACATCGATCCTGACAAGCCCCCTCGGAATCCTGTACGTTTCAATAAGATCACCCCTCATTTTCCTAAACTCTAATGAATAAAGGGATAATCTGTTTAGCCGTTGTTGATAAGTCAACCCCTTCATCCCAGGAATCGGCCTACAGTATCTCTTTTGAACTGCCTCCAAAGCCAGTATATCCTTTCTTAAATACGGGGACCAAAACTGTACAAAGTGCTCCAGATGCAGCCTCACCAACACACTGTACAGTTGTAACAAGACTTCCCTATTTTTAAGCTCCAATCCCACCAGCAATACAGGCCAAAACTCTATTTGCCTTCTAAATTACTTGCTTCAACTGCATGCTAACTTTTTGTGTTTCATGCACAAGAACACCCAGATCCCTCTGCACTTTTTTGAAGTCTTTCTCCATTTAAATAATAGTTTGTCTTTAGATTTTTCCTACCAAAGTGCATGACCTCACACGTTCCTACATTAAACTCCATCTGCCAAGTTTTTGATGGGTGATTAATGATCGGTTTAGCGATGGATTAGTGATAGGTTTTTACAACAATTGACAATGGTTTTGTGGTCATCATCAGACTTTTAATTCCAGCTTTTCATTGAATTCAAAATCAAATTCAAATGTCACCATCTGCCATGCTGGCTTTCAGGAAAAATAGCCCAGTGACAATACCACTACTCCACTGCCTCCCCTATAAACCCGGTGAGTAGGGGTAAAGGGAAGAGTCTCTCATTAGCGGGATGTGAGAAGTGGCGTTCCTCTGCAATCTGTACCAGGGGATTTAGGACGAGGAAGAGTGTGTTGAATTCTTCCTCAGTGGAGGGGTTAAGGGAGAGTATTTTGTTGAGCAGATTTGGTGGGGAGAAGGTGCAGGAAGGATTACTTGTTTGGAAGTACATAACTTCCCCGTTTCACAATAAATGAATGAAAATAACATTTGCCCAGCCTGTTCCCATATCGCTTCAAAATATTTCCTTCAATCCCTTCTCCCAAAATTTATCCTTCTATGGCTACTGCACCCTCCTTCCTTCATTATACAAACGGTGACCATTCCATCAGGCATCTTGTTCTTTCCCCTGCTGCTTATAGGCTGTAGATTTCGTGGAAGAGATGAGCTGTGTGAGGACATGGGAGAAGAAATTACAAGTGTTGGTGGGTCATGGCTGGAGTGAAGGAGGAACTGCTCAAAGTTGGGAGCAAGGATAGAGAAGGAGACCTATCAGCAGGGTCAGCCATATTGATGGCCCCAGTCTTGGAGACAAAGAAGCCCATAAACAAAGGGGTTTGAAGAGATGGTTAATGATGGTGAAGAGGAACCAAGTGTCAACTCTCTGTGGACAATACCTCTTCAATTCTGTTGTGCTGAACCCTTGATTAAAACCATTCACTTTGTTATGGGGGATGTGGGGGCTGGGTGAGGTCAGCCTTTCTATGACTATTGCAAACGCGTGAGGCTCTGTTTGACCTAACTCGGGTATCATCATCAATCAGTCAGGAGATGCAGCTTACATAGTGGAGGTTTTGGTTGCTTGCAGGAGAATGGAGGTGATTCGTTCAGTTTAAAATACTGATGCAGTTTATTTCACCCAGGTTGGCAGAATCCAACTCCACGAATTGTCACTACTCCCTCCCACATGAGTGAAACTACCCCAGTGAGGGAACACACAGAAGGTAAGTGTTAGCAACGGGCTTCTGATTAATCCCAATGAAGGGGATGATTGAAATAGAATGCTGAACCTTTGAGTAAGAACAATGGAATACCAGTCAGATGCAGTCATGATCTGACAATATAAAAGAATAAAATTAAAAGAGATATTTCTAATTCAAGTATGAGGAAAGATTAAATAGACTGAGCCTTTAGTCTCTGGAGTTTAGAGGAATGAGCGATGATTTCATTCAAACATACAAAATTCTTACAGGCTCGACAGGGTAGATGCGGGAAGGATGTTTCCCCTGACTGGGGGGGATCGAGAACCAGGGGACACAGTCTCAGAATAAGGGCAGGCCATTTATTATTCATTTACCATTCATGTATACCAGATTTTTTTAATGTAAGCAATTTGGATCCTTTTAATGCTATCCTCTGTTTAGTTAATTTTAATTATATCCCCAGAAACTAATTAATTGCTGTGATTATTCATATATTTGCTGATTTATATTTGTCGCTTGGTTTAAATGACTTAGCACCTTCACCCTCTCGGCATCAAATTCCCACTCTCGCCAAATTCCTGTTGTCGCTGTGTAGCATGCTGCTCAATTCTCACCAAGCTCTGTACTTAAAGCTTCATGCAATTTTTATATAATGCCAGTGTCGGTGCTTTTATAGGAGAGCACTTTCTGTTAGACTAAGCTCACATGTACAATGGCCTCTCATGACATTCAGTGCTGTCTAGTTGAGGGAGGCAGAAAGAAGCTGCTTTTGTGTTAATACCAAGTTGTGTTTCCAACCAGGGAACTGGAGACCCATCCCTACTCCACAGACACATTCTCTCTCCAACCAGGCTCGTGGTGCTGACTCTTTGAACCTCCGTGCAGCTGGTAAGTCAGCGCTGAGACTTTACTCCTTCGTGATCACTGCCTTTGAACAGAAGTCCCCACATTTACCCACACTACTGCCCTGAGTTAAAATCAGGACGATAGCCTTTTGGGAACATTACTAGAATCTATCGGCAGAGAAGATGATCGAGCATTTGGACATGAATGAGCTGAAATGAGAGTCAATATCCATTTGTGAAGGGCTGGTCATGGCTGAGTATTTTGGTGACATTTTTTGAGAAGGTCACTAACATCGGTGATATTTTCCGAAAGGACTTCAGGAAAAGTAGCTGATAGAGTTCCACGCAAGAGATTGTTAGCAAAGAAGTCCGCATGGATTTAGAGGCATCTTTCTGACACCCACCTCCTGTGAAAGAATTTTTAAAGAGGTTAGGATCTGGAATGCACTGCCTGAGTGTGCGGTGGAGGCATAATCAATCCAGGAATTCAAGAGAGAATTGGATTGCTATCTGAAAAGGAAGGATGTGTAGGTTACAGAGACAAGGCAGGGGAATGATGCCAGGTAAGTTGCTCCTTCGGAGACCCAGCGCAAACTCGACAGGCCAAATGACCTCCTTCTGTTCTGTAATAATTCTCTGAATTCTGTAAGCAAGATTTTAACTGATTCAAAAACCATCCTCTTACAATGAGTTAATTTTTAAAAATTTGTTGGTGGGTTGTGGACGTTTCTGGCCAGGCCAGCATTTATTGCCCATCCTAATTGCCCTTGTTCAGAGGGCAATTAAAATTCAACCACATTCCTGTGGGTCTGGAGTCACATGTAGGTCAGTTCAGGTAAGGACAGCAGATTTCCATCCCTAAAGAACATAAGAAATAAGAGGAGTAGGCCATTCAGCCCCTCAAAACTGCCCCATCATTCAATAAGATCATGGTTGATCTGCCCCAAGCCTCAACTCCTCTTTCGTGCCAGCTCCTCATTGCCCTCAACTCCCCGATATTTCAAAAATCTATCTACCTCCTCTTTACATACTTTCAGTGATCTAGCCTCCACAATTTTCCGAGGTAGAGAATTCCAGACATTCACTACCCTCGGAGAGAAGAAATTCCTTCGCATCTCAGTTTTAAATGAGTGTCCCCTTATTCTGTAACTTATTCCCCCATTAGTGGAAACATCTCAACATCTATCCTGACAAGCCCCCTCGGAATCTTGTACGTTTCAATAAGATCACCCCTCATTTTCCTAAACTCTAATGAATAAAGGGATAATCTGTTTAGCCGTTGTTGATAAGTCAACCCCTTCATCCCAGGAATTGGCCTAGAGAATCTCTTTTGAACTGCCTCCAACGCCAGTGTATCCTTTCTTAAATACGGGGACCAAAACTGTGCTCAGTACTCCAGGTGCAGCCTCACCAACACACTGTACAGTTGTAACAAGACTTCCCTATTTTTAAACTCCAATCCCACCAGCAATACAGGCCAAAACTCTATTTGCCTTCTAAATTACTTGCTTCAACTGCATGCTAACTTTTTGTGTTTCATGCACAACTACACCCAGATCCCTCTGCACTTTTTTGAAGTCTTTCTCCATTTAAATAATAGTTTGTCTTTTGATTTTTCCTACCAAAGTGCATGACCTCACACGTTCCTACATTAAACTCCATCTGCCAAGTTTTTGATGGGTGATTAATGATCGGTTTAGCGATGGATTAGTGATGGGTTTTTACAACAATTGACAATGGTTTTGGGGTCATCATCAGACTTTTAATTCCAGCTTTTCATTGAATTCAAAATCAAATTCAAATGTCACCATCTGCCATGCTGGCTTTCAGGAAAAATAGCCCAGTGACAATACCACTGCCTCCCCTATAAACCCGGTGAGTAGGGGTAAAGGGAAGACTCTCCCATTAGCGGGATGTGAGAAGTGGCGTTCCTCTGCAATCTGTACCAGGGGATTTAGGACGAGGAAGAGTGTGTTGAATTCTTCCTCAGTGGAGGGGTTAAGGGAGGGTATTTTGTTGAGCAGGTTTGGTGGGGAGAAGGTACAGGAAGGATTACTTGACTGGAAGTACATAACTTCCCCGTTTCACAACAAATGAATGAAAATAACATTTGCCCAGCCTGCTCCCATATCGCTTCAAAATATTTCCTTCAATTCCTTCTCCCAAAACCTTTCCATCTATGGCTACTGCACCCTCCTTCCTTCATTATACAAATGGTGACCATTCCATCAGGCATCTTGCCTTCACTCTTTGGAACTTCTTCACTAAATTCTTTCCCCTGCTGCTTTTCTCCCCACTTTTAAAATGCCGCTCAAAACCAACCACAAGCTCCTCACTCCAGGGTTCATTACCATTTGTGGATGCAGCTCGTTCTTAAGTTTTTTGTCTTCAGCAGCAGCAGAAGATGAATGGTCAAGTGTAGGTTGGAGGAGGTCTAGGGAATAGGATGTAGATTTCGTGGAAGAGATGAGCTGTGTGAGGACATGGGAGAAGAAATTACAAGTGTTGGTGGGTCATGGCTGGAGTGAATGAGGAACTGCTCAAAGTTGGGAGCAAGGATAGAGAAGGAGACCTATCAGCAGGGTCAGCCATATTGATGGCCCCAGTCTTGGAGACAAAGAAGCCCATAAACAAAGGGGTTTGAAGAGATGGTTAATGATGGTGAACAGGAGCCAAGTGTCAACTCTCTGTGGACAATACCTCTTCAATACTGTTGTGCTGAACCCTTGATTAAAACCATTCACTTCGTTATGGGGGATGTGGGGGCTGGGTGAGGTCAGCCTTTCTATGACTATTGCAAACGCGTGAGGCTCTGATTGACCTAACTCGGGTATCATCATCAATCAGTCAGGAGATGCAGCTTAGTGGAGGTTTTGGTTGCTTGCAGGAGAATGGAGGTGATTCGTTCAGTTTAAAATACTGATGCAGTTTATTTCACCCAGGTTGGCAGAATCCAACTCCACGAATTGTCACTACTCCCTCCCATATGAGTGAAACTACCCCAGTGAGGGAACACACAGAAGGTAAGTGTTAGCAACGGGCTTCTGATTAATCCCAATGAAGGGGATGATTGAAATAGAATGCTGAACCTTTGAGTAAGAACAATGGAATACCAGTCAGATGCAGTCATGATCTGACAATATAAAAGAATAAAATTAAAAGAGGTATTTCTAATTCAAGTATGAGGAAAGATTAAATAGACTGGGCCTTTATTCTCTGGCGTTTAGAGGAAAGAGCGATGATTTTATTCAAACATACAAAATTCTTACAGGCTCGACAGGGTAGATGCGGGAAGGATGTTTCCCCTGACTGGGGGGGATCTAGAACCAGGGGACACAGTCTCAGAATAAGGGCAGGCCATTTAGGACTGAGATGAGGAGGAATTTCTTCAGTCAGAGGGTGGTAAACCTTTGAAATTCTCTACCCCAGTGGGCTGTGGAGGCTCACCCTTTAATTATGTTTAAGACTGAGATCGATAGGTTTCTATATCTTTAAAACATCAAGGGGTATGGGGATAGTGCAGAAAAACGGTGCAGAAGCAGATGATCAGGCATCATCTCACTGAATGGAGGAGCAGGCTCGATGGGCCAAATGGTCCTGCTCCTATTTCTTAAATTCTTATGGTAGTGGGCAAAACTGTAACAAATGGATTTTAACGTAGGCAAATATGAGGTTATCCACTTTGGACCAAGGAAGGTTAGAACAGAGTACTTTTAAATGGTGCAAAGCTAGAAACAGAGGATATCGAAAGGGGCTTAGTTGTCTATCTACATATATAATTAAAATGTGATGGATAGGTCCAGAAGATAATCAAAAGAGCGCATGAAATATTGGCCTTTATATCTAGAAGGCTAGAATATAAGGGATGCAACGTAGGAAAAGGAGGCCATTGAGCCCCTTGAGACTGTTCTGCCATTCAGTGAAATCATAGCTAATCTGCGATTTAACGCCATATACCCGTCTTTGTCCCATATTCCTAAACAATTTGAATAACAGAAGTCTATCAATCTCAGATTTAAAAATTTGGAATTGACTCAGCATCAACTCGCATTTCCAGAAGACAGTTCCAAACTCTACCGCCCTTTGTATGTAGAAGCTTTTCCTAACTTCACTCCTGAAAGGCCCGGTCCTAATTTTTAGACTATGGTGGAATCTTCTGGTGGCAGGCAGGAAAGTCGGCGTGATTCCTGCTGGGCAGCTGGACTTCTGCTGTCCAGCTCATTCATTATGTATCCATGAAGTGCACGGTGAATCTCATGGGGGGACAGGAAGTCACCAGCCCTGTTGTGACCTCATGAGGTCGAAGGTCCTGCCGCCATCTTTAAACGGCATCCGGACAGTCATTCACTCACTGCGGGTCAGGAGCTCTGCATTAATCCTCCAGAGCCCTTGCAGGTCCAGCTTGCACTGGAGAAGCTGGCTGATGTCAGCAACCACATCCCGGGGCATACAAAGGTTCCTCCGGCATTGCCTTTCGCTCATTTCTAGATAAGACCACCACCTGTGATATGGCCATGGTTGGGCCAATGCTCAATGTTGCAGTGGACCCTGTTCACCAGCATCTTGGCCTTCTAGAGGCCCTGCCGCCTTTTGTTGCTCAGCCCCTTGCTCCTCCTAGCCCAGTGCCAACCTGCAAGGGCCCCTTCCTTCTCATCTGGATGAGAGCCATGTGCAAGAAGCCTGTCTCTGACACTATTCCACTTGCCTCCACCATCCTCGAGAATCTATAGAGACCATCGCCTTGGCAGCATAGAAGACCAACAGCATGATTCTTTGTCAGCCATGGCCATTTACCCAGGAGGATGGAGATTTGGAGTTGCGAGTTGTCTACCATCCACCAGCTCTGCCTCTTGAAGGCATCTACCCGCCTCCCTCCCTGCCTCTGACTGCAGCTGATGGCACACGGCACAGAATGAACGACAGCTCCACACCTTGCTGGGATCTCGATGTTATGAGACCCATGTGTCGGGAACAGACCTGCTGCAATGTGGGCTTCACCATAGAGAGGAGAACACAACTGAGCATAGTTGACATCCAGTTGCCTCATTATTATTAGGGTGTTCCTTTAGTCAGTCACTTCTGCTGACATTGAACTCCACCCACCCGAAAAGACCCTCCTCCCACTTGGTGGGATCTCATTAACTGAGTAACCGCCACCTAAGACACTCTCTCTCTCCCCCTTCCCTGGACACTCTCCACCCACCCACCAACCGCCCCCGCCCACTACCCAGACTCCTGGCAAACCCCCACCCCGCTCTTCCACAGAGATCCCCCCACCGCCCCCACTTAGCCGGCCCCCGGTGTCCAGTCTTGGTGCAAGTTTTGCTACCAGCACTTGATATGGATGAAGTTATGCGCGGTCCCCAGGAAGACAAAGGTGGCATCTACTGACCTCAAAGTTGTGGAAGAGGTGAAGCCAGCCAGTTGCATGATACAGTCATAAAAATGAATGTTGTAAATTCTAGCTGGTGGGAAACTTCATTTGGAGGGTGAGCTTAATTCCAATGAGGTGGCCTTTTGACGAACATGCATGAGGTGCTAACGCACGCAATTAGGATTCTCGACATAGTTCGTTGGGAAGCTCGACCCACCTTTAACCTGCCTTGAAAGTTGGGAGAACAAAATTCAAAGAGTTTATCCTGCTGTTGGGAAACAGATTTTTTCCCGCCACGATTCCCGCTCTTGGCAGCAGCGGAAGATTCCACCCAATGTCCTCTTATCCCAGATATCCACTAGTGGCTTGGCATATCCTTCACTTCACCATGATTATCAAGCCAGGGAGCCAACCCTGGCTCAATGTGGAGCGTAGGAGAGCATGCTAGGGACAGCACTAGCCACAATCTGGTGAAGCTACAACACAGGGCTACAAACAGGTTAAAGAGTGGAAGCACTTTGCAACTGACAGAGCTAAGCGATCCAACAAACAACGGATCAGATCAAAGCTCTGCAGTCCTGCCACATCCAGTCGTTTTTTTTACTTCTTTTGCAGGGTGTGGGCGTTGCTGCCTAGGCCAGCACTTATTGCCCAACCCTAATTGCCCTCGAATGAACCACCTACTGTAGGTACACCCACGGTGCTGTTAGGAAGGGAGTTCCAGGATTTTGACCCAGTGACAGTGAAGGAACGGCTGATATATTTCCAAGTCAGGATGGTGAGGGACTTGTGGGAGAAATTCCAGGTGGTGATGTTCCCATCTATCTACTGCCCTTGTCATTCTAGGTGGCAGAGTCTATGCGTTTGGAAGGTGCTGTCAGGTAGTGGACAAATAAACAACTAAAAGGAGGAAGCTTCTCAAATATCCCCATCCCCAATGATAGGTGAGCCCAGCACATCAGTGCAAAAGATGAGGCTGAAGCATTTACAATAATCTTCAGCCAGAAGTGCCGAGTGGATGACCCATCTCAGCCTCTTCTGAGGTACCCCGCATCACAGGTGTCAGTCTTCAAACAATTCAATCCACTCCACGTGATACCAAGAAGGCTCTGGATCCTGACAACGCCCTGACTGTGGGACTGAATTCTATTCTCCAGAATTAGTTGTGCCTTTAGCCAGGTTGTTTCAGCACAGTTACAAACACAGTACCAAACCCGACAAAGTAACATTCACGCCACATATCGGCCAATGGTGAGGTGAGAGTGACTGCCCTTGATATCAAGGCAGCATTTGACCAAGTATGGCATCAAGGAGCCCTAGAAAACCTGGAGTCAATGGAAATCAGGGGGAAAACTCTCCGCTGGTTGAAGTCATGCCTAGCACAAAGGAAGATGGTTGTGGTTGTTGGAGGTCAATCATCTCAGTTCCAGGACATCACTGCAGGAGTTCCTCAGGGTAGTGTCCTAGGCCCAACCATCTTCAGCTGCTTCATCAATGACCTTCTGTCCATCATAAGGTCAGAAGTGATGCCATGTACCTTAGCTCAGTGGTTAGAGCACTGGCCTTGTAAACCAAGGTTCGTGAGTTCAATCCTTGCTGGAGCCTAATTGCTTGCTGCACCTGTATGCTAACCTTCTGTGTTCCTTATACCAGCACACCAAAGTCTCTTTGAACATCAACACTTGCAAGTTTCTCACCTTCTAAAGAATAAGGTCAGAAGTGGGGATGTTCGCTGATGATTGCACAATATTCAGCACCATTCGTGATTCCTCAGATACTGAAGCAGTCCATGTCCAAATGCAGCAAGACCTGGACAATATCCAGGCTTGGGCTGACAAGTGGCAAGTAACATTTGCGCCACACAAGTGCCAGGCAATGACCATCTCCAACAAGAGAGAATCCAACCATTGACCATTGACATCCAATGGCATTACCATCACTGAATCCCTCACTATTGACATCCTGGGAGTTACCATTGACCAGAAACTGATAAATATTATGGCTACAAGAGCAAGTCAGGGGCTTGGAATCCTGCGGCGAGTAACTTGCCTCCTGACTCCCCAAAGCCTGTCCACCATCTACAAGGCACAAGTCAGAAGTGTGATGGAATACTCCCCACTTGCCTGGATGAGTGCAGCTCCAACAACACTCAAGAAGCTTGACACTGTCCAGGACAAAGCAGCTCACTTGATTGGCACCACGTCCAAAACATTCACTCCCTCCACCACTGATGCACAGTGGTAGCAGTGTGTACCATCTACAAGATGCACTGCAGGAATTCACCAAGGCTCCTTAGACAGCACCTTCCAAACCCATGACCACTAACATCTAGAAGGACAAGGGCAGCAGATAGATGGGAACACCACCACCTGGAAATTCCCCTCCAAGTCACTCACAATCCTGACTTGGAAATATATCGCCGTTCCTTCACTGTCACTGGGTCAAAATCCTGGAACTCCCTTCCTAACAGCACTGTGGGTGTACCCACACCGCATGGACTGCAGCTCACCACCACCTTCTCAAGAGCAACTAGGGATGTGCAATAAATGCTGGCCTAGCCAGCGAAGCCCACATCCCATGAACGGATTTTTTAAAAATTGCCTTTGTTAAGGTTGTGGTGAGCCGTCTTCTTGAACCACTGCAGTCAATGTGTTGTAGTGACATGCAGTGTTGTTAAGAAGGGAATTCTAGGGTTTTGACTCAGCAACATGAAGGACTGCGATATAGTTCCAAGTCAGGATGGCAGGTAGCCTGGAGATTTTCCTAGCTTCCTGTCCCTCCCTTATCATATACCCTTCAATATTCAGGTCTCAATCTAATCTATGTCATCATGGTTGCAGGAAGGACATTTAGGAAGGGCAGGAAGCAAGAAAAAATGTGGAGAGGTCGCTCTGTTAATTAATGATGTTACTAACACAATAGAGAGGGATGACCTAAGTTTAAGAAACCAGGATGTAGAAGCGGTTGGGATAGAGTTGAAAAATGATATCGGCAAGAAGTCACTCGTGGGACAGGTGTACAGGCCTCCTAACAGTAACCACATGGTGGGGCAAAGTATAAAGGAAGAGATAATGAGATATTTTCAGAAATGTCCTATTAAATGCCCTCAGGAATGGCCCAGCAAGCCATTCAGTTGTCTCAAACAGCTAAAAAGTCTCAAAGCAATGTAACCAGATGGACCACGCGGCAGCGACCTTGCCACCGGACCCAACAATGGTGTCATCCCTGCAAAGTCTTCCTGACTAATATCTGGGGACTTATGCCAAAACTAGGAGAGCTGTCTCACCCACTCGTCAAGCAACAGCCTGACATTGTCATCCTCAAGGAATCAGATGTTAGTGACAATATCCCAGACACCACCATCACCATCCCTGGGCATGTCCTGTCCCACCGGCAGGACAAACCCAGCAGAGGTGACGGAACAGTGGTAGACAGTCAGGAAGGTGACACCCCAGGATTCCTCAACATTGACTCTGGACCCAGCTGGTTGAACCCTAAATGACAGCTGCTAGACTAGGTCTGCGGCAGGTGGTGAGGGAACCAACAAGAGGGAAAAACATACTTGACCTCATCCTCACCAACCTGCCTGCCGCAGATACATCTGTCCATGACAGTATCGGTACAAGTGACCAACGCACAGTCCTTGTGGAGTGAAAGTCCCGCCTTCACATTGAGGATACCCTCCATCGTGTTGTGTGGCACTAACACTGTGCTAAATGGGATAGACTGCGAACAGATCCAGCAGCTGAAGACTGGGCATCCATGAGGCACTGCAGGAACTCACCAAGGTGCACTGCAGGAACTCTCCAAGCCTCCTTAGACAGCACCTTCCAATCCCACGACCACTACCATCTAGAACGACAAGTGCCACTCCAAGCCACTCACCATCCTGACTTGGAAATATATCACCGTTCCTTCACTGTCGCTGGGCCAAAATCCTGGAACTCCCTCCCTAACAGCACTGTGGGTGTACCTACACCACATGGACTGCAGCGGTTCAAGAAGGCAGCTCACCACCACCTTCTCAAGGGCAACTAGGGATGGGCAATAAATGCTGGTCCAGCCAGTGAAGCCCAAATCCCCTGAATGAATTTTGAAGAACTGTCAAGTCACAGGAAATTGACTTCCTGACTGCTGGTCACAACTGTCTCATCACCTCTGGGCACTAATGATCCACTCGCTGACCACTAGGCACCTTGGACTCTCTGACCGCTAGGCACTGATGACCCTTGGGACAGTGGCAACTCACTGACCACTGGATAGCACCAACTCACTGCCCAATCGGAGACCTTGACTCTCTGACCGCTGAGCTGAAGGATACCAGTAACTCACCGACCACTTGGCTCCTTCAACACACTGGGATCTGCTGGGCACTGCCAAACCATTGACCACTGGGCATTACTGGCTCATTGATGCTGGGCAGCACTAACTCGCTGTCCACTGGGTTCTGCTGACTTACTAATGGCTGGGCACTGTCATCTTACTGACCAGCGGACACTGCTTACTCACTGATTGCTGGCCACCCCGAACTCACTGACCGCTGGCTGCCTGGCATCTGATTCACTGACTGCAGGCTTTTCTGAGGTCTCTTTCATTAGACTACAGGGAAGAAGAATTTGGCATTGTATGAGACTCTCACACTTAAAACTACATGCCAACAGGAATGTTGCCTGGTGCCCTGAAACGTGAACTCTCCTCCTGCATTTCCACCCCCCAACCCCGGCACTTGCAGCATTACCTGACAGATTCGCCTTCCACTCCTGGAGACTCCAGGACAGTCTGAGAGGGTTGGCAAATGAATCTCCAAAAGGTAAATTAAAAACAGGCAACTGAGTGATTGCATGATGCATCTCTGTGCTCTGTCATTAAAATTGTCATAAAACTAACCTGAATCTGTTTCAGGTATACAAATAGGCATTTGGTAGTACATTATCCTGCATATGAACATATGAGCATACAAACTAGGAGCAGTAGGCCACTCAGCCTCTCGAGCCTGCTCCACCATTCAGTAAGATCATGGCTGATCTGACTGGAACATCAACCCCACATTCCTGCCTACCCCGGATAACCTTCTACCCCTTGCTTATCAAGCATTTATCTACCACTGCCTTAAAAATATTCAAAGGCTCTGTTTTCACTGCTTTTTGAGGAAGAGTTCCAAAGACTCTCAACCCTCAGAGAAAAAAATTCTCTTCATCTCTGTCTTAAATGAGTGACCACAAGTTCTAGACAGGAAACATCCTCTCCACACCCACCCTGTCAAGGCCCCTCAGGATCTTAAAGGTTTCAATTAAGATGCCTCTTACTCTTCTAAACTCCAGTCAATACAAGCCTAACCTGTCCAGCCTTTCCTCATAAGACAACCTGGCCATTCCTGTTATTAGTCTAGTAAACCTTTTCTGAACTGCTTCTAAAGCATTTACATCTTTCCTTAAATAAGGAAACCAATACTGTACACAATACTCCAGATGTGACCTCACCAATGCCCTGAGGGGTACTGAAGGATAACCTCGCTACTTTTGCGATCAATTCCCTTTACGATAAACGATAACATTCCACTAGCTTTCCTAAATACCTGCTGTACCTGCATACAGCTTTTTGTGATTCAGGCACTAGGACGCCCAGATCCCTCTGAATCTCAGAGCTCAGTAATCTCTCGCCATTTAGATGTTTCTTTTTTATTCTTCCTGTCAAAATGGACAATTTCACATTTGCCCACATTATACTCCATTTGTCAGATCTTTGCCCACTCACTTAACCTACCTATGTGCCTTTGTAGCCTCCTCACATCCTCTTCACAATTTATTTTTCTTTGTGTCATCAGCAAATTTAGCAAATTCGGTCCCTTCATCCAAGTCAATTATATAGATTGTAAGAAGATGAGGCCTCAGCACTGATCCCTGCAGTTACTATCTGTCTTTATATTACGAGCTAGCTTTCTCTCATACTCTAATTTTCCCCTCCTTAATCTTTTTGTCATTTTTTGTTGTTCTTTATATTCTTTCCAATCTTCTGACCTTCCACCCGTCTTTGCGTAATTATATGCTTTTTCTTTAAGTTTGATACTGTCTTTAACTTATTTAGTTAACCACAGATGATGGGTCCTCCCCTTGGAATTTTTCTTTCTCTTTGGAATGTATCTATTCTGTATTTTCTGAAATATCCCTTTAAATTTCTGCCACTGAACTTCTATTGGCCTAGCCCTTAACCTCATTTTCCAGTTCACTTCAGCTTTCATAGAACCATAGAACACTACAGCACAGAAAACAGGCCATTCGGCCCTTCTAGTCTGTGCCGAAATATTATTCCGTTAGTCCCATTGACTTGCACCTAGTCCATAACCCTCCAGACCTCTCCCATCCATGGTATCTATCTAATTTATTCTTAAAACTTAAGAGTGAGCCCGCATTTGCCACGTCAGATGGTCGCTCGTTCCACACTCTCACCACTCTCTGAGTGAAGAAGTTCCTCCTAATGTTCTCCCTAAACCTTTCCCCTTAAAGTCATGTCTTCTCGTGTTTATCTCTCCTAATCTAAGTGGAAAGAGCCTACTCGCATTTACTGTCTATACCCCTCACAATTTTGTAAAATTTGTAATTTCATATCTTAGACGCACTCGTTTCTCCCTCAAAATGAAGATAAAATTCAATCATATTTATGATTGCAGCTACCTAGGGCTGCCTTCACTATAAGGTTATCAATTAATCCTATCTCGTTGCTCAATACCAGGTCTAGTATAACCTGCTCTCAGGTTAGCTCCAGAACATGCTGTTCTCAGAAACTATCCCGAAAACATTCTATGAACTCCTCATCTATGCTATCTTTGCCCATCTGATTTTTCCAGTCTATATGTAGATTAAAATCCCCAAGGATTATTGCTGTACCTTTCTGACATTGCTTCTTTTATACTCTGTCCGACTGTGTACTTACAATTAGGGGGCCTGTACACCACTCCCACAAGTGACTTCTTGCCTTTATCATTTCTCATCTCAACGCAAACCACTTCTACATCCTTGTTTCCTGAACTTAAGTCATCCCTCTCTAATGTGCTAATACCATCGTTAATTAACAGAGTCACCCCTTCACCTTTTCCTAACTTGCTGTCTTTCCTGTCATGTACCCTTCAATATTCACTATGTCATCCTGTAGCCATGTCTCTGAAACAGCTATCAGATCATACTTATTTGTTTCTATTCGCACTATCAGTTCATCTGTTTTGTTTTGAATACTATGTGCATTTAGAATAAGAGCCTTTAGTTTTGTCCTTTTATTATTTTTGTAGCATCTAGCCTTATCTGCTGACTTACTCTTAAATTTGTACTCTCCCTTCTTGTCACGGCCTGTTTCTCATTTCCCATTTTAATACCTTTCTCTCTTGCCTTGTCTCCACTCTTTGGTTTACCACATCTTCCCAAATTTGATCCCTTGCCCCCACTATTCAGTTTAAAATTCTCCCCGTTTCCCTAGTTAGGCGGCTCATGAGGACACCAGTCCCAGCAGAGTTCAGGTGTAGACTGTCCCAATGGTACAGATTCCACTTTCCCCAGTACAGGTGTCAGTGCCCCATGAACCGGAATCTCCCACACCAGCCTTTGAGCCACGCATTAACTTCTCTAATCTTATTTGTCCTATGCCAATTTGCACATGGCTCAGGTAATAATCCAGAAATTATTATCTTTGAAGTTCTGCTTTTAATTTGGTGCCTAGTGTTATGATCCCAGCTGAGGTTACCCTTGGGCAAACCTGATCCCAGAGTGGAATCCAGCTTGATAGATCCTAACTTTCATTTGTTTGTTTAGATACGCTATTTAAGAAGGGCTATAGAGAGAAGCCAGGGAACTACAGGCCAGCGAGTCTCACGTCATGGTAGGGAAACTACTGGAGAAAGTTCTGAAGGAGAGAATCTATCTCCACTTGGAGAGGAAAGGTTTGATCAGGGATAGTCAGCATGGCTTTGTCAGAGGGAGGTCATGCCTAACAAACTTGATTGAATTTTTTGAGGTGACGACCAGGTGTGTAGATGAGGGTAGTGTAGTTGATGTAGTTTATATGGATTTCAGCAAAGCCTTTGACAAGGTCCCGCATGGGAGACTTATAAAGAAGGCAAATGCACATGGGATACAGGGTAATTTGATAAGGTGGATTCAAAATTGGCTTAGTTGTAGGAGACAGAGGGTGATGACAGAACAATGCTTTAGTGACTGGAAGCCAGTGTCCAGTGGCGTACCACAGGGATCTGTGCTGGGTCCCCTATTATTTGTCATTTATATAAACGACATAGATGACTATGTGGGGGGTAGGATTAGTAAGTTTGTGGATGACACAAAGATTGGCTGGGCGGTTAACAGTGAGGTTGAGTGTCTTGGGCTACAGGAAGATATAGACGGGATGGTCAAATGGGCAGATAAGTGGCAAATGGAATTTAACCCTGAAAAGTGTGAGGTGATACACTTTGGAAGGAGTAATTTGGCAAGGAAGTATTCAATGAACGGCATGACACTAGGAAGTTCTGAGGAACAAAGGGACCTTGGCGTGTGTGTCGATAGATCTCTGAAGGCAGAGGGGCATGTTAGTGGGGTGGTGAAAAAGGCATATGGGACACTTGCCTTTATCAATCGAGGCATAGATTACAAAAGTAGGGAGGTCATGTTGGAGTTGTATAGAACCTTGGTGAGGCCACAGCTGGAGTACTGTGTGCGGTTCTGGTCGCCACATTATAGGAATGATGTGATTGCACTGGAGGGGGTGCAGAGGAGATTCACCAGGATGTTGCCTGGAATGAAACATTTAAATTATGAAGAAAGATTGGATGGACTTGGGTTGTTTTCGTTGGAGCAGAGAAGACTGAGGGACGACCTGATCGAGGTGTACAAGATTATGAGGGGCATGGACAGGGTGGATAGGGAGCAGCTGTTCCCCTTAGTTGAAGGGTCAGTCATGAGGGGACACAAGTTGAAGGTGAGGGGCAGGAGGTTTAGGGGGGATGTGAGGAAATATTTTTTACCCAGAGGGTGGTGACGGTCTGGAATGCGCTGCCTGGGAGGGTGGTGGAGGTGGGTTTATTCACATCCTTTAAAAAGTACCTGGATGAGCACTTGGCACGTCATAACATTCAAGGCTATGGGCCAAGTGCTGGTAAATGGGATTAGGTAGGTAGGTCAGGTGTTTCTCATGTGTGCAGTACAGACTCGATGGGCTGAAGGGCCTTTTCTGCACTGTGTCATTCTGTGAGAGTAGCTACTGAACAGAGTCACAGGAGAGTCAGCTGATGAACTTTTAACAAAAGAATAAAACATTTATTAAACAAGAAAAAAATGAACTATGGGCAGAATTTTGCCCTTGGTGGGCGTGCGGGCCCCGGCAGGTGGACAGCCTACCCCGCCACCGAAACGGGGCCTGCCGCCATTTTGAGCGGGCAGGCCAATTATGGCCCACCCAGTGGCTATGCGCTTCCTGTGCTGGGGGTGGGGGAGGAGAGACGGAATCCCCAGCTGTCAAAGTGTGCTCTTTCGCACATGTGTGCGAAAGAGCACACTGCTCCTTGAGACAAAGTGCTGTCTCAGGGAGATTACTGACAGTGTACAAAAGTTAAAAAAATGGAGGAATAAAAATATTATTAACACGTCCCCCTCATGTGACAATGTCACACGAGATGGGACATGTTAATAAATATCACATTACATTTATTAAAGTTTTTGAAAAGGAACATGAAACCTCATCCCGCCAGTGGATGAGGTTTCATGTATTACCAGAAGCCCGCTGGGTCTCCTGGCCTGCCCACCAGCCTTAAGGTTAGACGGGCAGGGCCTTTAATTACTTTAATTACCCTGTCAATGGCCTCAATTGGCCATTGACAGGTCGGCGGGCGAGCAGCAGATTTCACTGTCCGCCCGCCTTCCTGAAAATTTAAATGGTTCCTCCCAACGTCATCCCGAGTAATTTTCCCATCGGCGAGCGGGCCCCACCCCCAAATCGCCAATGGAAAAATTCTGGCCATATATTACAATACTCCTTCACACACTATACCTTTACAGATATATACAGATTTGTAAGGATAACACAAGTTACAAAAGCTATCTTATACTTTAATGTTCACGTAAATACACAGTCCATGTAAACAAATACGCACCCTGTGGTCGGACACACCACACTCCGAAATCAAGTGACAGATGCCAGCTCAACCAGATGCTATGGATCTCTCCTTAACTCCCCCCCAGATGCTGGTCACAATGTGAGCCAACCTGCACACCATCTTTCACATGAGGGTTTCCAATCTTCACTCTCAAGACCTTACCTCAGAATTTTCTCCCAAACCGACGCTTTCTCTCATACGCCTTCCGCAAGGGCTCACCTCCAGGGTTTCAAACTCTCCTTCCGATGTTCCTCTTCCCTGGGTCAGCACATGCATTCAAGCTGTCTTCCACGCACTCTCTCTCACCGACTCAGCTGTCAACAGTACCACTGCTTTTCACATGCCCATAGCAAAGAGTTACAGACCTTCAGCCATCTCTTTGAACCTTCTTGCCTTTTGTAAGTTGTTCTTGCTTTAAATCTGCTTTCTGCAGCTTTTGTCTCTAAATTTTAAGCTTGGGGTCTTTCTCTCTGCCCCTCACTCTTAACTTCATTAACAGGACCTTTTCCAGGTCCCGTCCTTCATTTGGCTAGGAGCTCTGCTTGGGACTTTCCCTGTTTCTGTCTCACTCCTTTGGCCATGGGACCTTTTGGTTCTTTTGGGAAATCTGCAGCGCCCTCTCCCAGTCTCTTGAGTCCTGGCTGCAAACTGCCGTTTCTTTGGTTTTTCTGTGTGCGTCTGTGGGAGGGGCCTGCCTCTCTGGACACCTGTTGCTCAGCAACAGCCCAATTAATTTACTCTTGTTTGTTTAACCTACCTGCAACGGTTATTAAAAAACCTCATTAGAAATGCAGGCACCTTTTAAAAGTGAAACTAAACCCCAATTTGACCTTTCTTAACACACAGGATACAGAAATACAATCACACTTAAACTTTAAAGCTAAATCTCATTCTTAACACCTACAAATACCAATATAACTTACTTAAACTATCTCTATTTCCCCATACTAGCTCGTCATACTGACTATGCAAAGCCTCCTTCCTCATCCTGCCTATGTCATTGGTATCTACATGGACCATGACCACTAGATCCTCCCCCTCCCACTGCAAGTTCCTATCCAACCAGTGCAAACGTCCCAAATCCTGGCACCGGGCAGCCATCTGGACTCTCCCTCCTTGCTACAGAGAAGTGCCAATTCACCTCCTACACTGTCCCCTACTACCACTACCTTCCTTTGTGCTCCCCCAACTTGAATGGTTTCCTGTACCACAGTGCTATGGTCAGTCTGCTTACCCACCCTGCAGCCCCCATTCTCATCCAAACAAGGTTCAAGAACCTCAAACTTGTTGGCAGAGGCTGACAATCCTGCCCTCTGGGTCCCCTTACCTGCCTCAGCTACAATCACACCCTCCTGTCCCTGAGCACCTTCCAAATCAGAAGACCCTATCTTAACAGCCTCCTGGTACAAAGCGTCCAGGTAGTTTTCCTCATCCCTGATGTGTCGCAGTGTCCACAGATCATCCTCCAGCTCAATGACCCTGAGCTGAAGCTCAAGCTGCAGACATTTACTGCAGACACGTTTGCCCTGGAGAACATTGGTATCCAGGATCTCTCACATGCTGCAGTCATGACACATCACCTGTCCTACCATACTTATGTGCTTTAATTACTTACTAATTTTTTTTTTTATTCATTCATGGGATGCGGGCAGGACTGGCTAGGCCAGCATTTATTGCCCATCCCTAATTGCCCTTGAGAAGGTGGTGGTGAGCTGCCTTCTTGAACCGCTGCAGTCCCTGTGGTGTAGGTTCCGGGCATTTTAGAGGCAACCACATTGCTGTGGGTGTGAAACCACATGTAGGGCAGACCAAGTAAGGACAGCAGATTTCCTTCCCTAAAGGACACCAGATGGGTTTTTTACGACAATCGACAATGGTTTCATGGTCATCATTAGACTTTTAATCCCAGATTTTTATTGAATTCAAATTCCATCATCTGCCGTGGTGGGATTCAAACCCGGATCCCCAGATCGTTACCCTGGGTCTCTGGAATTACTAGCCCAGTGACAATACAACTATGCCATCACCTACCCTAAAAATTTATTCAATTATTTATTTTCTTTTATATATTTATTAATCTTATTACAAATTCCTGTACTATTTTAAACCTTAGGAATAGAATAGACCTTGACCACTTACAGATACTCAACAACCAGTTAGATTATTCCCTGTAGCAGAGCAAGAACCAGTTTCTCCAGGGTGAAAGAGTTAGAAAAAGCAAAGGAACACCTCCCTCCCCTCCTCACTGAACTCCCTCAGCTCACCAAACTCCCTCACTCCACTAAGGTTGCACATTCAGTGCTGGTCACACTGAGAATGCCTGAATTTATATGTTCTAAACAAAGGGACTAGCTGAGTCTCCAGATCCTCTTTTCACCCACTCTTCTAGGTCGTGGTTACTGTCTCCGGATCCTCTCACTTTTCTTGGTGGTGGTTATTGTCTCCGGGTCCCCTTTTCACCCGCTCTTCTAGGTGGTGGTTACTGCTCCTGGGCCCTCTTTTTGCCTACTCCAGGATGCAGGGTGCCTTTGATGCCCCTGTTTCAGCATCAAGCTTGCATGGTGAGCAAATGGCTCAGGCCCTATTTACAAGGTCACCTAACCTCCTACCCCTCACTTATTTCTAATATGTGGATAATACATTTGCTATGTTTAAATCCACAGTTGCATGTAATAATTTCTTTACATGTCTTAATGGGCTCCATCCTGCACTCAAATTCACCTTTGAAATGGAGCAGTTAAATGAACTCCCTTTCCTTGACGTTCTAGTTGAGAAATCTGCCAGGGGGTTCTCTACCACGGTCTACCACAAGCCTACCTGTATTGGTCAATATACACGTTGGGATTCTTACAGTTCCACACGCTATAAGATTGGTCTTATCGGCAACCTTGAAAACAGGGTCCGAGCCACTTGCTCATCATGCAAACTTGATGCTGAAATAGAGGCATCAAAGGCATCCTGCAGGATAATGGCTACCCTGATCAGACCACTTCAATGTGTATCACGCAAACTCATGAACGGGCCTAAGGCCGTCACTTTCAACCCTGAAAAGTGCCCAGTCTACCTCAGATTACCCTGGAAGGGCAAGGTATCTCAAAAACTGTAGCAACAGGTGAAGCTAGCTGTGTCACGCTGATAATTATGCAGTAGCAACACGAGTGGTATTCACCACTAACAGGATGCTGTCGCCAAGCCAAAAAGACGTTCTACCTATGACACAAATGAGTAATGTGGTATATGAATTTCAGTGCTAGTGTGATGCTAGGTATGGAGGCCTTACATCCCAAAGACTGGCGGATCGCATCAAACAGCATGTCCCAGCCGCTGTTTGTAACAGGTAAGGTGCAGACCGTACCCAACCAGCCCATGCTTGCAAAACTCAAAACACAGTGTCCAACATTAGATGTGATTCCGCAATTGGACATTTGCTAAACAATCCTCAATGTGCTAAGAATTACACTAACAACCAATTCAAGATTGTCAGTCAGACTCGCAATGTGGCGCATTTTCGTGCACAGGAAGCTACATCTATTAAGACACAGGGCCCTGTTCTTTGCAGACGAAAAGAACAGGTATACACGTTGCGTCTGTTTCAGCTAAACAAAATAAGTGACAGTCATTCGCTGATTCGTTCCTCAGGGCAATGCCTTGACCAATCAAGGTCAGCTGCCTGGTTTAAATTTCAAACAATGCTTGGCAGTTAACTGTCAATCATCATCACTGGTGCATTCTCCATGGCACCGCCTTGACCAATCAGAGTCCACTTGCTAACCAATCAGCATTCTCTTCACATACACTATTGTTTTCCCCTTATATTGGTATTTTTGCAAAGTGTCCTGAAGAGTACAAAATGAAAAGCTTCGACATGTCCCTTTTTTCAGCAATACTTAACCTGAATCTCTAATTTCTTTAACAGATGAACAAAGTGGTACAGTTGTGTTGTGGTACGTATGGACATTTTCTAAATTAACTTTCTCTAAGTAAGGAATAATTCAATTTCATCTTCACGCCACTCCATCTCAAAACTGGTTGCCCCCTTTTTCTTTCTCATTTAATGAATCCCAAAGCCCCAGAATTTATCTCTGCTCTTTCAGCCACGCAAAGACCAGACATGAAGGCTGAGACACAGACTTACACCACATGGCCTGCAGTGGTTCAAGAAGATGGCTCATCACCACCTTCTCAAGGGCAAATAGAGATGGGCAATATCGCTGGCCTAACCAGCAACATCCACATCCTATGAACGAATAAAAAAAAACATGTTGCCCCTTACCCAGCGTGGTGTTAGGAGCTTCACTCTGACTCATGAGAACATGAACACTCTGCAGGCAATCATTGTACCGTTGCTGGTAAAATACACAACTGTCTTCATTTGTGCTGGAGGAAAGAAACATAAGGGCCTTAAAGACTTACAAGAAAATCCCAAGTGTTGAAGGGCCACAACGGATCGTATATTTCCAATGGCATTTTCAGACTCACCCAGAAAACTATGTAACTCAATGATGATTGCACACCGCTGTCCATGAACGGAACTTTACAGTCCTGCAAAAGTCAATGGAGTTTTGAATGGCTTGCTGCATTTAAGGTCCTGCCCCCACTGCAACGGAGCTATAAATTTCCATCCCGTGTCTTAACTCACGTTGGATCCCGTTCCCCTACCATCATGTGCTTGCTGGCCTATATTGGCTCCTGGTCAAGCAATACCGTGAATTTTTAAAACTCATCCTTGTCTTCAAATTCATCCATTGCTTGGCCCCTCCATATCTCTAATCTCCTCCAACTCCACATCCCCAGAGATGTCTGTCATCCTCTAATTTGGGCCTCTTGAGCATCCCTGATTTCAATCGCTCCAGCTTTGATGGCTGGGCCTTCAGTTGCATAGGCCCCAAGCTACAGACATTACTCCCTATAACTTACCGATTCTCTACCTAGTGTTCCTCCTTTGAGACACTCCAGCATGTCATTACTGTTGGGCTCCAGTATCTTCTGCTCCTCGGATGTTCACGATGCGAGCAAGGGTTTGGTGGTAAGTCCTGACTTCTGCACGTCACATCACAGTTATAAAGACGCGTTCTGCACCAGCATGTTTTCCCGCTGGCATGTGCAAATGATCCAGCTGGCTGGGGGGAGGGGGGGGGGGCGGAGAGAATGATTCTGGCAGGCTGGGCTTATAATGATATGCTGATGTTTACAGTGAGGTTCCCGATGTCCGATGGCAGGGAACGTGGCCCGCCATCGACAGGCTGTGCGGATGATCGCAAACTGGTTTCATGACATTGTGAAACTGATTTTTGGCCTTCTCGCCATATTGTCCACTCAAGCCACCGAACACAGCCGATGCCAGCGGGCACGGACTATTCCACCCACAGTATACCCCATTGAATTCCCTAGCCTCTCACATACACTGTACCCTATTCAACTCCCCACCCTCTCACACTGTACCCCATCCGACTCCCCACCATCTCACGCTCATGCTAGTTAATCTTTACTCTATATCTAGCCCCACGCTGTACCTGCCTTAGCCGTGTTTGATGGGAAAGTGTAGAGGGAGCTGTATTCTGTATCTAACCTGTGCTAGTTTTCTTGAGAGTTGAGGGGGAGTGGAATCTCTTCTGTCACAGAGTTCCCTCTGTAGAGTAAGGTTGGTTCTGAGCAGTAAAGCAACCTGTGCCTTGTTTATAAAATCCAACAGGACGCGGACGACGAATGAACAGGCTTCTGTTAAAGTGCTGAATATGTACATGAGGCTGGAACGCTTTGTCATCCTCTTCCCTGTCCTTAAAAAGCGCATCGAGCAAAGCATCGTTGATCTGCAAACAGTTGCGGATGACATTGATACATGTCACCGAAATGCTAGCATTGCCACCATTGTGGGCAGTGGCACTAGTGCAGTGGGAGGGACTGCTGCGATGGTAGGATTACTCGCTGCGCCCTTCACAGGAGGCGTCACCTTATGTTTCACTGGGGCAGCTCTGGTTGGAGGGCTCACCACTACCACTGCCAGCATCACGGAAGCCTACGCGAACAAGGGCCATCAGAAAAAAGTGGATGAGATTCTTGAGCGGTACAACATTGACAGCCAAGAGCTGATGGAGTCTTTCAAGGGGGCCTATCATGCCATTGAATGCTTGACTAAACTGAACCAGGCGGAAATGGCTGCTGGCCTGGCAAAGCGGCTGGGCATCCGTCCCATCTCGGTGGGATATAACGGCTACAAGCTGGTGAGCGCAGTGCTGGCCAGGAAGGCACTGGAAGAGATGTCTGTACTGCAGGGACTGGCAGGGAAGGTGTCAGTGCTCCTTGGGAGCCTCCAGAGTGGTAATTTCGTGGACAGCATGGGTTACGTCAAGAGCCTGCTGTTTGGCAAGCCACTTGTGGTGACTAGTACTGCCTGGGTGGCGACTGCGGCATTGTCCACAGCCTTTGTGGCATGGGACGTCTACTCCCTGGTAACAGAGACCATGAACCTGCACAAGGGCAACAAGAAGGAGCTGGCTCAGCAGGTATGGAACAAGGCAGAAGAGATCAAAGGGAAACTGAAAATTGTTCAACAGATTTTTGAAGCTTTGGAGCAATTTTTAGAAGAAGGTAATCTGGGGGAATGTTACAAAACTCCCCGACTACCCCCACAAGACAATGATCTCCCACCCCACCTTCTAACCGAGGCTTCCAACCTCCTCCCCCCAGGCCTCCTATCTCCCTGAAGCCCCTGACTTCCACTCCCAAACTCTAACTTCTCACCACCTGAGGCCCCTGATTGCCCCCTTCCCCCAGAGAATTCAATCTCTCAGGATGCCAGCTCTCAGCATCACCCCCTTACCTTGGAATTGGACTCCCCCCAACCCGCAGATGCGCTGTTTCAGATGCCCCTACACCCATCATTCCCAGGATGGGTTCCCCCCCTCCAGCCCTCGCTCCACAGGTAAGGGTGTGGCCTTCTCCAACCACATGCACCCAACTGGAGCCAAGCCTATCTTTCAGGATGGCTTCCAAACAGGGAACCTGACAGTAATGTCTCACACATACACTCTCTAAGTTACATTTCACAGTGGGTGCAGGATCCATGTCTTCCAGGTTTCACACACTCTCCTGATCCCAGCCCACCTTCTTAGGAATCAAGACAGAAAGAAAAAGTAAAAAAGAGAGGCAGCCTGAAGGAGGAAAGGGTTGGAGACCAACAGTTAAGGAGCGTAGACCTGAAGGAGTTTGGGGTGGAGCAGCGGAGGGGAATGACCTTTCCACTAATGGGAACAGGTTCTCTCTATCTACTCTGTCCAGACCTCGATGCCAACATTCCATTTGCCTTCCCTAATCACTTGCTGTACCTGCAAACTAACTCTGATTCATGTACCAGGACATCCAGCTCCCTCTATTCCACAGAGTTCTGCAATCTCTCTCAATTTAAGTAAAATGCTGCTTTTCTATTCTTCATACAAAAGTGGATAAGTTCACATTTTCCCACATCATACTCCATTTTTCCCACTCACTTAACCAACCTATATCCCTTTGCAGACCCTTATGTCCTCGCCACAACTTGAAAGAGGTGGCACTATCTCCTTTATGAAGCATACTGAGGTACTGCTCCTGACTCATTGCGACATAGGAGTGATGTCCCCGGAAGACCTTTTCTGGAAAGGGTACTCCAAAGGAGAGTCCACCCCTTTCTCCAGAGTTTCTCCTCTCTGCCTCCTCCTCTGTATGTCCTGCTCATGTTTCCGAGCAAGGGCGCAAGATTTCAATAATCTACTAATTTTTGGATTTTATGTTAATTAGGACTAACATTTTGCGATCTCATATTAACCCCACTTTAAACAGACTAGCCTAAATTCTTGCCTGCTGAGAGGTAATTGATCAGGCTGCTAGCAATGTGCAGCTGCAAGACTCAAGGTTGTTGGTACTGTGTGAAGAACTGTTTTGCTGATAAGAGTTGGCTTGTCTGGAGTAAGTATTGAGGAGGCGGGGAGGCTGCAGAAGGATTTGGACAGGTTAGGAGAATGGGCAAAGAAGTGGCAGATGGAATACAACGTGGGCAAGTGTGAGGTCATGCACTTTGGTAGGAAGAATAGAGGCATAGACTATATTCTAAATGGGGAGAGAATTCAGAAATCGGGAGTGCAAAGGGACTTGGGAGTCCTAGTCCAGGATTCTCTTAAGGTTAACTTGCAGGTTGACGCGGTAGTTAGGAAGGCAAATGCAATGTTGGCATTTATTTCGAGAGGACTAGAATATAAAAGCAGGGATGTGCTGCTGAGGCTTTATAAGGCTCTGGTCAGACCACATTTAGAATATTGTGAGCAATTTTGGGTCCCGTATCTCAGGAAGGATGTGCTGGCCCTGGAGAGGGTCCAGAGGAGGTTCACGAGAATGATCCCAGGAATGAAAGGCTTAACATATGAGGAATGTTTGAAGACTCTGGGTCTATACTCGATGGAGTTTAGAAGGATGAGGGGGGATCTGATTGAAACTTACAGAATACTGAAAGGCCTGGATAGAGTGGACGTGGGGAAGATGTTTCCATTAGTAGGAGGGACTAGGACCCAAGGGCACAGCCTCAGAGTAAAGGGAAGACCTTTTAGAACAGAGATGAGGAGAAACTTCTTCAGCCAGAGAGTGGTGAATCTATGGAATTCATTGCCACAGAAGGATGTGGAGGCCAGGTCATTGAGTGTATTTAAGACGGAGATAGATAGGTTCTTGACTGGTAAGGGGATCAAAGGTTATAGGGAGAAGGCGGGAGAATGTGGTTGAGAAACCTATCAGCCATGATTGAATGGCGGAGCAGACTCGATGGGCCGAATGGCCTAATTTCTGCTCCTATGTCTTATGGTCTAACCCATTTGTCTCAAAGACAAGGCCAAATAAATCTCAGCATGAATCCCTCCATATAGTGATGAAGGCTAGCACCAACACACATTTACCTTTTAATTAGAATAGTTTTCTAACATATTGATCATTTATTATTGATTGAGTAAGCCATTTAAAACCCATCTGGTCCACTAATGTCCTTTAGGGAAGGAAATCTGCTGTGCCTAGCTGGTCTGGCCTACATTTTTCCTGTTTTGCCCCGAGACATTGCTTAATCCTGGTACGATAGCTTTCAGGACATACATGACTAGTTACCATGTGTGTGAAGACATCTCGAGAAGCTCAAATTGCCATTTTATGGAATAAAGAGGCCACATGTCATTTGTACTTCTAATTCACGTAACATCTAGAGATAACATAGCATACAAGGAATGCACATCTGTTTTCAGTTACTGGTTACATGACTTGAGCCATGAAGGTGGGGAGAGAAAGCTAGTGACCTCACTGCTGACCAACTGAAAGGGTTAATACAAGCTATGTCTAAATATGGCACAAGGACTTTCAGCACAGTCATCACCATCGCTCCTATGGTGACAACTTTCCTGAAGACACAGCTCAAATCAGGATGAAAAGAATGACTTTGATTGTGCTGATAGCCTTTGGGGGTCAATCCATGCTGTCTTCACTACCTTTTGTTAAACATATTTACCCTTCTTGCTTAATAAATTCTACTTTGATTCACTACACCTGGTTGCTTCCATCATTTGATTGTACCTTATAGGTCAGCTGAGAGAGAGATCCAAATAAATTGTGGATTTGGGATACAAAAGTTAAATTGACTAAAGACACCAGCATCCCTAAATTTTAATCAGGTCCAAATTCTTACAACCACTGGCCTATACCTATGCAAAGCAATGTTATTTTCCACCTTTTTGTGGTCAGAAAAGCCCCCCAGATGCTCTAGAACATCACTGCAGTGCTTCCAAATGATTTGCCTAAACAAAACTAATACAAAAGTACCTCAGCTGAAACTGTTTGAGTGATTGTTTAAATAATCACAGATTAGGGCCCATTTTGCTTTATAGTGTGTGAATAAGGAAACCACAACCTGTAACTCTTTCGAGTTATCAACAGTCACAGATTGTAACTCTTTCGAGTACATTCACAGTTCTTGGTTTCCGGGAGTGGGACATGAACCCACAACCTTCTGATTCAAAGGCGAGGGTGCTATGAACTGAGCCACAGCTGACACCTCTAACCACAACCTGTACATGCACTGACCAATTCTGGTATCCTCGCGCTGCATCGGTCTGTTTGCATCGATGACTTCATGCCACTCCACTTCATTAACACTGCATGGGCTATGCTGGAAGTGGGACATGCTACACACAACTGAATTTCACTCCCAAAGTTCCAGCGCCAAGTCCCATAGAAAGGAAGTGTAATCAATAGCTGGCAAAGTCTGTCCACTGTTGAAAGCCAGATGCTGATATGAAGAACAAAACTATTGTGCTTTATTAGAGCATTTTTAATAAATTTCAGGACTGACATTGAATACCTCATATCTCATTTTAGACTGATAATTTGCTTTGTTACAGAAATCAGAAAAGCGTCACCAAATTACATGGGCCGGATTTTAGATGGAGGTGGTTGCCTCGATCCCTCCCTGCCACACCAATACCCACCCCCAGACCCCAGCTTAAAAGTTGGGAGCATGGCCAGCAAGTTGAGTAGGATTTCCAGCTGTCAGGTTGTTAATTGGTTCAGGGTGAGACTTACAGCCCTAAATAGCCTCCTGGAATCTTTTATTTAGGAGGTTATAGCAGGGCACTTAGAAAATCTCAATGTCATCAGGCAGAGTCCACATGGTTTTGTGAAAATTTATTGCAGCTACTTGAGGAAGTAACAAATAAAGAGGATAAAGGGAAATGTGTGGATGCTATACTTAGATTTTCAGGAGGCATTTGACATGGTGCCACATCAAAGGTTACTGCGCAAACTAAGGGCTCATGGCATTGGGGGTAACATATTAGCACGGATAGAGGATTTTTTAGCTAAGAAGCAGAAAGTAGGCATAAATGGGTCATTTTCAGGCTGACAAGATGGGATCAGTGCTCGGACCTCAATTTTTTACAGTTTATATATAAATGACTTGGATGAAGGAATGAAGGTATGGTTGCTCAATTTTCTGATGACACGAAGGTGAATATCTAGTAATTGTTTAAGGTTTAGTATCTGGTGAGTATCTAGTAAGTGTTTAAGGTTTATTTTATTCCTAAGGTTTAGAATAAAGTAGGAACTGTACTTTTTGGTAAAGTTTATTAAGTAGGATTTCAAAGTTTAAGTGATTTAAAAGTTTAAGGATAAGGCATGGCAGGATAGCTGAGCCAAGAGGAATGCCCATCCTGCAGCATGTGGGGAGACGTGGACACTTCTCGTGACCCAGAGGAGCCCATGTACAGGAAGTGTCACCGGCTGCACAAGCTTGAGCTCCGCGTTTCAGAGCTTGAGCAGCGGCTGGAGTCACTGAGGTGCATCCGTGAGGCAGTGAACTACGTGGATAGCACGTTTAGAGAGGTGGTCACAATGCAAGTTAGGGGCAAGCAGGCAGATAGGGAATGGGTGACCGCCAGGCATAGCAAGAGAAACAGGCAGGTAGTGCAGGAGTCGCCAGAGGTCCCGCTCACCAACAGGTTTTCCGTCCTGGATATCGGTGAGGGCGATGGATCCTTGGAGGAGTGCAGCAAGAGCTAAGCCCGTGGCACTATGGGTGGCCCAGCTGTACAGGAAGGGAGGAAGAAAAGCGGAAGGTACTGATAGGGGATTCTTTAGTTAGGAGAGCAGACAGGCGTTTTTGTGGCCATCAACGTGACTTCAGGATGGTTTGTTGACTCCCTGGTGCTCGGGTCAATGACATCACAGAACAGCTACAGGACATTCTTGTGGGGCAGGGCAAACAGCCAGAGGTCGTGGTACTAACAACGTAAGTAGGAAGAGGGATGTGGCCCTGCAATCAGGATTTAGGGAGCTAAGTAGAAAATTAGCAAGCAGGACCTCTAAAGTAGTAATCTCCGGATTACTCCCATTGCCATGTGCAAGTGAGCACAGAAATAGGAAAATGAGACAGATGAATGCGTGGCTGGAGAGATGGTGCAGGAGGGAGGGCTTTAGATTCCTGGGACGCTGGGACTGGCTCTCAGGGAGATGCCACCTGTACAAGCCGGATGGGTTGCATCTGAACAGAGCTGAGACTGAGTTCCTTGCGGGATGTTTTGCTAGTGCTGTTAGGGAGGGTTTAAACTAACTCAGCAGGGGTGTGGGAACAAGGAGAGAATATTAGAAAATAATATCAGGGTGCACGGAATGTTGGGAGAGGTGGATAGCACAAAAACAGAGAATAGTAAGTTAATAGATGGGGTTGGAGTAAGGGAGCAAGTAATGAAGTCTAATTCAGGGTTACATTGCATGTATGTGAATGCAAGGAGTATAGTTAATAAAATTGGGGAGTTACAGGCACACAGATAGCCTTGCGGGATTATGATGTTGTGGCGGTAACGGAGACGTGGTTTAAGGAAGGGCAGATCTGGGTGCTAAATATTCCTTGTTACAAGGTGTTCAAAAAAGATAGGAAAGGGAAAAAAGGAGGAGGGTGGCATTTTTGGTTAAGGACAGTGTTGCAGGACTGGAGAAAGAGGATGTGTCAGAGGATTCATGGACAGAATCGATTTGGCTAGAGCTAAGAAATAAGAAGGGTGCAATTACATTGCTCGGTGTAATATATGGACCATCAGCTACTAGTAAGGATATAGAGGAACAAACCTGCAAGGAAATTACAGGGAGGTGTAAACATCGTAGAGAAGTTATAAGGGGGGACTTTAATTACCTGTATATAGACTGGGATAGTGGTAGTGTAAGGGGCAGTGAAGGACAAGCGCTCCTAGATTGTTTTCAGGAGAATTTCCTACGGCAGTATGTGTCCAGTCCAACAAGAAAGGCACTGCTAGACCTGGTTCTTCGGAATGAGGTGGGCCAAGTAGATTAAGCGACAGAGGGGGAGCATTTAGGGCACATTGATCATTGTATTCATAAAGTTTAGGATTACGGTGAAAAAGGATCTTGGTCAATCCAGAGTAAGAATAATCAACTGGCAGAGAGCGGACTTCAATGGGGAAAGAATGGGGCTGGGCCGGATAGACTGGAACCAAAGTTTGGCGGGAAAAATAGTAGCTGAACAATGGGCTACCTTCAAAGAGGAGATGGCTTGGGCACAGTCAAGGTATATGTTCCCTCAAAAGGAATAAATCCAGAGCTCCCTGGATGACAAAGGATTTAGAAATTAAGTTAAAGAAGAAAAAGTGTGCTTATGACAGGTGTCAGGTAGCAAATACAATTGAGAGTCAAGCTGAATACCGAAGGTTCAGAAGGGATGTGAAAAAGCAAATATGAGGAGCAAAGGGGGATTATGAAAAAAGACTAGCAGCTAACATAAAAGGAAATCCCAAAGTATTCTATAACCACATCAATAGTAAAAGGGTGTTAAAAGGAGTAGGGCCAATTAGGGACAAAAAAGGGGATTTACACATAGAGGCAAGAGGCAAGGCTGCGGTGTTAAATGAATATTTTGCATGTCTTTACCTACGAAGTAGATGCTGCCCAGGCCATGGTGACAGAGGAGGAAACTCAGTCACTCGAAGGGTTTAAAATCGATAAGGTATTGGATAAGCTGTCAGTACTTAAAGTTGATAAGGCACTGGGACCAGATGAGATGCATCCAAGAATATTGAAGGAAGTGAGAGTGGAAATTTCAGAGGCACTGGCAATAATCTTTCAATAATATTAGCTTTCCTAATTACTGCAAACTAACCTTTTGTGATTCATGCATGAGGATACCCAGATCTCTCTGAATCTCAGAGCTCTGCAAGCTCTCACCGTTTAGATAATAAGCTTCTTTTAATTCTTCCTGCCAAAATGAATGATTTCACATTCACCCACATTATACTCCATTGCCAGATCTTTGCCCACTTACTTAACCTATCTATGTCACTTTGTAGCCTCCTTTACTTTCCTACCTATGGTTGCTAAATTTGCTGACGACACAAAGGAGGTTATCAATTAATCCTATCTCATTGCTCAGTACCAGGTCTAGTAGAGCAATAACCTTTGATGTGGCACTTTATCAAATGCCTTCTGGAAATCTAAGTATAGTACATCCATCGGTTCCCCTTTATCCACATGGGACTCCTTCAAAGAACTCCAATAAATTGGTTAAACATGATTTCTCTTTTACAAAACCATGTTGACTCTGCCTGATTGCCCTGAATTTTTCTAAGTGCCCTGCTATAACTTTAATAATAGCTTCTAACATTTTCCCTATGTGCCATCAAATGAATGTAAAATTCAATCATATTATGATCGCAGCTACTTAGGGCTGCCTTCACTAGGTGGTTATCAATTAATCCTATCTCGTTGCTCAATACCAGGTCTAGTAGAGCCTACTGTCTGGTTGGCTCCAGAACATGCTGTTCTAAGAAACTATCCTGAAAACATTCTATGAACTCCTCATCTATGCTACCTTTGCCATCTGATTTTTCCAGTCTATATGTAGATTAAAATCCCCAAGGATTATTGCTGTACCTTTCTGGCAAACTCCCATTACCTCTTCTTTTAAACTCTGTTCGACTGTGTAGTTACAATTAGGGGGCCAGTACACCACTCCCACAAGTGACTTCTTACCTTTATCATTCCTCATCTCAACCCAAACCGCTCCTACGTCCTGGTTTCGTTTCCTGAACTTAGCTGACCCCGCTCTAATGTGAAGGTTGATTAACGGAGCCACTCCTCCTCTTTTTCCAAACTTGCTGTCCTTCCTAAATGTCATGTACACTTCAATATTCAGGTCCCAATCTATGTCATCCTGTAGCCATGTATCTGTAATGGCTATCAGATCGTACTTATTTATTTCTATTTGTGCTATCAGTTCATCTGATTTGTTTTGAATGCTACGTGTGTTTAGATACAGAACCTTTACTTTTGTCCTTTTATTATTTTTGTAGTGTCTAGCCTTATCTGCTGACTTACTCTTAGATTTTACCATAAGACGTAGGAGCAGTAGGCCATTCAGCCCATCGAGTCTGCTCCGCCATTCAATGAGATCATGGCTGCTCTGATAGTCCTCAACTACACATTCCTGCCTTTTCCCCATAACCCTTGATTCCCTTACTGATTAAAAATCTGTCAGATCTCAGCCTTTAATATACTTAACGACCCAGCCTCTTCAGCCCTCTGCGGTAAACAATTCCACAGATTGACTACTCTCTGAGAGAAGAAATTCCTCTTTATCTCTGTCTTAAATGGGCGACTCCTTACTCTGAGATTATGTTCTCTGGTCCTAGACTCTCCCACAAGGGGAACCAACCTCTCAGCATCTACCCTGTCAAGCCCCCTAAGAATCTTATATGTTTCAATAAGGTCGCCTCTTATTCTTCCAAACTCCAATGAGTACAGGCCCAACCTACTCTACCTCTCCTCATAAGAAAATCTCTCCATACCCAGGATCAACCAAGTGAACCTTCCTTGGACTGCCTCCAATGCCAGTATATTTTTCCTTAGATAAGGGGACCAAAACTGTTCACAGTATTCTAGGTGTGGTCTAATTAATGCTTTGTATAGTTTTAGCAAGACTTCCCTATTTTTATACTCCACTCCCTTTGAAATAAAGGCCAACATTTCATCTGCCTTCCCTATTATTTGCTGAACTCGTATGCTAGCTTTTTGAGATTCGTGCATGAGGACCCCCAAATCCCACTGTGCTGCAGCTTTCTGCAGTCTTTCTCCATTTAAATAATATTCAGCTCCTCTATTCTTCCTGCCAAAGTGCATAACCTCACATTTCCCACATTCCATCTGCCAAGTTTTTGCCCACTCACTTAACCTGTCTATATCCCTCTGTAGACTCTTTGCATCATCCTCACCACTTGCCTTCCCATCTACTTTTGTGTCATTTGCAAAGTTGGCGATAGTACATTCACTTCCCTCATCCAAGTCATTAATATATATTGTAAATAATTGTGGCCCCAGCACTGATCCCTGTGGCACTCCACTAGTTAGAGGTTGCCATCCTGAAAATGCCCCCCTTATCCCAACTCTCTGTCTTCTATTAGTTGTCCAATTCTCTATCCATGCTAATATACTACCCCCAACACCATTGGCTCTTATCTTATTAAGTAGCCTTATGTGCAGTATCTTATTGAATACCTTTTGGAAATCCAAATATATTACATCTACTGGTTCCTCTTTATCTATCGAGCTTGTGGCCTCCTCAGAGAATTCTAATAAATTTGTCAAGCATGGTTTCCTCTTCATGAAGCCATGCTGACTCTGCTTGATTTATATTATGTATTTCTAAGTGCTCTGCTATAACATCCTTTATAATAGACTCTAACATTTGCACTCTCTGTCCCTTCCTGTCACAGTCTGTTTATCATTTCCCAAATTAATACCTGTCTCTCTTGCCTTGCCTCTACTCTTTGGTTTGCCACATCTTCCCAAATTTGATCATTTGCCCCCACTATTCAGTTTAAAACCCTCTCTACTTCCCAGTTACGTGGCTCGCGAGGACACCAGCCCCAGCACGGATCAGGTGTAGACCGCCAGGCAACAAAGCAGTCTCGCTCTTTGCTACAGGGAACAGTGTCAATCCCCCTCACTACACTGTCCCCCACTACCACTACATTCCTTTTTGCTCCCTCCACTTGGATGACTTCCTGTACCACAGTGCCAGGATGTTTGCTCATCCACCCTGCAGCCCCCACTCTCATCCAAACAAGCTGAGAGAACCTCAAGCCTATTGGGCAATTGCAGAGGCTGACAATCCTGCATTCCTGCCCTCTGGATCCCCTTACCCGCCTCATTCGCAGTACACTCTCCTGTCCCTGGCCACTGACCAAATCAGAAGACCCTATCTTAAGTGGTGTGACTGCCTCTTGGTATAAAGCATCCAGGTAACTTTCCCCCTCCCTGATGTGTCGCAGTGTCTGCAGCTCAGCCTCCAGCTCAATGACTCTGAGCTGAAGTTCCTCAAGCCGCAAACACTTACTGCAGACATTGTTTGCTCTGGATCACAATGTTATCCAGGAGATCCCACATGCTGCACCTGTCCTGCCATCCTTCATGTGTTTTAAATAATTGCTTAATTATATTAATCACTTATTTATGTTGCTTTCTTATATATTTTATTAACTTTACCACTGATATGTGTACTATTTTAAACCTTAGGGATAGAATAGAACTTACTTACTTACCAGATACTCACCAAACAGCTAGCTCCCTTCCCTGTAGTAGAGCAAGAACCAATTTATGTGGGGTGACAAAGGTAGAAAAAGGAAACGAACAACTCCTTCTCCCCCTTCCCCAAACTCCCCCCTCACCAAATTCCAAGTCTTCACTCAGTTAGTCGGCTGCACTAAAGAACTCTGAATTCTGAACTCAGGATGGGCGATAAATGCTGGCCTACCCAGCGACGTCCACATCCAATAAAAACGAATTAAAAAAATTACAGTAAACAGAACTGGGGCTACGGTAGCCAGATTTAACCAGTTAGCTACTCAGCTCCTACAGCTGAGAGTGAGTTTACCCTGTCTAAACTGCAAGAACTTAACCTGCTTACACAGTACTTTCCAGTTATTGCTAATTACAGACAAGATTAGATTTTAAGAGCAAAATTTATGAACAAAATTAACACTTAAACCTCCCCCCCCCTCCCCTTCTTCACTCAGTTATTCAGCAGCACTCCATTTTCCAAGGCTTTACTAAAGAGCCAAGGATGCACCACATGGACTGCAACAGTTGAAAAAGGTGTCTCACTACCACACTGTAAAGGGCAATAGAGCAAGAAATGCTGGTCTAGCCAGCAACATCCACACCACAAGAATGAATAAATATAAATAAAGCCCTAGCTTTGACCAGGTGGGTGGGTAGGGAGCCAGGACAGTTAGTTCCCGAGCAGCTGTAATCACTCCTGCCTTTGCTGTTTAAATGTCACTAATTCAAAAATAATATCAAACTAAGGGACATGAAGTCTTACAGGTTCTGCAAGGACACAATGGTCTATTGGAACTTACAATAAGAACAGCTCAAAACATTGGCAGGGGATTGCCCAGACACTGAGATAAGGAAGTGATTGCAACAGGCATAAAGAGGTCCAAGAAAGACTAAACAAAAGAACAACAGCAACTCACATTTGTATTTCATCACTGACATTGTAAAATACCTCAAGTGGCTTCACAGCAGCAACAAAAGCAAACAATCAAAATCAACAATTTCAAACAAAATTTGACACCGAACCACAAAAGGAAATATCTGGGCTGTCCAAAACAAAATAAAAACAGAATTACCTGGAAAAACTCAGCAAGTCTGGCAGCATCGGCGGAGAAGAAATCAGTCAACGTTTCGAGCCCTCATGGCCCTTCAGCAGAACTGAAGCATAGTTTCAACAAGGGAGAAATATAAATTGGTTTAAGGTGGGTGGGGGGGAAGAGACACATTGAGGGTGTGGTGTGAGCAGATAATCAAAAGATGTCAGAGACAAAAGGGTCAAAGAGGTGTTGAAGGTGGTGGTCTTTGTCTGAGAAAAGTGCTAATTAAGAATGCAAGACAGGATATTCAAAGTACAGCTCTAGTGGGGGTGGGGTGGAAAGACTAAAGGTTTTAGTTTTAGATTTAAAAATAATGGAAATAGGTGGGGAAAGAAGAATCTATATAAATTATTGAAAAAAAAGGCGGGTGGGGGGGGAAAAGAAACGGGGTGGGGATGGGGGGAGTTTAAGATCTAAAGTTGTTATGATTCTTCTTTCCCCACCTATTTCCATTATTTTTAAATCTAAAACTAAAACCTTTAGTCTTTCCACCCCACCCCCACTAGAGCTGTACTTTGAATATCCTGTCTTGCATTCTTAATTAGCACTTTTCTCAGACAAAGACCACCACCTTCAACACCTCTTTGACCCTTTTGTCTCTGACATCTTTTGATTATCTGCTCACACCACACCCTCAATGTGTCTCTTCCCCCCCACCCACCTTAAACCAATTTATATTTCTCCCTTGTTGAAACTATGCTTCAGTTCTGCTGAAGGGCCATGAGGGCTCGAAACGTTGACTGATTTCTTCTCCGCCGATGCTGCCAGACTTGCTGAGTTTTTCCAGGTAATTCTGTTTTTATTTTGTTTTGGATTTCCAGCATCCGCAGTAGCTTTTAGCTTTTTGTTAATATCTGGGCTGTGTTTGGTGAAGTTTTAAGCTGCATTTTAAAGGAGGGGAGAGAGTAAAAGGTAGGGCGTTTTAGGAAGGGAATTCTAGATTTTAGCACACAGCTGTGGACATGGCCACCAAGACCAGCATGGTGGGTCGATGAAAACTGGGGATGTGCAAGAGGTCAGAACAGTGGGGGGTGGGGGGGAGGAGGACAATGAAAACTGTCGATCAGGATTCAATGCACGATCTGGTGAAAGTCAGGAAACAGTAGTTTTGAATAATTAATAAATAGCATTCTCAGAGACAGCTATATCCTTGGCTAGATTGAACATTGAATAGAAAATATTTTCCATAGTTTACTTCCAGCCACTAACTGAAACATTGGATTAAGCAGGGAAAAATTCTAAACAGAGGCCTCCATACACCACCCCCCTACAATCCCCACCAATTTTGAATAGCCAAAGTACAAGAATGGCTCATATCTAATTTCATATGTTGGCCGTTAACTCATGGGGCCTGGAATATAAACAGGAAAAAGTTATGCTTCCATTATTTAGAGCCTTGGTTTGACCCCATCTGAAGTAACTGTGTTCAGTTTTGGACACTGCACCATCTGTGGCACTGATACGCTCTGTGTGGGACATCATGGTCAAAGACAACACAGGTCAGGGGCAGGATATAAAACTAACACTGACTCATGCTCCTGCCAGCTAGTTATTTACAGTGAGTGCCCGATCAGAGAATTCACTCCATTCTACGCTAATAAATGGGTATAAGTTTTGAATCCACAATGAATATGAAGCTACGTATTTATTTTCCAGAGTGTGCCTGATCAATTGTGCAATTTTGTTTAAAATGTATTTCAATTTCTATTCGTTATTGAATCGAATGTCACTGTTGCAATTTGTTTATTTCTGTTTGAATGGAGGCTGCGACTTGACCTTGAAGTGAGAATGCCACGTTCTCACTGATTACCGGAGCACATCCGATTACTGGAAACAGGGAATTTATTTAAACTCCTCATTATATGCAAGGGTTTGATCACACAGGATGCCAAGTGGTGGCTGGGAGCAGTTAACGTTGGCTAGTCAGTTGTGAGCGCAGGTCCTTTAGCATCTTCAAATCTTCGCAACAGGACAGGTAAGTAGTGTTTTATTATTGCCCGCCCTTGGTTGTCCTGAGAGCTTTGAGACTGGAAAACCGCGAGTCTGGAATCGTCTGAGATCAGACTGGGCAGGGGACAACATGAGTGATCCAGTTGGGTTTTTACAACAATCAGCAGCTTTCTTAGTGCCAGTCCACAAACTAGCAGATGTATTAAGTTCCTACGTTGGTGGGGTTTGAACTCAAGATGCCTAGGTTACTAGTTTAGTACCCTTAACTTCAGACTATCAAACCCTCCATGTGCAAGATCAGCAGCGAGTTATAGTGTGCTGCTTGGGACAGTTACAAAATAGTCCCAGATATCTGCTAAGTCAGATCAAACGACAGGGATTATAAGTCACTTCAAAAGTAAACAAATCAGTTGGCAATATGGTCGAAGTGATTCTACCAATGTCTTGCCAACTGGATTAAACTGAGTTTACATTTACATTACATTACATTACATACCACAAACTGAATGATTGCACCAGAGTTGCAACATTGAATGGCACAATGTGTGGCAGTGGGGAGTGAGTGATACTGACACAGTGGATGGAACTGGGCAAAATGTGCTCGGATGTTCCGGTGGAAGGCCTATAACCGTGCTCAACTTGCTAAGTGTAATTTAAATCAACAAAGGAAACATTACTTTTATTTAATATCAGTGTTTGTTTAATAGTTGGTTCAACTTCGGGGTTTGGTAAGGTTTTAGGAACAATAATCAGGGGAAAAAAATTACTAGCACTTGAAGAGGTTTGAGTTAATTTAGGATAACCAGCATGGATTTGAAAAAGACAGATCACGTTTGACTAACCTAACTGAATTTTTTGAAGAAGGAACAGAGAAGATTGATGAGGCTTAATCATGGATTCGTTAATAGGCAAAAAAATAGGAGTAGGGATAAATGAGTCATTCTTGCATTGGCAGGCTGTGAATAGTGGAGTACCTCAGGGATCAGGACTTGAGCCCCAGCTGTTCACAATACGTATCAATGATTTGGATGTGGGGACCAAATGCAATATTTCCAAGCTCGCGGATGACACAAAGCTGGTGGGAATGTGTGTTGAGAGGAAGATGTAAAGCGGCTTCAAGAGATTTGGACAGACTTAGTGAGTGGGCAAGAACACGGCAATGGAACATAACATTTAAAAATGTGAGGTTACCACTTTGGTAGGAGGAACAGATGTGCAGAGTATTTCTTAAGTAATACGAGATTAGAAAGTGGAGATGTACAAAGGGACCTGGGTGTCCTCGTCAATAAGCCACTGAAAGCTCACATGCAGGTGCAGCAGGCAACTAGGAAGACTAATGGAATGTTAGCTTTTGTCGCAAGAGGATTTGAGTACAATAGTGAAGTCTTGCTTCAATTGTATAGAACCTTGGTTAGACCGCATCTGGAGTGCTATGTGCAGTTTTGGTTCCCTTACGTTAGGAAGGAAATTATTGCCTTAGAAGGGGTGCAACAAAGGTTCACCAGACTTGTTCCAGGGATGGGAGGTCTGTCCTATGAAGAGAGATTGGGGAAACAGGACCTCTATTCTCTTGAGTTTCAAAGAATGAGAGGTGATCATTGAAATCTACAAAATATTTAAAGGGGTAGACAGGGTAGACACAGGGAAGATGTCTCTCCTGGTTGGGGAGTCCAGAACCAGGGGAAACAATTTCAAAATAAGGGGGAAGCCACTTAAGACCGAGATGAGGAGTTTTTTTTTTACTCAGAGGGTTGTGAATCTTGGAATTCTCTATCCCAGAGGGCTGTGGAAGCTCAGTGATTGAATTTAAAGCGGAGACTGCCAGATTTCTAAATACCAATAACATAAAGGGATACGGAGATAGTGTGGGGGAAAAAGGCATTGAAGTGGATGATCAGCCATGTTCGTACTGAATGGCGGAGCAGACTCAATGGACTAAAGGGCCTACTCCTGTTCCTATGAGGCGAATGTGATATACGTTGTCTACATAGATTTTAAGAAAGTAGTTGACAAAAAGGCGAGTTAACAAAATTGAAACACATGGAATAGGAGGTTGTGTGTCAGCTTGGATATAAAATTGGCTTAAGGACAGAAAACAGCGAGTGATGATAAATGGTTGTCTTTCAGACTGCAGGATGGTAGACAGTGGTGTTCCTGAAGGGTCAGGACACTGCTTTTTTATACATATAAACGATTGGATATTGGAATGCAGGGTAAAATTTCAAAATTTGCTAATGATAGCAAACAGTGAAGATTATACAAATCAAATGCACAGGACATAGATTGGCTAGCAGAATGTGCAGGCAAGCAGTGGATGGAATTTAAAAGACAAGTGTGAAGTAATGCAGAAGGGATAGGAAGAGGCAATATAGGCTTAATGGCACAATTCTAATGAGTGTGCAGGGAGAGGGGGACCTGGGGGTTCATGTCAATAGACCTTTAACATTGGCAGGACATATTAAGAGAGTGTTTAGTAAAACAAATGGGATCTTGGGCTCATAAATAGAGGCACTGAATACAAAAGCAGGGAACCTTTATAAGGCTCTGGTTAGGCCACAACTGGAGTGGTACAAAGACCAGAGGACACCAGAGATTGAGGGACGACTTGATAGAAGTTTACAAAATTATGAGTGGCATGGACAGAGTAGATAGTCAGAAGCTTTTTCCCAGGGTGGAAGAGTCAATTACTAGGGGACATAGATTTAAGGCGAGAGGAGAAAACTATAGAGGAGATGTGCGGGGCAAGTTTTTTACGCAGAGGGTAGTGAATGTCTGGAATTCACTGCCAGGGGAGGTGGTGGAAGCAGGTACGATAGTGGTGTTTAAGAGGCAGCTTGACAAATACATGAATAGGATGGGAATAGAGGGATACGGACCCCAGAAGTACAAAATGTTTTAGTTGACGGGCAATATGATCGGCGCAGGCTTGGAGGGACGAAGGGCCTGTTCCTGTGCTGTACTTTTCTTTGTTCTTTGTATTGTGTCCAATTCTGGTCACCAAACACTAGGAAAGATATGAAGGTCCTTGAGGGTGCAGAGATTTACCAGAATGGTTCTAGGAATGAGGGATTTTAGCTACCATGTTAAGTTGGAGAAGCTGGGATTGTTCTCGTTGGAGCAAAGGAGATTGATTGGAGATCTGATAGAGGTGAAGAAGATTATGACAGGTTTAGATAAGGTAGAGAAAGAAATACTGTTCCATTAGCCAGTGGTACAAAGACCAGAGGACACAGATTTACAGCTTTGGGAAAGAGATGCAGGGGGCATGCAAGGAAGAACATTTTTAAAGCAGTAAATAGCAGTTCACTGCCTTCAAGGGTGGTAGAAGTGGAGACAATTAATGATTTCCAAAGCTGGATAGATCCTTAAGGGAACTAAATTTTCAGGGCAAGGGAATGGAACTGACAGATTTACTCTACAGAAAGCCAGGGTGGATTCAAGGGGCTGTGGGACCTCATTCTCTGCTGTTATAATTCTATGGGCTGGATTTTCCCCCTGGGATGGGAAGCTGAGCTCTGAGCTGTTTCGGGTGCAGAACCCACCTCTGGGAGAAGCATCACTCATTGGGATTTTCAAGGCCCTCCCCATCCTTTCCTTAATTGGCCTGGAGACAAGTTCAGTGTCCAATTAAGGACCGTGGACAGGCTCTCTAAGCGGGAGGGTCAATCAGAGGCAACAGGCTAGAAGGGCAGGGAAGTAAGATAGAGAGGGCACTTCAAAATGCAGGAGCCATCTCCCCAACTTTATAAAATCATTAATTACAAAAATAGATACAGCAACCAGGCTACAACTGTCAGGGGTGGTGGGAGACCTTCTACAGAGTGCTCTGTAGCTGCTCCTCCGCCCAGGCAGGGAGGGCCTCGAGGCCTGCCTGGAGCACTGGCACTGTCACCCCCCCACTACCAACTCCAGGTACCCAAAATGTCCCTGCGGAAACTGGAGGCTGAAAAACTCAAGTTGTCTTCCTTTAATTGACCTCATTTAGGCTCTTAATGGAGCCCGGTTGGCTACCCACTGTATGCAAGCGGATAACCCTGCTGACCCCTGATCCCATCTTGGCAAAAATGGCCTGAAGGCAGAATGGAATCAGGGAACCCACTCATCGGCCAGTGGGGCAAGTCTTATCTCTCATCCGCCTCTGGTCCCAACCTCATGGCCATAAAAGTTATCATGAGTTCTAGGATGTTCAGTATACAATGAATTGTAATACAATGGTGACAATGATGCTTCATTTCATTGTTGTGACTTTGCTCTCCCAATCTAAGCACCAATCTTATTACTTAATTTGGAGCTTGATTGTCAATGCTCATTGCAGCAAAGCACATCGTGGATGATGGAAATCAGAAATAAAATACAAACTTGTGATGATTGTGCTTTTTTCCCCCATTTACACCGTCTCTAGATCTACCTTTTGTTCTGTTTCTCTCTCCACAGATGCTGCCAGACCTACTGAGTATTTCCAACATTTTCTGTTTTTATTGAAGTAATTTTGCTTAAAAGCTCACCAGTTCCACGTTTCCTTCAGTTCTGAGCAGTTGGTTGCCATCTTTTTCAAGAGAAATGAATCTGAAACAAAAGCTTCCAGTTCCACAGCCCCACTATTCTTTGGGAAATGCAGAACAGCTTAATCTCCAACCTAGTTGTACCCTTAAATAATGTACAAGAATGACCACTGATTCTCCTCCTAACCTATCCAGTTGAAATAATTTTCCCACATAAACACTGTCTAGTTCCATTATTACTTTATAAACTGTGACCAGAACATCTGGGTCCAAACTTTCCAACAACACTCAAGAAGCTTGACACCATCCAGGACAAAGCAACCCACTTGATTGGCATCCCATCCACAAACATTCACTCCTTCCACCACTGACGCACAGTAGCAGCAGTGTGTACCAACTACAAGATGCAATGCAGCAACTCACCAAGGCTCCTTAGACAGCAAAATCCACAACCACTACCACCTAGAAGGGCAAGGGCAGCAGATAGATGGGAACACCACCACCTGGAAGTTCCCCTCCAAGTCACTCACCATTCTGACTTGGAAATATATCACCGTTCCTTCACTGTCACTGGGTCAAATTCCTGGAACTCCCTAACAGCACTGTGGGTGTAGCTACACCACATGGACTGCGGCGGTTCAAGAAGGCAGCTCACCACTACCTCCTCAAGGGCAATTAGGGATGGCAATAAATGCTGGCACAGCCAGCGGCACCCACATTCCATGAATGATTAAAAAAAATACTTGGCCAAAGTTCTTTGAGTGTAGCTGGGTATTTGAAATTGGAAATCAATCTGTGACTCTTCAGTACAGTAGGTTGGGCACTAAATGCTTGCCTTGCCAGCAATGCCCATATTCCAAGAATGAATTTTAAAATGCCAACTGAAATCAAGCACAATAAAGAAAAGTAAAGTTAGGGATAAAAATACCCCAAAGGAAAGAAGGTAGATCTACTCAGCAAAACCAACTACTGCATGCAACAAAATGAACAGAGAATAAGGTTTGCAGAGGGGTAGTGAGTGAGTGGTCAACCTATGGAACAGGCTACTGTGGAAGATGGAGGAAGCAGAACATATTTATTCATTCAAACACATACAGGATTTCTTTCAGATATTATTTTGGGACACAGTATTTAAGAGTTGATGTAGGGCTAAGTGCTTGCAGGAACATGTGTTTTTGGGCCTAAGGTTAACAAAGCTCTCCACCACGGGGTTTCCTCACCTCATGTCTGGCTCTGTTATAGAGATTGATCACTATGATATTCAACAACTCCTTTAGCATTCAAGTGATTCAAGTATCAAGTGATTATCAGGATGCCAGCAGACGAATTAGGGTGGTGAGACACAGAATGAGGGGTGCTGAGGCCTCTCTATGAAGTGAGCAAGGAAGGAAATGGACCAATTGAAACGGAGAGAATCAGCAGGCAGCACAACAGCCCTGGTAGGAAGTGGACAGGCAATGAGCACGAACAGTACTCCATCCCACAGAGCAACAATATTTAATAACCTTATAATGTCAGATAAGGAAGGACTTCCTGTTGTCTCCAGTGGCTTGGCTCATGCACCAGCTTCTCACCCATTTTGGCATTTATGCTGGCACTTGGGCTTGACTGCACCTCATGGTGACAAAAGGCCATTCTCACTTTTTGCATTGCTTTTAATGAATGAGATATCTCATGGGTCCTCAGATTCTTAGTTCCTTAGGTATCCACAGATGCAACTTCTGCAGCCCCTCGGATGTGTTTGCACAGCTGTTTGACTGTGGGATACGCTTTGTCGGGCCCAGAGAGGAAAATCAGCCCCAACACCTCTCCTTGCAAATCTCTGGCTGACTAACAAAATATGATAGCGTGAAGCAGCAAGCCTTCGTAGGAGATCTAAAGTCGATTTGATGTTCATTTTTATTGCTTTGACAGTGAGAATGTCACAGGGCCAGGCTTGGTCCCGGGATAGCGCCACCTCTCAGCTAAACAACACTAATGAACCGCTGAAGGGTGATGCAGAAGGTAAGTTGTTAACTAATGAACTTTAATGAAAAAAATTATGGCCATCCCAACATGCTTCCTTTTATTTACAACACCCCTTTCACCTCTACCTGCTGGGGCATCTGGTGTTGCCAACATATCTTGAAACCATCTACCAGGAGGAAGTAGTCACACCTCAATGGGACAATTTTTCCCCATAGCAGATCCTGAGTGTTTTGGGAAGCCTATGATCTGAGGCTGGTAACCTTTAGTCCCATGAACTTCTTAATACAGTTTTGTTTTGAGTACTTAACTGTCTTAAGAAAGTTAATGTAGAAAAAAAGCCCCTGGCCCAGATTGTGGCCATCCTGGGACACTGAAAGAAGATGAAGAGGGGACTGTACTGGCATGAATGAAATTTGTGTCAAATGGTAAGGAGAATGGAAAACATTACACTCTTATTCAGAAAAGGGGAAAGCCAGGAAATCCCAGGATAGTTCATCTCTGATGTGGGTGAAATTCATAGAAACATAGAAAATAGAAGCAGGGTTAGGCCATTCGGCCCTTCGAGCCTGCTCCGCCATTCATCATGATCATGGCTGATCATCCAACTCAAAAGCCTACTGCCACTTTCTCCCCATTTCCTTTAATCCCTTTCACCCCAAGAGCTATATCTAACTCCTTTTTGAAAACATACAATGTTTTGGTCTCAACTACTTTGTGGTAACGAATTCCACAGGCTCACCGCTCTCTGGGTGAAGAAATTTTTCCTCATCTCAGTCCTAAATGGTCTACCCAGTATCCTCAGACTGTGACCCCTGGTTCTGGACTCCCCCACCATCGGGAACATCCTTCCTGCATCTACCATGTCTAGCCCAGTTAGAATTTTATAGGTTTCTATGAAATCCCCCCCTCATTCTTCTGAACTCCAGTAAATATAATCCTAACCGACTCAACCTCTCCTCATGTGTCAGTCCCACCATCCCAGGAATCATTCTGGTAAACCTTCGCTGCACTCCCTCTATAGCAAGAACATCCTTCCTCAGATAAGGAGACCAAAATTGCACACAATATTCCAGGTGTGGTCTCACTAAGGCCCTGTATAATTGCAGCAAATATCCCTGCTCCTGTACTTGAATCCTCTCGCTATGAAGGCCAACATATCATTTGCCTTCTTTACCGCCTGCTGCACCTGCATGTTTACCTTCAGCGACTGATGTACAAGCACACCCAGGTCTCGTTGCACATTCCCCTCTCTCAATTTACAGCCATTCCGATAATAATGTGCCTTCCTGTTACCAAAGTGGATAACCTCACATTTATCCACATTATACTGCATCTGCCATGCATTTGCCCACTTACTCAGCTTGTCCAAATCACACTGAAGCATCTCTGCATCCTCCTCACAGCTCACCCTCCCACCCAGCTTTGTGTCATCTGCAAATTTAGAGAGATTACATTTAGTTCCCTCATCTAAATCATTAATATATATTGTGAACAGCTGGGGTCTCAGCACCGATCCCTGCGGTACCCCACTAGTCACTGCCTGCCATTCGGAAAAAGACCTGTTTATTCCTACTCTTTGTTTCCTGTCTGCCAGCCAGTTTTCTATCCATCTCAATACACTACCCCCAATCCCATGCACTTTAATTTTACACGCTAATCTCTTATGTGGGACATTGTCGAAAGCCTTCTGAAAGTCCAAATAAACCACATCCACTGGCTGCCCCTCATCAACTCTACCAGTTACATTCTCGAAAAATTCCAGTAGATTTGTCAAGCATGATTTCCCTTTCATAAATCCATGCTGACTCTGTCCGATTCTTCCACTGTTTTCCAAGTGCTCAGCTATTAAATCTTTTAGAATGGACTCTAGAATTTTCCCCACTATCGACATCAGGCTGACTGGGCTATAATTCCCTGTTTTTTCTCTACCACCCTTTTTAAATAGTGGGGTTACATTAGCTACCTTCAAATCTGTAGGAACTGTTCCAGAGTCTATAGAATCTCAGAAGATAGCCACCAATGCATCCACTATTTCTACGGCTACTTCCTTAAGTACTCTGCGATGTAGATTATCAGGCATGGGGATTTATCGGCCTTCAATCCCACCAAGTCCCAACACAATTTCCCTACTGATACTGATTTCTTTCAGTTCCTCCCTGTGTTCCCCAACATTTCTGTATGTAATTAGTGTCCTCCTTTGTGAAGGCAGAACCAAAGTATGTATTTAGTTGGTCAGCCATTTCTTCGTTCCCCATTATAAATTCCCCTGTTTCTGACTGTAAGGGACCTTATTCAGAAGCATATGCTATAGAAGGAAACTTAAAAAGGCTCAGAGACAATGAATTTGGATTGAGGGTCTTAGTCATTACAGCACAGAATGGATGTCATTCAGCCTATTGAGTCTTTGATTTATAAATAGTTAATTACGCTCAATTCTTTCAATTGTTTATTTTTGCAGGAATTGGTGCATGTAAGTAAAAGGAATATGACGGATGTTGTTTATTTAGATTTTCTGAAGGTGCCTGTTTAGATGCAAAATTAGAGAAGTGTTACAAAAATTAAAGCTTATTGTATTAATGTGTCATTGTTTGGATAGAGAAATTATTAAAGGTCAGAAAAGAATGAGAAGGGATAGATTAATGTTTATTTGGATCGGCACCATGCCTGCAGGGGTCTTAATCATGCAAGAGGTAAAGGTCTTATTTTACCCTTATGTAAAGAGAACTTCTCTGGAAGGACAGCAGAAAACCTGCAGTACCTGATGACCAACCAGTGACACTAAAAATTGATGCTAAAAAGCATCAGATAATAACATGGGGTCAGCTGTGATGTCTTCAGGGTCAAATAGCCTGTCAATTCTCATGCTTCGAATTTCCGCATGTTTTTGGCCAGGAAAACAACCTTATGCTGGACAGATAGGAAGGGATCTTAATAGGCCAGACTGCACTCAAACCTTTGAATACAATTAATTACTTTGGAGCAGTGTCAATAGTATGTAAAAGTGGACGTTTAAAAAAAATACATTTATACAGCCCCTTTTTATGACCTCAGGATGTTCCAAAATGCTTTACAGCAAATGAAGTACAGTCACTGTTCTAAACGTGGGGAATGTAGAGTAAAGAGTTAATGGTTATGTTAATTAGACAATGATGTTAATGATGAAGTAAGAATGACATCAGGGTCAGATGACCAAGAGGCTCCAAGGGAGCAAAATGCAGAGCAGTCTGTGACCAGGCAACAATATACTTACCACAAGGTCTTGGATGTAATAACTGTAAGCAAATAATTTCAAGAAAAACTAAATGCTGACTATCTTCAAGTCACATATACAGTAAGAGAAACCTCATCGAGCCAGAAGACCAAACAAGAAAAGGGCAACAAGCACAAACAGAGAGCTCAGTTTAAGAAATTGAGACCACAGATTGGTAAACCATGGGTGAAGACCTTGGAACACCTCGACTTCGCAGACAAAGAACAAAAATAAGGCGTACCTTGATAGAGGATGATGAACCACTCATGACGTTGGCAGCCACTGATTGAACAGCCACTACCCCTTCCAACACAGAGGGTCCACAGCAAGGTCAGTGATGGGAGCTCTGGAGGCAATGGTTTGAAAGGTACCGAACAGCTTCGGGCTTACAAGAGAGGGCACAAAAACACCAGGTCAGTATCCCTTTATATGTGTGATCGGGGCCATAGCTGATGCTGTCCTGGCAAGGCAAGGAGTTGAAGAGTCCTTGGTGTCCTATGAGGTGATTTTGAGGGCCTTCGATAATTACTTCAACTTAAGAATTGGTCATTGAACAGGTGAGATTCAACTGAAGGAGCCAAAGGCCGGGTGAATCCACTGATTCATTTATTAACGACTTGTATAGCCTGGCCAGTACTTGCAGCTACAGAGCTTTAAAGCATGTGCTAATTTGCAATCGCACTGTGGTCGGTGTGCTCGATAATATACTGTCGGACATCTTGCAAACAAAGGAGGATTTAACGCTAGAGAAGTCCAGTTTGCAAGGCAGGCAGAGCTGCAACAATAGCATCAGGGTGTACGTCGAGGAGATGTCGAGTTTCGGGAAATGTCGATCCGTATTTAAGCCCTGCCGACGGAAAAGCTCACCAAAGGAGTGAGAGAACACTTCCACCTATTTTAAAATGTTCTGGATGCGGCGCCAGAAAGTGGCATCGCGACGAAGACTGCTCAGCAAGGGGAGCCAAATGGTTTTTGTGTGGTAAGGCCAGACATTCAGAAGATCTAGAGCACAATTTAAAGGAAGAAAGCTGGAACAAGTTTCCAACCATTTGAAATCTGGGAAATTGGATATACAGCATTTCAACCCGATGAACTCCTAGGAGATCCTGATAAGCAGTTCTGGTCTGTCTGAGCTAGAAGTTGAAGGATACAGAGCAGAATTTAAACTGGACACAGGTGCTAGGGTCACAGTCTTATCAGACAAGTTGGACTGGCTTCAGGGCTGTCTTAAGGAAATCCAGCCTTCTAAAAGGGGCCAGGAGCTGCAGACCCCAGATCGAAGGGTCAGTTTCACTACAACCTTTAGGCATGAAGATAAAGAAATTAACGAAACTCTTTATACCTTACAGAACCAGCAAATTTCTCTGCCCAGCCAGGCAGCGTGTGCAGGACTTGAACTTCTACAAAAGGTTGATGAGGTAACATTAGATGATAATGAAGCAATACTCAGGAATGAATTTCCAAAGTTGTTCCAAAGACTGGAAAAGTTCAAAACTGCAGCAGAAATTAAAGTCAATTCATTATGTAGTGGGCCAGTCTTTATTGACGAAACAACATCCATTAGATCACAGGAGGAGATTGCAGATCTTTCACTTCTCTTTGGAGATAGGCTAGAAGAGGCAGAAACAGGAGGCACCAACATTGACGATGACCATCCACTGGATGAGCCTCTAGGCCTTGATTGGCTCTTTCTGGACAGAGTTCAAAAGAACGAAGCTACTGCAGAAGCAGATGATCTGTTTGAACAAGAGGACCTAGATCTCACTATACTCTGACTCCACTGTCAATGCTTGTGAAAACTTTGTTGTCTCTTTTAAGGAGAATCATCCTTTTGTTGAAGAAGGTAATAAAGCGATGAGATGCATCAACAATTTTACAAGCAATCTTCAGAACGCTATCCAGGGAGAATGAGATGCTTAACTCTAAATTGGATCAAACCAATAGTGAAAGTTCAGAGCTTCTTAATTTGTACAAATGTAAGATACAGCTTACACTTGGATATCATGAGCAAGTCATGGATGCACTCAAACCTTCTTTCAGTAAAGAAACAGAGGCCCAAATCACAGAGCTTCTACAGCTGATGTGTACTATGCAGGAACTTCCTATAGATCCCGGTCTGGAGGTTTATTCTATTTTGATGATAGTGCAATCCTACTTTCAGATGCTAACCTCGTGAGCCCATTGCCTGTAGTGGAGCAGCTTCACGCTGAAGAATGCGCAGAAATGATACTGCTACCCACAGAAAGTGAAAATCTTACTCTATGAGTAGTAGGGAAATCTTCCTGTCCACGCATCCTGCAGTGTCTTCAGGACATTCTTCGTTCTTCTTTTTGTCTACCAGATTCATTCATACTTATAGTATCCTGGGCTTTATTAATAGGGGCATAGAGTACAAGAGCAGGGAGGTTATGCTGAATTTATATAAGACACCCGTTAGACCGCAGACAGAGTATTGTGTGCAGTTCTGGGTGCCACATTATAGGGAGGATGTGAACACGTTGAAGAGAGTGCAGAAGAGGTTTACAAGAATGGTCCCAGGGATCAGAAACTTCAGCTTTGAGGGTAGATTGGAGAAGTTGAGACTGTTTTCCTTGGAGAGCAGGCGGCGAAGAGGAGGTTTGATAGAGATGTTCAAAACCATGAGGGGTCTGGACAGAGTAGATAGGGAGACTGTGACATGAGAAAAGACTTTTTCACACAGCAAGTGGTTCGGGTCTGGAATGCACTGCCTGGAAGTGTGATGGAGGCAGGTACAATTGAGGCATTCAAGAGGGCATTAGATGATAATTTGACTGGAAACAAATGCACAGGGCCACAGGGAAAAGGCAGGGCAATGGCACTAGGTCATGATGCTCAATTGGAGAGCTGGTGCAGTACGATGGGCTGACTGGCCTCCTCCTGTGCCGTTGTGATTCTGTGACTCCGGTGTTGAATACTTCTTTCGATGTTACAGCAGCAGTGAACGAAACAGCTGCAAAATTCTTCATAGCAGCTGAAAGTGCTTCATTTTCTCAAGCCGGTGCCTTCACCTTCCCCAGAGTGCAACACAGAAGAGTACAGAGAGAATGTTAGTGTGTTGTCTTCCTTATGAGGTTATGATCATGCAAGTCCTGAAGATTTTCTCCCTTGAACCAGTTTTTCCTTGATTGGTTTTCACTGCCTTTACATTCAGGTCATTGTAAGAGTCACAGCCCAGCAGCCAGCAGTCGTGAGATGCTGCTATCCCACTCCACCAATGTGTTTACCTTCCAAGGAGATGATAACGGAACACATACGTCCTACACGTGCTCCAAGGGAGCCAAGAACACTGTTAGTGATTGACGGAAAGTGAGTTAGGGGTTTGGGGGGAGGTAGGAGTTGGATGGAAACTGTAAAGAGTGCATGAGGTTAACAGATGGTCAGAATGTAATGTAAACAGTTTAACAAAATAATGTAACATTTTTGAGATTATACTGGGGGGCGATGTAGAGTAAGGAGTTAATGATTATGCTAATTAGAGAATGATGTTAATTATGAATTAAAGCATGACATCAGTCAGATGACCAAGAGGCTCCAAGGAAGCAAGATACAGAACAATCAGTGTCCCAAGGACAATGTACTAACCAAGAGGTTTTGGATGTAATTAGTTCTAAATAAACAGTTTCAAGAAAAACGTAATGTTGTCTATCTCCAAGTCACTCCTAGAGTAAGAGAAACCTCATCGAGCTAGAAGACCATATAAGTAAAGGGCAACAAACACAAACATGCTGACAACCCAAAATAGGAAATGTGGCAGCCAATTTGCAGGCAACAAACAGAAACGTGATGGCAATCAATTTTTGTGATGCTGAATAAGGAATAAATATTGGCCAGGGCACTGGGAATAATTCCCTGCTCTTACAATCATAGGGTGGTATTTAATGGATGCGATGGGGGGTCTCGCCTGCCAATCAGGCACTTAACTGGATAGCAGTGGACAATGCCCGGGATCAAGGACACCAGGGTGGAAATCCCACCTGTCAAGGGCTGCCAACCAATTCGAGACCAGCAGCTTGCACTACTCAGCAGCAGCACCTCGGAGATAGTGACTGCTGCCGCCAATACACCTACCCAAGGCCAAGAATCACGGATGGACCAAGTTCACAGGTGGTGGTGGTGGTGGGAGGGGTGTCATTGGGTGAGGGTCGCATAGGGAGGAGAGTGTCAGCAAGGACAGGTGGGTGACTCTCAGTGTTTCCCCCCCCACACCCCCACTTCCATTCTCCACTTCTCCCAATGCTGGGTCCCCTGAACAGGCACTGAGTGCCTTTGAACAAGGGGCCTCCCCTGCCCGCCGATGGGTGAATACCAATGGTGGCAGGGTGAGGCCCTCAAGTGGGCATTAATTGTTAACTTATAGGAAGCCCATCCACTGCCCTTCCCCCACCATGGACTTAATCGGGACAGAGGCAGAAAGGCAACGGGGTCCCCACCCGCCTAACTAATTGACCCCCCACCACTAAACTTGCCATGCTGGAGGGCATTACATTCCACCTATAGAATGGTTTCAGCACTGAAATGTGGTTTTTGTCAATTGTGAAGTACCACAGACATGAACCTCACTGTTCAAGAAAATTGCAATAACAGCACCAATCGCTGTCTATGGACTTAATCAAACTCACAAAATGTCAACCATGAAAGCTCATGGGGTGTTCTCCTCAAGTTTGGCTGCCCCAGAAATTTGTCACCATTCTCCAAATACTCCAGGTTGACATGCAAGCTATGATCCTCACCAGTGGAATGACCACAGACTCTATCTCAGTGAAGGATTGCGGTCAAACATGGCTATATCATCACACCAACCCTCTTCTCCATCTTCCTCACTGCAATACTACACCTCACTTCCAGCAAACTGTCCACAGACATGGGGTGGAATCATCCAAGTGTTATGATCCCAGCTGATGTTACAACTGGACAAGCTTGATCCCAGGGTGGAACCCAGCTTGATAGACCCCAACTTATATTTTTTGTTTAGAAATGTGGAGAGTGGCTACTGAACAGAGTCACAGGAGTCAGTTGATGAACTTTAACAAAAAAATGAAACATCGAGAAAAGCTGAACTAAATGACATTACTCCTCCACCCACAACTACACCTTTACAGGTGTAGACAAGTTCATAATGATAACACAAGTTACAAAATCTCTTATACTCTAATGTTCACATTAAGTATATAGTCCATGTAAACCAATAGGTGACCTGTGGTCAGACACACCACACTACAAAACCAAGTGACAGATGCCACCCCAGACAGATGCTGTGGATCTCTCATCAATTCCTCCCAGATGCTTGTCACACCATGAGCCAATCAGTCTCACTGAACTTTCTCTTTCTCACAAGGGTTTGCAATCTCCGCTCTGGAAGAACTTGCTTTAGGAACCTTCTCCCAAATGACCATTTCTGTCAGTTGCCTTCCACAAGGGTCCACCTCCAGGGCTTTGAACTCTCCTTTCGATGTTCCTCTCCCCTGGATCGCCACAAGCATTCAGGCTTCCTATCACACACTCTCTCTCTCTGACTTAGCCATGCCAACAGAACTGCACTGCTTCACATGCCCATAGTAAAGAGTTACAGGCCTTTGGCTGTCTCCTTGGGTCTTCTGGCTTTTCGCAAGCCTATTTTGCTTTAAGTCTGCATCCTGCAGCTTTCTTCCTTTAAGCCTGAAGCCTTCCTCTCTGCTCCTTACTTTCACTTCCACTGAACAGGACTTTTTCTAGACTCCCATTCTTCCTTTAACAATAAGGTTTTCTTGGGATTTTCTTTTTTCCTTTAGGATCTGCTTTCTGGTTTCCGGGACCTTCTCCTGTTCTTATGGGAAAACTGCTCTCTCTGCAGTTCCTTCTGCTGTGTCCAGCCTCTCTGGAACCCTGGCTTCAATTAAACTCAAACTGTTTCCGGTTTCTGTGTCTCTGTGTGGGCCTCCTGTTGCTAGGCAACAGCACAGTTTTTTCCTGCCTTGTGTTAGTTCTAACTCCCCATCGAGAGTTGTAAAACCTGATTACAATGCAAGCGTCTTTTAAAGTCAAACTAAAAGCTCCCCCCTTTCTTAACACACCAATACAGAAATACAAATTAAATTTAAACTTGAAGATAAACCTTATTCTGAGCACCCACAAATACAAATATAACTTACTTAAACTATCTCTAGTTCCTAACACCAGATTTGCACAAAGTGCAGTAGCAGGCGGGGAAAAAAGTAGTTTTACCCGCCAGCTGCCATGGTGGGTTTTCGTTCCATTCCCAGTGTGTTGCGCCTCATTAATAATGCATTTACAGGGAACAACTCCAAATCGCTGGCAGACAAGCTCGGATTTGCCTGCCCCGCCATGACCTCAGCACTTATTCGCGCCAGGCGCCATATGTAAAGCGCACCAGAGCGCAGTCTACTTCACTGATACAAACCAGGTCTGCTCCAGGTGATAGATGGTCCAGAAAGCAAAGAAGACAGCAGCCCCAAATTTAGTGACTCCTCTATGGACGTGGTGGAAGGCCGCCACCATGTCCTCTACCCCCACTCTGGCTGCAGGAGGCCCACCAGTGTCAGCAATCTGGCCGCGGAGTCGGTGAGTCTATAAGTCAGTCAGCACCACCGGAGTGCAGAGGAGGTCAGCCATCCAGTGAAGGAAGAGGATGAATGGTCTCATCAGTTCCGACAGGGTAACTCACTCTTCTCATCACTCAGCCTACAGAGAACATTCCACACAGCGCCATGCAACCTGCTCACACTCTGTCCATCTGTTTTCAGGCAGGAGAAGCTGGCTCACATCAGCAGGGAGAGCTCCCAGACCAGGGGTGGAGTGGCCCACATTAGGCCCCTCGCTCACAATGAGGGGCCTACCATCATGCAGACTGGTGAGGACGTGGACCGTGCCTGTGGGCGACGAACACCCACGTGAGGATCTTGCATCACATTATCATTCTCTCAACCCAAGTGTGTGTGCTCTCTCTCTTGCTTTTGACTCTGCTGCCACGCACTCATAATCTCTACTTTGGTTCACAGGGAGCTCTGCCAAGCGACCAACATCCTCAGCCAGTCCATCCCTCAGCTCCAACGACTTCCCCACCTTCAGCCAAGAGGACAACTCCTCCATTGAAGAGACTTTATTTTATTCATTCACGGGATGTGGGCTTCGCTGGCTGGGCCTGCATTTATTGCCCATCCCTAGCTGTGCCTGAGAAAGAGGTGGTGAGCTGCCTTCTTGAACTGCTGCAGTCCATGTGGTGTAGGTACACCCACAGTGCTGTTAGGAAGGGAGTTCCAGGATTTTGACCCAGCGACAGTGAAGGAACAATGATATATTTTCAAGTCAGGATTGACAGTAACTTGGAGAGGAACTTCCAGGTGGTGGTGCTCCCATGTATCTGCTGCTCTTGTCATTCTAGATGGTAGTGGTCGTGGGTTTGGAAGATGCTAAGGAGCCTTGGTGAAATCCTGCAGTGCATCTTGTAGATGGCACACACTGCTGTTATTGTGTGTCAGAGGTGGAGGGAGTGAATATTTGTGGATGTGGTGCCAATCAAGCAGGCTGCTTTGTCCTAGATGGTGTCAAGCTCCTTGAGTGTTGTGGGAGCTGCACTCATTCAGGCAATTGGGGAGTATTCCATCAGACTCCTGACTTGTGTCCTGTAGATGGTGGACAGGTTTTGGGGAGTCAGGTAGTGAGTTACTCGTCGCATGGTTCCGAGTCTCTGACCTGCTCTTGTAGCCACAGTATTCATATGGCTAAAAGCAAAAAACTGCGGATGCTGGAAATCCAAAACAAAAACAAAAATACCTGGAAAAACTCAGCAGGTCGGCAGCATCTGCGGAGAGGAACACAATTAACGTTGAGTCCGAATGACCCTTCAACAGACCTGCTGAGTTTTTCCAGGTATTTTTGTTTTTGTATTCATATGGCCAGTTCAGTTTCTGGTCAATGGTAACCCCCAGGACGTTGATAGTGGGGGGGATTCAGTGATGGTAATGCCATTGAACATCAAAGGGCAGTGAGTCATAGAGGTTTACAGCACAGAAAAGGGCCCCTTGGCCCATCAAGTCTGCGCCGGTCAAACAAGTACCTAACTCTTTTAATCTAATTTTCTTCCTCACATTCCCTCTAAACCTCTTGCCCCTTAGCTTAAATCTATGCCCCCTGGTTATTGATCCCTCCACCAAGGGGAAAAGTTCCTTCCTGTCTACCCTAGCTATGCCCCTCATAATTTTATACACCTCAATCATATCCCCCCTCAATCTCCTCTGCTCCAAGGAAAATAAAAAGCTAAAAGCTACTGCAGATGCTGGAAATCCAAAACAAAAACAGAATTACCTGGAAAAACTCAGCAGGTCTGGCAGCATCGGTGGAGAAGAAATCAGTCAACGTTTCGAGTCTTCATGACCCTTCGGCAGAACTGAAGCATAGTTAGGAGAACTTTCTCCTAACTATGCTTCAGTTCTGCCGAAGGGTCATGAAGACTCGAAACGTTGACTGATTTCTTCTCCACCGATGCTGCCAGACCTGCTGAGTTTTTCCAGGTAATTCTGTTTTTGCCAAGGAAAATAACCCCAGTCTATCCAATCTCTCCTAATAACTAAAACTCTCCAGCCCAGGCAACATCCTGGTGAATCTCCTCTGCACTCTCTCTAGTGCAATCACATCCTTCCTATAATGCGGATTCCAGAACTGCACACAATACTCTAGCTGTGGCCTAACCAGCATTTTATACAGTTCCAGCAAAACCTCCCTGCTCTTATATTCTATGCCTCGGCTAATAAAGGCAAGTATCCCATATGCCTTCTTAACCATCTTATCTACCTGTCCCGCGACCTTAAGAGACCGGTGGACATGCACACCAAGGTCCCTCGGATCCTCGGTACTTCTGTGGACAGCCAAAGCAAGCCGGGGCCCTCAAAGCCTTGGCTCTCCAGAGGACGTACACCAAAGGCAACAGGGACAACCATTACTCAAGCTGTCTCTAACCCTGCTTCGGATGTCAGGGCCACAAGAGGGAGTGGTAAGCCTAGGGAAAGTTAATAAATTGTGATCACAAGTGGTAGCACGGGTGAACATATTTAATTACTTTATAATGTGAAAATATATTCATTTTCACTGAGTAATGTACAATGTTGTCTCTCAGCTTCATTGACAGGCTTCGCGAGCCCCCCCCTCCCCCCCGTCACTCCCCCTCGCTCCCCCAACTAGCAATTCAGCTGCACACAGCTGAACCAGGAGTGATTCTGGAAGTGTGCGTAAGTAGCTGGGCCCCTCGGAGCCTTGTTCAAGGACTCTCCCACGCACATGGAGCCTTCATCCATCACACTCATCTCACTGTCCCGAGCATTTTCGATGCTGCCTGCTGGGGTTCTCTTTCAGTTGTCCATCTGAGCCTGACCTGCATCTCTGCCCACCCACTGACCACACTCCCATGCAGCATCTGTGCCCGTCCAACATGAGGCTCCGCTCACTTTTGCTTTCGACAACGCTGGTCGTAGTTAAGTTTTTGACCAGTTCCTTCGTCCTTTTCCCCTACACCGTTGACCCCCCTGGCATCACCTTCCACCTCCCAACCATCACCTACCAACCTGAACCATTGTCTTTCTATGATGTCCAGGTGTATGTGCACAGTCCCTGCCTTCCTGACGATCCCACTCCCATTGACCTCCCCGACCTCCTTCTGCCCACCCCCAGAGTCCGTGTCCATTCTCACCGTCCCTTCTACTGCTACTGATGCACCTTTGCCCTCCCACCCTTTGCCCCCATACTCACCATTCCCTCCTACCACGCCCACCCTTAGTTTGCTCCCCAGGAGGCAGCCATTGACTCCATAGACCCCTTCCTTGCACGTTCACCTGGACATCCCCCTACCACCATTCTCCCCCAGACACCTTCCTCCCCCTGGACAGCTTCCCCCCCACTCTGAACTACCTCTTATGCCTGGACAGTTTCCCCCACCAAATTCCCTCCACCCCCTGGACACCTACCCCCCTCTAAACTCCACCTCCCCACAGACACCTTCCTCCCCTTGGACCTCTTCCACCTCCTGATCTCCCTCCCATACACCTTCTTTCCCCCACTTATAACTACCTTCCCAATTGCCGCATTTGCCCTGTTACACTCTCCTCCCCCTCCCAAGCTCACATCCCACCCGACATTTTTGTCCCCCCCCCCCACACCCCCAGGTACACCTTCCTCTCCCACCTCATTGTCGATCATCCATGGCAGCCCATAGCCAAGACCGTGATGTTCTCAAGCAGGCCTGAGACATCAAAGGAGACCTCCCACCTTCCGAGAGCTGCTTTGCGGTGTCCATGAGAGTTCAGTCAGCATTGCGATGCATGTGTTTCTCCAAGGTCTGGTAGCTGTTGGGCTCCAGCATCTTCTGATCCTTGGGCGTCTACAATCTGTGCAAGGCCTTAATGGTAAGTCACGACTTCTGTACGTCACACTTGTCCAGACCTGTTCTGGGCCGGTGTGCTTTCCCGCCGACATAACGGTAAATCTGGCGTGGGGGGGACGATCCCCGTCGGGCCTTAGTTTGCATCCCATTACTGGGATGCAAATCAGGTTCACGCCAGCCTCCAGCAGGATTCATGACAATAACCGACCATCCCGCTGTACTTTCAGAGCTGGCATGGAACCAAATTTTGGCCTTCGCACCATACTGTCCATCCCCACCCGCCACGACGCCAATGGGGCCGGAAAATTCTGGCCGTGGAGGTCATTTATCGAAAGGACGGGACACCGTTCAATCTACAACGCCGCCAATCCAAAATCAGAATTAGTTCAACTTCAGTTAACGAGCTTCAACAGACAGATGACACTTATTTATGCACTCACTCAGAAACTGAGCTCCAGGTCATTGTCGACTCCTTCTCTGAAGCGCAAGAGAAAACGTGGCTTTCACTAAACACCCAGAAAATGAAGGTTCTCTTCCAACCGGCTCCCATAGCACAATACCCCCATTGATTAAGGTCAATGGTGAGACCCCGGAGAACGTGGACCATTTTCCAAATCTTGGGAGAATTCTGTCGACAAAGGCAGACATTGCCTCCAAAATGCCAGTTCAGCTACCAGCCTGAGGAAAAGAGTATTTTTTGGGGGGGGGGGGGGGGGGGGGCAGAATCGCAAACCTGAGACTCAGGTATTGGTTTACCGAGCAGCAATGATCCCCATGCTCGTATATGCTTTAGAGATTTAGACAATCTATAGCAGACATCTCAAAGCACTGGAGTACCACCAACAGTGTCTTTGTAAGATCCTCCAAATCTGGTGGCAAGAAAGGCGGTCCAACAACAGCGTCTTCTTCCAAACCAACATGCCCAGCATCGAGGTGCTGATCACTCAAAACCAGCAGTTCATGTAGTCCATGTGCTTGACACCAGATTCCAAAAGCAACTGCTTCCTGACCACCGCACAGCTGTTGTGGAGACGAAGTCCCGCCTTCACATTGAGGATACTCTGCATTGTGTTGTGTGGCACTACCACTGTGCGAAATGGGATTTAGCAGATCTAGCAACTCAAGACTGGGCAACCATGAGGCGCTGTGGGCCAACAGCAGCAGCAGCAGCAGAATTGTACTCGAACACAATCTGTAACCTCATGGCCCAGCATATCCCCGACTCTACCATTACCATCAAGTCAGGGGATCAACCCAGGTGCAATGGAGAATGCAGGGGGGCATGCCAGGAGCAGCACCAGGCATACCTAAAAATGAGGTGTCAACCTGGTGAAGCTACAACACAGGACTACTTGCATGTCAAACAGCATAAGCAGCAAGTGATAGACAGAGCTAAGCGATCCCACAACCAATGGATCAGATCTGAGCTCTGCAGTCCTACCACATCCAGTCGTGAATGGTGGTGGACAACTAAACAACTCAGCTGCACCAGGAAATTCACAGGACAACAGAATGTTTTGGGGTGTCCTTAAAACATCCATGAAGAGGACAAACATCCATGCTATTCCAAGTGCCAGGTTTTATAAGATGGTTATGTTTTAAACTCTCTTTAAATTCAGGATAAGATGGAGCATGTGACCTACTAGTTCTGCCTGGTGATAAGCTGATGGGATCTAGTCACCATGGGGACCCGGGTCAAATCATATTGAAACCAACTTGCTAACTTTCATACCTGAACACAAAGGCGGAAGCAGCTGACCTGGCTTTGTGCAGACTTACTGATTTAGTGACTTTGGAGAGAGAGTGAGCCCCAGAGAAAGAGATTGGCAGTGGAATTTTATGCTTTTCCCCCTCGTCAAGTTTGGTGACGGTGGCCAATGAATCTGGTGGGAGAATGGTGGGTGGGAACTCCTAACCCTAACCCTACCATGCCCAGTCAATTAATGCCTCCTTAAGGGCCTCATCACTCCGCTGAGGTAGGTGGGGGACTTGCTGTGTGGGAAGCAAATCCCTGAGCACGAAATAATATATAAGTGTGGCGTGGGGTTTTATGTTATATTCAGAAACTAATACGGAATACCTGGTCTATAGAGTATTAGTTGCTTACTAAGTAATGCTTAGTCAATATCAACTTTAGTTCGTTTGTTACAGTAAAAGCCATCTCAACGGGAATTGTAACACCGCCAATGGGAGTCATGATTGAACAAAATGGAGAGGATTCTTTTGGGAAGACACTGAGCACATCGAGAGAATTTGTCGGGAACACAGGAACAAAGTTGAGGTGTCAGAAAGAGTGCACAAACCACCAAACAACCCATCTCCAAGCACTTACCCGCCCCGCACGTGGCAGAGTCTGCAGATCGTGCATTGGACTTATCAACCAGAGTGGAAACAAGTCATCCTCAATCCCAAGGGACTGCCTAAGAAATACTGGCCTGGTCACTGGGGATAAATCCCTGCCCTTATAATCATAAAATGCTTACAGCACAGAAGGAGGCCATTCAGCCTGTCATGCCTATGCTGATGCGAACCTTCTCCATTTTGGTCAGTCACAGGACATGATTCTCATTGGCAGCCCTCTGAAAGGTCAACTCAGCTAGTCCCACTCCCCCACCTTTTTCCTGTAGCCCTGCGATTTGTTTTTCTCTTCAGCTAATTATCCAATTCCTTTTTGAAAACAATGGAGATTGAATCTGCTTTCACCTCATGGGGTGCATTTGAGATCACAAACGCTTGATGCGGAAAAATGTCCTTCCTCATGTTGCCATTGCTTCTTTTCCCAATCTTCTTAAATCTGTGCCCTCCGGTTCTCGATGCATCCACCAATGGGAACAGTTTCTTCCAATCCATCTTGTCCAGAACCCTCATGGTTTTGAACGCCGCTATCCTCTTTTTCGAACACCTCTGAACATTCTCTAAAGAGAGCAGCCCCAGCTTTGCAAATCTATCCCCGTAACAGAAACTTTTCATTGCCGTCTTGCAGATCTTTCTTGCACCCTCTCCAATTCACACCTTTCCTTAAAATGGGGTGCCCAGAATTGGGCAAAACACTCCACTTGAGGCTAAACCAGTGGTTTATACAGGTTTAGCTTAACTTTCTTGCTTTTGAACCCTATTCCTCAATTTATAATGCCCAGGATCCTTTATGCATTACTAACTGCTTTCCCAATCTATCCTATCACCTTCAACAATTAGTCCACATATATCGAGATCCCTCTGTTCCTGAACCCTCCTTAAAATTGTATCTTTTATTTTATATTGCAACTTTGAAATAGTGCCATTGGATCTTTCACACGCACCTGAAAGAGCATATGGGGTATCAGTTTTCTATCTCATCCAAAAGACAGCACCGCTGGCAGTTCAGCAATCCCTCAGTATTGCACTGGCATGTCAGCCTTGATTTTTCAGCATAAGTTGCACACTCGCCTGTGAATCATAAGGTTCTGGGTTCAAGACCCACTCCTGGGTTTGAGCACAAAAATGGAGATTGACACTCCAGTGCAGTACTGAGGGAGTGCTGCACTTTTGGATGCTGTCTTTTGGATGAGGTGTTAAATAGAGGCCCATATGCCTGCTCAGGTGGATGTAAAACACCCCATGGCACTGTGTTGAAGAACAGCAGGTGAGTTATCCCTGGTGTAGTAAGAGGAAGTGCTCGAAAAACTCGGCAGATCTGGCAGCAACTGCGGCGAGAGAAACAGAGTTCAAGTTTCAAGTCCAATATGATTCTTCTTCATAAACCATATTGGACTAAAAATGTTAACTGCTTCTCTTTCCACAGATCTGTGGAGTTTTTCCAGCACTTTCTCTATATTTCAGGTCTCCAGCATCCACAGTACTTTGCTTTAATTTTAGAGTTATCCCTAGTGTCCTGACCAATACTAATCCTTCAAATAACATCACAAAAAACAGATTATCTGGTCATTATCACATTACTGTTTGTGGGAGTTTGCTGAGTGCAAATTAACTGTTGTGTTTCCTACATTACACCAGTGAATACATTTCAAAAAGTACTTCATTGGCTGTCAGGTGCTTTGAGATGCCAAGTGGTTGTGAAAAACGCTAGACAAATGCAAGTCTTTCTTTTTTTAAGTTAATGGCCTCAGTTAGTACCAGAGAGTGGTCTGGGCCCCGAAAATAAACATAATTTTGGGTTCAAGATTTTGTATAGGGCAATGGCTCTGTAGCTTCTAGACTGTTCCAGCAGACTTCTGCTGTAAATCTGCACGGAGCTCCATGGAAAGACCAGTGTGTCCTATTAATAGGGAGCTCACAGAGGCTTTGATAGTGTTAAAATGCGTTAATATTCATCTGATTCCTTTCACAGATGGTGAGCCCATTCCAGAAGAGCTATGGTGGGTACTGACATTTATGTAGCAGCTGCTCAGTGAAACAAATTTTGAGTAAAACATTCTGTCTCAATTAGCACTGTACCCAAGCCTTTCTTTCTAAATTCGCTCCTGCCTTCAAGTTAACCCAGATAACAGATTCACTCTCTTAATGCAGACCAGAAAGGTGGGTCGTTGAGCCTGTTTGCATCACCACTGACCACCTGTAACACAGCTTGGTTAGGATACAATTTCAAACAATGGAAAAGAACACATACCTTCTATCCGACAGTCTTGGCTTTCCCTCAGGTTGGACGAACCCAGTCTCGAGGGAGGTGAGGAAGTGGAGGGGGCTGCTAAGGGGCCAGTGTCAGTACAGATGAAAACAGAGGGCATTTTAGCCATTGGACCTTTCAACCTTTTCCTTACTATCGCCAAGCTGGTGACTTAGTTTAACAATATCTAACAGGGATAGCAAACAAAGGTTCAGTAATGTGCTGGTTGTGTGACTGAACTACTAATCCAGAGGCCTGCATTAATAATGCACTCGAACATGAGTTCAAACCTGTCACCGCAGTTTTCAAATCTTAATTCAGTTAAAAGAAATCTGGGAATAAAGAAAACTGATATCGGTCAGAGCGACCATGAAGCTGTTGGGTTGTTATTAAAAACCCAATTAGTTAATTAATATCCTTCATAATCTCTCCTGTCTCAGCCCTTAAGGAATTCCCTTCCTTCTTAAATACCTGTATAAACTCTTACAATCTATTTTTATTCTACAAGCTTGTTTACGCTCCATTATCAATCTTTTGGTCATCCTATGCTAGTATCTAAAAATTTGCCCAATCCTCAGGGTTACACATTGTGACAATATTTGAATCCTCTTCTTTTAATCTAATGCTATCCTTAACATCTTTAGTTAGCCATGAACGGCTCTCTTTTCCCATGGGATTTTCACTACTCAATGCATTTGTTCAAAAGTATGAAATATTTATTTCAATGTTTTCCATTGCTTATCTACCGTCATAACATTTAGTCCAATTCTCCAAATCACAGTAGCCATCTTGATCCTATGTAATTGACATTAAGTTCATTACTATAGTTGTTTAATAGTGCCGAATTTGAGTATTGCTAGGAAAAAGAGACATACTATCAAAGCATCTTGTCTTGCACTCATCAGTATAGCACAACAATTTATACTGCATGAGAAGAGCTTGCTGATTGGTTGGCAAATGGATTGGTAGAGGAATTGCCATGGAGAATGCAGCAGAGAACAGTTAACTGCCAAGCTTTTGTTTCAAGTTCAAACCAACCTTGATTGGTCAAGGCATTGCCATGGGGAATGAACCGAGAAGGGCAGTCCTCCATAAGCTTGGGGAATCCGGGAACTATTCTATGGTTCATTCTTGGGACTATATTGCCAGTCCTTCACTGTTGCTGATTCAAAATCCTGGAACTCGCTCCCTAACAGCACTGTGGGTCTACCTAAACCAAATGGACTGCAGCGCTTCAAGAAGGTGGCTCGCCAGCGCCTTCTGAAGGGCAATTAAGGATGGGCGACAAATGCTGGCCTACCCAGCGACGTCCACAGCTCGTGAAAGGAATATATTAAAAAAAAAACTCCTTTAGCAGAACATCATCCCATGCTCTACATATGTCACTGGTTCTTACACGGACCACAACAACTGGATCCTCCTCTTCCCACTCCAAGTCTTCTCCTGCCATGAGGAAATGTCCTTAAACCTGACACTAAGCAGGTACCATAGCCTTCACAACTCCACAGAGAACTGTATCTAACCCCCAAGAATACTGTCCTCCATGACTACCACATCCGCTGATCACTTCCCACTTGAATAGCCTCCAGTTCCATGATGCCACAGTCAGTTTGCCTGTTCAGGATGCTGACTTTGCCAAGTAAGACCGAAAGAACATTGTACCTATTAGAAAAGATCAAAGGTGCAGACTCCTCCAGCATTACACCCGGGATTCCTTTATTGACCTGGCTCTCAGTCACACTCTCCTGTGCCTGATCATTAACCAGACCTGTACTACTTCCTAACATAAGGGGTGTGGCTGTCTCCTGGAACAAAGCGCCCAGATAACTCTCCCCCTCCCCTGATCACCACAATGTCAGTACTTTGGACTCCAGCTCAATAACTCTTGAGCTGAAGTTCTTCGAGATACAAACACTTACTGCAGACGTGGTTGTCCAGGATCACAAGGTGCTCCTTAAATTAGAGTTGCAGTATACCACACCACACGTGCTGCCATCTTTCTTCTGATTAATTTATGAGATGTGGGCGTCGCTGGCTGGGCCAGCATTTATTGCCCATCCCTAGTTGCCCTTGAGAAGATGGTGGTGAGCTGCCTTCTTGAACCGCTGCAGTCCATGTGGTGTAGGTACACCCACAGTGCTGTATTGAATCTTCTTTTATTTATTTGATTAGTCAATGGGTTAGACTATTGTTACTTTTATCTAAGTACTTGCTCTGGTTTAAGTTAAAGGTAGGATAAGTGAATTTATATACCTTTAACATAAACCATTACAGGTATTAGAGGCAAAAAGCAACACCGCCATCTCTCTCTGCACTGAATTCCTAATTTCCATACTCTGCGATGTCCTCTGCTGGTGACCCTATACAGACACATATTCTTTGATCTCTTTTTCTTTATTTTTCCATGGCAAATGGGCATTGCTTGCAAGGCCAGCATTTGTTGTCTTGAACTGAGTGGCCATCTCAGAAGGACCACATGGCTGTGAGTCTAAAGTCACATGTCAGTTAGACCAGGTAAGGATGGCAGATTTCCTCCCCAGAAGGACATCAGTGATCCAGATGGGCTTTTACAACTATTGATGATAGTTTCATGGTCACCATTACTGAGACTAACTTTCAAATCCAGATTTATTAATTAAATTTGAATTTAGATTCCACCAGATTTGAACCCATGTTTGTAAACATTAGCCTAGGCCTCTGGTTTGCTAGTCCAGCAACGTTACCACTATGCCTTCATATATAGATTTTATACAAAAGTCTCTGGAGTGGACCCCTGGCTTTTGACATTACAGGCACGAGAGCTACCACTAAGCTGGCACAGCTAAAAGGCTCCAATCTATGTCAACAAGTGCAGTGTAATGGTTCTGATCAGAGAAAACTGCAGATACAATACAGTAGAGGTCATTTAACCCTTTTTACAATGGTTGCCATCTTCAATTACAATCTATTTTCCCCTTTCACTGTCATTTACTTGCCCCATTAATTGTCACATTTTCCCCTATTATCACCTATTGCTCTCACTTAGTACCACTCATTGTCCCTCTTCAATTGCCAACCATTCATCCAAATCCCAGTCCTAACAAAGACAGGCACGAAGGACTGGCCTCCCTGTTCTCTCTGTACCATTGTTAGTAAAGATCAGTGTGCGCTGTGAAACGACTTGAAGTAATGTTTACAATCTTAACAGGGTAGAGCTGAAGGCTGAACTGGAAAAGAGAGCTGAGGATTGCCAATTGTTTGCGAAGCAGTTCCCAGCTTGGAGAGACCAGACACGAGGATACATAAAGGAACTGCAAGAGGTTGCGGACGGCATTGATGAATATCACAGAAGTGCCACCATTGCAAACGTCACAGGGGCTTCAGCAGCGGTTGTAGGAGGGGTTCTGTCCATTACAGGAATAATCGCAAGTCCTTTTACATCAGGTACCTCGTTGGGTCTCAGTGCATTGGGAGCTGGTATGAGTGCGAGTGGTGCAACCACCAATTTTACAGCTGGTATCACTGAATCTGTTAAACAATCAAACAAACAGAAAAGAGTTGATGAAATTGTAAATCAATACAATGACAGCTGTAAACAAATATCAAAATATTTACACGAGATTTGTGGTGCAATGAAATCTTGGAGCCAGAAGCTACATGCAGAAATCATGAAGCACAAGTCTAGTGAAGAAATGTCAGACTTTCTAAATGCAGCCTGCGGTGCAGCTAAGTGTAGGAAGACAGATGAAGAAGATTCAGGTATAGGAGAGCCAAGTACTCTTCCAGTGTCTAAAACAGCTAGGCAGGTAACAACAGCAAGCCAGAAAACTGAAATCGTGAACCAGCTGCTTTCTGGATCGCTTCCCCTGCTATCTACTTTTGTCAGAGTTATTTCAGGAATTCTTTCAGCAATCTTAATAGTGACAAATATCTACTCCATAACAAAGAATTCCATAGACCTGAGCAAGGGAAGCAAAACTGATGTTGCTAAAATCATACGTGACACTGCTGTGAAGATGGAAGTTGAATTAACAGCCTTCCAAGACATTAATGAATTTCTGAAACTCATATTAAAGATAGATTGAACGAATGGACCTGGAATTCCACCAAGGGGGAGATGAGGGGAAAGGGGTCTCGCACTCTGCGGCTGTAACTTCAGCAGACCAGCCACTCCCCTAAGGTGTTTTCACCACTTCACTGGCCACCCCACTTATTGAAACCCCATACCCCCCGCCCGGTAGAACTTCAAGGTCAAGGTGCATAGCGAGTCAGGGGGGAGGTTTAAGCTACATTGACTTTCTTATCAATTATCACAATGGAGTAATTGGGCAAATATTCCAACTGTTAGTTAATTTTACCAATTTAGCACCTGACAAGAAATGGGAAAGGTCCTGTCAGTTAGAGGAACATTAATCTAGTCCATTTATTCTAATTAGCAGTCACATAAGGCCCCGATGATGAAAGTGCTAACCTCGTATATGAACAAAAGCCAACCAAAAGCTTCAACAAAGTTGACACCCTTCCCTCCCTCCCCCAAAAAGAAGCAAACAACTCAAGGATGGTCCTGGCATAACCTAATTATGGATGAGAGAAGCCAATTGAGCTATCTTAATTCATCGATCCAGAGTGACCCTTAAATGATTTTAGGCTTTTGTCTAAATGGATTTAGGCTTTAGAGTTGGAGCATGAATTGGCCAGAAGGGTTGTGGACTTTAAACATTGGACACTTTTAACGCAGCAGTCAGAACTTTTGCTTTTTTCACTTTCTGAAGGATATTATTGCGTTTTATAGCTACATCGACACTGTGCAATGGTTCTACTCACTTATTACTTTACTGATTAATAAATGTGTTTGCTGACAGCCCAAATTAGCGTGCTGACGTGTTATTGTCCTAGCTTCCAAACTGAAGGATGAAGTGAAAAAAACCAGCAAACAAAGACAGTGTAAGCAACACACTATAGACAAAGCGATCCCACAGCCAACGGATCAGATCTAAGCTCTGCAGTCCTGTCACATCCAGTCGTGAATGGTGGTTGGCAATTAAACAACTCACTGGAGGAGGAGGCTCCACAAATATCCCCATCCTCAATGATGGAGGAGCCCAGCACATCAGTGCAAAAGATAAGGCTGAAGGATTTGTTACAATCTTCAGCCAGAAGTGCCAAGTGGATGATTCGTCTCGGCCTCCCCCAGAGGTCCCCAGCATCACAGATGCCAGTCTTCAGCTAATTTGATTCACTCCACGTGATATCAAGAAAAAAACAGCTGAAGGCACTGGATACTGCAAAGGCTATGGGACCTGACAATATTCCGGCAATAGTACTGAAGACTTGTGCTCCAGAACTTGCCGCGCCCCTAGCCAAGCTGTTCAAGTACAGCTACAACACTGGCATCTACCCGGCTATGTGGAAAATTGCCAAGCTATGTCCTGTACACAAAAAGCAGTATAATTCCAACCCAGCCAATTACTGCCCCATCAGTCTACTCTCAATCATCAGTAAAGTGATTGAAGGGGTCATCAACAGTGCAATCAAGTGACACTTGCTTAGCAATAACCTGTTTACTGAAGCCCAGTTTGGGTTCCGCCAGGGCCGCTCAGTTCCTGACCTCATTACAGCCTTGGTTCAAACGTGGACGAAAGAGCTGAACTCCAGAGGTGAGGTGAGAGTGACTGCCCTTGACATCAAGGCTGTATTTGACTGAGTGTGGCATCAAGGAGACCGAGCAAAACTGGAGTCAATGGGAATCAGGGGAAAAACTCTCTGCTGGTTGGAGTCATAGCCAGCACAACGGAAGATGGTTGTGGTTGTTGGAGGTCAGTCATCTCAACTCCAGGACATCACTGCAGGAGTTCCTCAGGGTAGTGTCCTCGGCCCAGCCATCATCAGCTGCTTCATCAATGATCTGCCTTCTATCATAAGGTCAGAAGTGGGGATGTTAACTGATGATTGCACAATGTTCAGCACCGTTCGCGACTCCTCAGATACTCAAGCAGTCCATGTCCAAATGCAGCAAGACCTGGACAATATCCAGGCTTGGGCTGTCAAGTGACAAGTAACATTCACGCCACACAAGTGCCAGGCAATGACTATCTCTAACAAGAGAGAATCCAACCATCACCCCTTGATGTTCAAAGACATTACCATCACTGAATCCCCCACTATCAACATCCTGGTGGTTGTCATTGACCAGAAACTGAACTGGACTAGCCATATAAATATTGTGGCAACAAGAGCAGGTCAGAGGCTAGGAGTCCTGCAATGAATGACTCACCTCCAGACTCCCCAAAGCCTGTCCATCATCTACAAAGCACAAGTCAGGAGTGTGATGGAATACTCCCCACTGGACAAGTGCAGCTCCCACCACACTCAAGAAGCTTGACACCATCCAGGACAAAGCAGCCCGTTTGAGTGGCATCACATCCACAAACATTCACTCCCTCCACCACTGACGCACAGTAGCAGCAGTGTAAACCATCTATAAGATGCGCTGCAGGAATTCACCAAGGCTCCTTAGACAGCACCTTCCAAGCCCACGACCACTACCATCTAGAAGGACAAGGGCAGCAGATAAATGGGAACACCACCACCTGGAAGTCCCCCTCCAAGTCACTCACCATCCTGACTTGGAAATTTATTGCCGTTCCTTCACTGTCGCTGGGTCAAAACCATAGAACTCCCTTCCTAACAGCACTGTGGGTGTATCTACACCCTGTGGACCGTAGCAGTTCAAGAAGGCAGCTCACCACCACCTTATCAGGAGCAACTAGGGATGGCAACAAATGCTGACCCAGCCAGCAAAGCCCACATCCCGTGAATGAAGAAAAAGAAAACAACCAGCCCACTGGCACTCAGGCTGGATTTGACCAGGGCCACACAGCCCCTGACCTCATTGCAGCCTTGGTCCAAACATGGCTCTCAGGGTCCCAGGGTTTTGAGCTGACTGCCCTGCACAGTTTCTCTGCTGCCTCCCACACCCATAAGACCATAAGACAAAGGAGCAGAAATTAGGCCATTTGGCCCATCGAGTCTGCTCCGCCATTCAATCATGGCTGATAAGTTTCTCAACCCTATTCTCCCGCCTTCTCCCCGTAACCTTTGATCCCCTTACCAACCAAGAATCTATCTATCTCGGTCTTAAATACACTCAATGACCTGGCCTCCACAGCCTTCTATGGCAATGAATTCCATAAATTCACCACTCTCTGGCTAAAGAAGTTTCTCCTCATCTCTGCTCTAAAAGGTCTTCCCTTTACACTGAGGCTGAGCCCTCGGGTCCTAGTCTCTCCAACTAATGGAAACATCTTCCCCACGTCCACTCTATCCAGGCCTTTCAGTATTCTGTAAGTTTCAATCAGATCTCCCCCCTCATCCTTCTCAACTCCATCGAGTATAGACCCAGAGTCCTCAAACGTTCCTCATACGTTAAGCCTTTCATTCCTGGGATCGTTCTCGTGAACCTCCTCTGGACCCTCTCCAGGGCCAGCACATCCTTCCTGAGATACGGGGCCCAAAATTGCTCACAATATTCTAAATGTGGTCTGACCAGAGCCTTATAAAGCCTCAGCAGCACATCCCTGCTTTTATATTCTAGTCCTCTCGAAAGAAATGCCAACATTGCATTTGCCTTCCTAACTACCGACTCAACCTGCAAGTTAACCTTAAGAGAATCCTGGACTAGGACTCCCAAGTCCCTTTGCACTCCAGATTTCTGAATTCTCTCCCCATTTAGAAAATAGTCTATGCCTCTATTCTTCCTACCAAAGTGCATGACCTCACACTTCCCCACGTTGTACTCCATCTGCCACTTCTTTGCCCATTCTCCTAACCTGTCCAAATCCTTCTGCAGCCTCCCCGCCTCCTCAATACTACCTGTCCCTCCACCTATCTTTGTATCATCTGCAAACTTAGCCAGGATGCCCTCAGTTCCTTCATCTAGATCATTAATGTATAAAGCGAAAAGTTGTGGCCCGAACACTGACCCCTGTGGAACTCCACTAGTCACCGGCCGCCATCCTGAGAAGGACCCATCAGTGCAGCTCCACCTGTGGCCGACAGGCTGCAGACTGACGACGAACCAAAAGCCAACTCCGCAGTCCCTCCACGGAGTTGAATTGGCCAAAGTGGGAACCAAACTGAGGCAATGCGCTGATTGGCACCAGCGCCTGCGCAGTTTGAGTGGCGGGAGGCAGCTCACGGCGGTGATTGGCTCCGGCGGTGAATGGATCCGGCGCCTGCGCAGTTTCAGTGGTGGGAAGCAGCTCCCCGCGTTGATTGGCTCCGGCGCCTGCGCAATTTCAGTGGCGGGAGGCAGCTCCTGGCGGTTGATTGGTTCTGGGGCTGGCGCTGGCGCAGCCTGAATGGCGGGAGGCAGCTCCTGACGGTTGATAGGTTCCGGCGCTGGCGCAGTTTGAGTGGCGGGACACAGCTCCCGGCGGTTGTGGCAGTTGGGCGACTGGGCGCCATTTTGTTGGGGGCTGCTGTCCTTGGTGCAGGGTTACAAGTAGGGGAAGAAAAGGCTCTTTCCATCATTGAGCTGTAGGTACAGGCTTCTAGGGGTTTTCTTTTGTTGCCATTTCTGAGAGTCAGAAGACCCCAGACAGCTTCTTAAAACGAACGAGAAACAGAAGTATTTGATTCCTGTCCAGGATTGCCTGGTTCAGTGTCCAGGAGATGATTATTTGATTGCTGGAGCCAATCTCGGTCAGCAAACACTGAGGCGAGAGGGGAATGGGACTTAATGCTGTTTAAGACAAGGGCGACAGAGTTTTGGATGAGGGTGGAATGTGGGGGACTAGTCAGGATTAGAGGGTAACGAAGGCACGGATGAGCTGAGACAGGGTGAAGCTGTGCATTGTTGTGGAGGTGGAAATATGTTGGCTCAATAATGACATGGATATGTGGCCAGAAACTCATCTCACAGTTGAATATAACTCCCAGATGGTGAACCGTCCGGTTCCGCTTCAGGGTGAGGGGTGGAGTCGGTGCTTAGGGACAACGTTTGGAGGAGGGGGGGAGGGCAAATTTTGTTAGAATATAAGAAACGGGCAGGTGTAAGTCATTCGGTGCTTAAACCTGCTTTGCCATTCAGCAGGATCATGGCTCATCTTTTCCATAAGAACTAGGAGCAGGAGTCGGCAATTCAGCCCCTTGAACCTGCCCTGCCATTCAATACGATCATGGCTGATCTCATTTCGGCCTCAACTCCAATTTCCTGCCCTCTCCCCATAACCTTTCAACCTGTTACTAATTAAAAATCTGTCTATCTCCTCCTTAAATTTATTCAGCGCCCGGCATTCGCTGCATTCTGAGGTAGTGAATTGACCCTTTGAGAAAAGTAATTCCTCCTCATCTCTTGATTTAAATCTACCACCCCTTAGCCTAAAACTATGGCCTCTCATTCTAGAATGCCCCAGAAGGGGAAACATCCGCTCCACGTCTACTTTGTCTATCCCCTTTAGCATCTTCTGTACCTCAATTAGATCTCCTCTCATCCTTCTAAACTCTAGCAAGTATAGGCGTAAACTGCTCAATCTCTCCTCACAGGACAAGCCCCGGATCTCTGGAATCAATCTGGTGAACCTCCTCTGAACCACCTCAAATGCAATTACATCCTTCCTCAAGTAAGGGGACCAAAACTGTGCACAGTACACCAGGTGGGGTCTCACCAATGCCTTGTACAGTTGCAACAACACTTCCCTATTTTCATACTCTATTCCTTTAACAATAAATGCCAAAATTCCATTTGCCTTCCTTATTACCTGCTGTACCTGCATACTAGCTCATTCATGCATGAGGACACCCAGATCCCTCTGCACTGAAGCATTCTGAAGTTTCTCTCCATTTAAATAATAAGTCGCCTTTTTGTTCTTCCGACCAAATTGGATAAGCTCATACTTATCCACGTTAAACTCTATCTGCCAAATTTTGGCCCATTCACCTAACCTGTCCTTATCAATTTGTAAATTTCATTGGAAATTACGTTCCCACCTATTTTGGTGTCATCTAGAATAGTTGGGGCACAAGGACCGAACCCTGTGGCACCCCACAAGTTACAGCTTGCCATCCAGAAAAAGACCCTTTTGTCCTGACTCTGCTTTCTGTTGGTTAGCCAATCCTCTATCCAAGATAATATATTACCCCTAGCTCCATGTGATGTTGTGTATTAACCTTTTGTGCGGCACCTTATCAAAGGCCTTCTGGAAGTCCACATATACTACATCTACAGGACCCCCATTATCCACTTTGCTTGTCACATCTTCAAAGAACTCTAGCAAATTAGTCAAACACGATTTACTCTTCATAAAACCATGCTGACTCTAATGGATTGCAATTTGACTTTCCAAATGCCCCATTACTACCTCCTTAATAATGGATTCCAACAACTTCCCAACGACAGACGTTAAACTAACTGGCCTATAATTTCCAACTTTCTGCCATCCCCCTTTTTGAATAAGGGTGATATATATTAGCATTTTTCCAATCCACTGGAACCTTTCCAGAATCCAGGGAATTTTGGAATATTATTACCAATGCATCCACTATCTCCGCTGCCACTTCCTTTAAGACCCTGGGATGTTAGCCATCAGGTCCTGGGGACTTGTCACCCTTTAATCCCAATAGTTTGCTCAGTACTTTTTCTCCAGTGATGGTGATTGTTCTAAGTTCTTCCTTCTCTATATCCTCTGCTCTACCTGTTACAATTGGGGTGGTACTAGTATCCTCCACCGTGAAAACTGAGGCAAAATTTTGATTAAGCGTCTCTGCCATTTCTACGTTCCCCACTGTTAACTCCCCAGTCTCATCCCCCAAGAGACCAACATTCACTTTAGCGACTCTCTTTCCTTTTATATACTTGTCGAAGCTTTTGCTATCAGTTTTTACATTTTGCGTTAGTTTTCTTTCATAATGTGCTGTCAAAGACACATTTGGTGAGTTGCTGCAGTGAATCTTGTGGCTCTGCCACTGTGTGCCATTGGTGGAGGAGTTGAATGTTGATGTTGAGTGATGTGGTGCTGATCAAGTGGGCTGCTTTGTCCTGGATGGTGTTAAGGTTCTTGCGTGTTGGAGAAATGGGAGTATTCCTGACCTGAGCCTTGTAGATGGTGGACAGGCTTTGGGCACTCATGAGGTGAGTTGGTACCAATGACATAGGTAGAAAGAGGGATGAGGTCTTGCATCAAGAACTCAGGGAGTTAGGCAGTCGACTAAAAAGCAAGACTTCTCGGGGTGTAATCTCTGGATTACTCCCAGTGCCATGTGCTAGCGAGCTCAGAAATAGGAGAATAGCGCAGATGAATACATGGCTTAAGAGTTGGTGCAAGAGGGAGTGTTTTAGATTCCTGGATCACTGGGACCGTTTCTGGGGATGGTGGGACCTGTACAAGCGGGACAGTCTACATCTGATCTAGAGCGGGATTGTCTACATCTGATCTAGAGCGGGACTAACATCCTTGCAGGTGGGTTTGCCAGTGTTGTTGGGAGGAATTTAAACTAATTCAGCGGGGCGGGGGTACACAGAATGTTAGCAGAATAGGGACACATAATACGGTAAAACAATCAAATCAGAGGGAGTACAGCTGCATTAAGTTTCAGGGGAGTAAGGCAAGGCTGAATGGCGTCTACTTTAATGACAGGTAAACAGATGAGTTAAGGGTGAGGATTGACATGAGGAATTGTGACATAGTAATCGTCACTGAGATGTGGTTGAGGGAGGGGCAGGATTGGCAGCTCAACATTCCAGGATATAGAATCTTCGGGCGGGGCGGGGGAGGTGGTGGTGGTGGTAAAAGAGGAGGAGGCATTGCATTATTAGTTAAGCAGTCAGTTACTGCAGTAAGGAGAGATGATATCTTGGAGGGGGCATCGAAAGAAGCTTTGTGGGTAGAGCTTAGGAATAAAAAAGGGGCAGCCACATTGTTAGGTGTTTATTATGGACCCCCAGATAGTCAGCGGGAAATTGAGGAGCAAATATGTGCACAATTTGCGGAGGTGTGTATAAACAATAACAGTAGGGTAATTATATTAGGTGATTTCAGCTTTCCCAACATTCATTGGGATAGACAGAGCGTTAAGGGCTTGGATGGAGTAGATTTCTTGAAATATGTACAGGAGAACTTTTTAGGTCAATATGTAGAGGGTCCAACAAGGGACGGCGCGGTGCTGGACCTAATTCTGGGGCATGAAGCCGGACAGGTGGCTGAGGTGGTGGTGGGGGAGCATTTTAGTGACAGCGACCACAACATGGTACAGTTTAAGTTTGTTAAGGACAAAGAAATAGACAAGTTGCAAAAAAATGTTTTGGATTGGGGGAGAGTGGATTTTAGTAAAATAAGGCAGGATCTGGCCCAGGTAGACTGGGAACAGCTACTTGTGGGGAAATCTACAGAGCAGTGGGGGGTGCTCAAAAAGAAAATGGGGAGAGTACAGGCTCAACATCTTCCTTCTAGGGTGATAGGAAGGAGTAACAGTCCCAGAGAACCGTGGATGACCAGAGATATTCAGTTTACGATGAGAAAGAAAATAGAGGCTTTTAGCAGGTACAAGGGAAGCAAGTCAGCGGAGGCATTAGTGGAGTACAGAAAGTGCAGGGTGGAGCTTAAGAAAGCAATCAGGAGAGGAAAGGGGACATTAGAAAGCTCTGGCTGGTAAAAGTAGGGAAAATCCCAAGATATTCTATAAGTATATCAATGGGAAGAGGATAACCAGGGAAAGAGTAGGGCCCATAAGGGACCAAGGGGGCAATCTACGGGTGGAGCCAGAGGACACCGCCAGAGAGTTGAATGAATACTTCACATCCGTCTTCACCCAAGAGAATGAGGATGAAGGTATCGAACTCGGGGAGAGAGACTGTGAGGTTCTTAAGCAAATTGATACAGGGAGTGACAAGGTATTGGAGGTGTTGACAGGCTTAAAAGTGGGCAAATGTCCAGGTCCGAATGATTTGTGTCCTAGACTGCTGATGGAGGCAAGGGAGGAGATCGCAGGGGCTCTGACCCAAATGTACAATTCCTCACTGGCCACGGGGGAGGTGCCAGAGGACTGGAGAACAGCTAATGTGGTTCCACTATTTAGGAAGGGTTGTAGAGATAAGCCAGGGAACTACAGGCCAGTCAGTCTCACGTCAGTGGTAGGGAAACTATTTGGGAAAATTCTGAAGGAGAGAATCTATCTCCACTTGGAGAGGCAAGGTTTGATCAGGGATAGTCAGCATGGTTTGTCAGAGGGAGGTCATGCCTAACAAATTTGATTGAATTTTTTGAGGAGGTGACCATGTGTGTAGATGAGGGTAGTGCAGTTGATGTAGTTTATATGGATTTCAGCAAAGCCTTTGACAAAGTCCCACATGGGAGACTTATAAAGATGGTAAATGCACATGGAATACAGGGTAATTTGATAAGGTGGATTCAAAATTGGCTTATTTGTAGGAGACAGAGGGTGATGACAGAAGGATGCTTTAGTGACTGGAAGCCAGTGTCCAGTGGCGTACTACAGGGATCTGTGCTGGGTCCCCTATTATTTGTTATTTATATAAACGACATAGATGACTATGTGGGGGGCAGGATTAATAAGTTTGCAGATGACACAAAGATTGGCTGCGTGGTAAACAGTGAGGTTGAGTGTCTTGGGCTACAGGAAGATATAGGCAGGATGGTCAAATGGGCAGATAAGTGGCAGATGGAATTTAACCCTGAAAAGTGTGAGGTGATACACTTTGGAAGGAGTAATTTGACAAGGAAATATTCAATGAATGACATGACACTAGGAAGTTCTGAGGAACTTGGCGTGTGTGTCCATAGGTCTCTGAAGGCGGAGGGGCATGTTAGTAGGGTGGTGAAAAAGGCATATGAACACTTGTCTTTAGCAATCGAGGCATAGATTACAAAAGTTGGAGTTGTATAGAACCTTGGTGAGGCCACACCTGGAGTACTGTGTGCAGATCTGGTCGCCACATGATAGGAAGGATGTGATTGCACTGGAGGGGGTGCAGATGAGATTCATCAGGATGTTGCCTGGGATGAAACATTTAAGGTATGAAGAGAGGTTGGATAGACTTGGGTTGTTTTTGTTGGAGCAGAGAAGACTGAGGGGCAACCTGATCGAGGTATACAAGATTATGGGGGGCATGGACAGGATGGATATGGAGCAGCTGTTCCCCTTAGTTGAAGGGTCAGTCACGAGGGGACATAAGTTCAAGGTGAGGGGCATGAGTTTTAGGGGGGATGTGAGGAAAAACTTTTTTACCCAGAGGGTGGTGACGGTCGGAATGCACTGCCTGGGAGGGTGGTGGAGGTGGGTTGCCTCACATCCTTTAACAAGTATATGGATGCGCACTTGGCACGTCATAACATTCAAGGCTATGGACCAAGTGCTGGTAAATGGGATTAGTTAGGTAAGTCAGGTGTTTTCTCACGTGTCGGTGCAGATTTGATGGGCCGAAGGGCCTCTTCTGCGCTGTGAGATTCTGTGAGTTACTTACCTCTGAATTCCCAGCCTCTGACCTGCTCTTGTAGCCACACTATTTATATGGCTGGTCCAGTTCAGTTTCTGGTCAATGTCGATCTCCAGATGTTGATAAGGGGAATTCAGCAATGTCAAGGGGAGATGTTTAGATTCTTTTTGTTGGATGTGATCAGTACTTGGCAATAGAATAGCATGAATATTACTTGCAACTTTTCAACCCAAGTCTGAACGTTGTCCATGTCACACTGCAGACGCAGACTGCTTCAGTACCTGGGGAGTTGTAAATGGTAGTGAATACTGCAATCATCAGTGAACATACCCACTTCTGCCATTATGTTGGAAGGAAAGTTATTGATGAAGCAGCTGAAGATGGTCGGGTCTAGAACACTCCATTGAAGAACATCACTCGACTTCACCCTGCTTCACTCATCTGCCGCTAAAACTCTTTCATGCCCTTGTGACCTCTAGACTTGACTATTCCAATGCACTCATGGCCGGTCTTCCATAGCCGATCCTTTGTAAACGTGAGGTCATCCGAAACCTTGCTCGTCATATTCTTAACTTGCACCAAGTCCTTTTCCCTTATTATTCCGGTACCCACTGACCTACATCAGATCCTAGTCAAGCAATATCTTGGTTTGAAAATTTTAATACTCATTTTCAAATTTTAATCCTCGTTTTCAAATCCCTCCATGGTCACATCCCTCCCTAACTCTATAGTCTCTTCCAGCCACAGCTCTGCTGTTAAAAGTCAACCACATTGCTGTGGATCTGGAGTCACATGTAGGCCAGACCAGGTAAGGATGGCAGAGATCCTTCCCTAAAGGACATTGTGAACTAGATGGGCTTTTTTATATGACAATTGATGGTAGCCTCATAGTTCCTGAGACCAGAGGTGTAGTGCCAAATTTTGAGGTGTCGGAGCTCTAACAAAATGTGTTGGCCATATCATTTCTAAATCTACTATTGCGTTGTTTTCTTATTGAAGAGGGTATTCCCTCCAATCCTGCAACTACCACATAGGCCAGTTGAAGAGGAGAAATTACAATCCCCGATCACACAGCGACCACAGAGACTCAGGCTTCCTTTAACCGGTTTTATTCAAGCTTATGCAAGGGAGCCGAGATCATTCCCAAGAATGAAGAGCCAGCTCCCAGATTGATTACATTTCATTTCTTTTGTACTTTTTCTTATCATAATACATTTGAGTACATTTGAATACATCCAATCAGTGACCGACACACAGGCCCCATGTTAACACTATCCTATTGAGTACATAAACATGTGATTTTGCTCACCAATTATTCTCAAGGATGTATACATAATTATATTATCCAATCAAAATTAAAACACATACGCAAAGACCTTGGTTCTCACAGCTCAGGACTGTTTGCATTTCATCAAAGCCCTCTCTTTGCCCATTGTATGTCTTCCCATATCTAAGCTAAAACCATCTACCCCTTCCCTATGTGAGAGGGGAGTACACCTAATCTAACTTATGTCCTTTCTTGTGTCTCTAGTCTGACTCTCAAGGCTGTGCAATGTTCATCTGGTAATCGTCGACTCTTAATATGCTTCTGCCTGGAAATTTTAAGTGTACTTCAGTAAATTCTTACAGTGCTCTCTTTTAGCATTTTTAATTTTCCCTTAACACTTGTGTATTAATCGTTTGAATCCCCAAAGATCAGTAAAACTATGCTTTTTAAGTGAAAAATATTCGTGCCATCAACCTCTTTCTCGCCCGTCATTCCAACAAACGGCCCCAGCCTCAGCCTGAAAGTTTGGATTTTTTTAAGCTGGTCTGTCAGGTCCTAAGCTTTGGCTGCTCATCATGGATGACAAGAACTCCATTTAAAACAGGCTTGTCCAACCTTTATGCTTGTGGGGTAGGGGGGGGCACATTTCCAGTTTTTTCTCCCTCAAGGGGCCAATGAGCAAATTTCAGAAAGATTAGGTTTGACACAAATTCAACAAAAAAGTTGAGATCTGTAGAAAAGAAACAATTGCTGAGCAAAAATAGCACAATGTCAAAGGAATAAATTGTTGTTTAAAAAAAAGTAATAAAAATGATCAGAGTGTGAGAGGGTCAGAGTGTGTGTGTGCCAGGCTCACTCCCAGTTTCAGGGTTCCACTGTGAGTGGGTGTGTGTATGTGTTGGTTACGGTAAGTGAGAAACCTGAGACTGGGAGTAAGACAGATAAACAATCATACTCTCAATCTTTCTCACTCCCACACACACACACTCCCACATAAATGCTCACTCGCACTCTCAATCCCACACGCATACACAGTCTCTCTCTCCTCACCCCGAACACATGCACTCTCTCACTCCCAAACACACACATGCACACTCTCACTCGCACAGATGCTCACTCTCTCTCACATTCTCACTCCTCCCCACTCAACACACACGCACTTAGGACAGAAATGTTTGCTTGGCGGGCGCGCGCCTGACCTCGGGCTTGAAATGTCGGCACGCTCACGCGATAGTTCGGTCAGTGGGTGTAAAGGTTTTGCTGCCTGTCCAACCTAACGGCCTTTGCATTTGTTTGGAAACCTCATCCACAGGTGGGTTGAGGTTTCCAAAAGCAAATAAAAGTAAAATAAAAAATTTCATTAATAACATGGCCCTGCTCATGTGACAGAGTCACATGAGGGGAACATGTTTTATTACATTTACATTTAAAAAAAATATATCTCTTCATCTCCCTGAGGCAGCGCCGTGCCTCAGGAAAATTATGCAGCACTCACGCGCTCGGTCCGCTTGCACTCCCAGCCCCCACACAGGAAGCACTGAGCGCCTCTGCTCACATTTCATGCTGGGCGGGCCTTAATTAGCCTGCCAGCATGAAATCGCGGTGTGGTGCCAATTGCGGGGTGCGGTTGGCTTCCCAACCACCCCCACCGAACATCCCGGCCAAGGCCAAAATTTTACCCTCTCTCTCTCATTCCCCCCCCAACGCATATGCACTCTCTCACTCCCACACACACACACACTCAATCTCCTACATATGGCAGTCAGCCTCTCCCCCCGCCCCCCCCCCCCCGGGAGCTCCACCAGCGTCTCACTCCTGGGTCTCGCAGCCAGCCCTTCCTCCCTGGGGCCCCGGCACTCCACTCCCTGGCACTCCGCTGCCTGGAGGTGTCGGAGCTGTGCTCTGGTGGACCCCAGCAGCACTACACGCCTGACTAGCTTTATATTCCAGATTTAGTAATTGAATTCAAATTCCAGCAGTTGCTGTGATGGGATTTGAACTCATGTCCCCAGGACAATAGATTGGACCTCTGGATATCTTGTGCAGTGACATTACCTCCTACCACTGTCTCCCCTGAAGAAGAAGTGAGGCTGTTCTTCTTGAAGAAGCGAAGGTTGAGAGGAGATTTGATCAATGTGTTCAAAATCATGAGTGGTCTGAGCAGAGTAGATAGTGAAAAACTGTTCCCATTGGTGGAAGGATGGAAACCACAGGGCATAGACTTAAGGGAATTGGCAAAAGAACCAAAGGCAACATGAGGAAATACTATTTTACATAGCAAGTGATTAGGATCTGGAATGCCCTGCCTGACAGTGTAGCAGAGGCAGGTTGAATGCAAAAGGGAACTGGAAATTTATCTGAAGAGAAAAAATTTTCCCTCTTCGACCTTCCCACTTTCCCCTTCCCTCTTCGACCTTAACACTCTCTGCTTCCTTCCTCGACCCTCCCACTCTCCACTTCTCTCCTCGACCCTCCCACTCTCCACTTCCCCCGTTGTACCTCCCACTCTCCACTCCCCCCCCGACCCTCCGATTCATTGCTTCCTTCCCTCAATCCCCCCACTCTCTACTTCCATCACTGACCCTCCTGCTCACAGTTCCTTGAACTCGCTTCCTCCTTCTCGCCACCCCTCCCCCAAGCTCACACTCTCAGAGGGTTCAGGAGAGGGAAGCAGCAATTGTCAGAAGGAAGCGGTAAGCAGGAGAGTTGGAGATGGAGATGGCAAGCTGGACAGGCAATGAATGGGAACATTGACCATTGGGAGAGATGGCAAGCAGGAGGGTCAGCCTACGGGAGAGACAATGAGTGGGATGGAGTGGGAGAGGAAAGGGGTGAGTGGGCGAGGCTCATGAATGGGAGTGGGAGAGGCGGCCAGCAGGTGGATCAGCCTGCAGGAGAGATGGAGAGTGGGAGAGGCAGTGAATGAGAGAGTTGGCGAACATTGGGGTCAGCCAGTGGGAGAGACGACGAGGAGGAGGTAAGGAGAAAGAGTTGCTTTATTTCTTTTAACACTTCAAAATTTATTTTATCTTAAAAGTTATTTATGAATATAGGAATTTAGAAATGTGTGGTATTTCAATTTACAAGGTACAATGTTCTAATGATTGTTTCTGACAAGTAAGGTCCTATAGAATGTAACTATAGCTTTTACATTGGATATATTGGAAAAATCTGATATTCTTAAAGTTGTTTAACTTAAAATTGCAGTTTTCAGGAACCTAACTACAATGTTGAGCAAGAAATTACTGTGCAAGTCAACATTAGGATGGCGTCTGACTTGATGGGCACCTGAGGGTAATGGTGTTTCCATGATCATATTGCGCTCAAGCTTTACCCCAACAGTTTTACTCATGGTTTGACAATACTTGAGGTCTTCTACCAAGTAACAACTGCCATATTGTCATACTTTGCCCTAAAATGTTCCTGGGACGTTTCATTGTGGAAAAGCACTATATAAGTTGTTGTTGTAATAGTGTAAACTTATTGTAAATTGCTCACTGAGAATGTGGAAAGACTGTTGTCAATGTGGATAACGGAAACCATGACTGGAATCTTATGGAGGCAATGGGGGTCTCAGCCATTGGCATAAGAGCTGCCAGAAGACCTGCATCCAGAAAGGTCTGCCACACCATGTTCCACTCAGGCACTTGTCAGGTCAGTGGCGGACTTTTCCCCAGGATCAAGGACCTCAGAGGCAGAAGTCCTGCCCACTGAGATTTGCCGGCCAATCAGTGGTCAGCTATATTGAACAGCAGTGCTACCAGGAAGGCAGTGACTGATCCTGGTATAAGACCCACTCAAGAGCTAGGATCGTTGCCAGAACCAGGCCACAGGTGAGAGATGGCAGGGGTCATTCAAGGGGTGGGTGTTGTGGGGGAAGGGGATACAACAGCTGAGCCAAGGGCAAGGAAAAAGGTGGGGAGGTGCTTCCCACAAGGGATAATACCAGCAGCGGTGAGCCGAAGCCCTTACTGGGCATTACTTGGCCACCTTAAGGGCCTCAAGTGTCAATGGGACAGGAAGGCCTTCCCATCACGGACTTAATCGGGATAGAGGTGGAAGGGTGGCCAGGTATGCACCTCCCACCTCATTAACTGTCGCCCCACCCCACCCCCGGCCCCCCCACACCGCCCCACCACCAAAACGCAACACGTGGAGGGCAGAAGATTATGGGCTATTTTGCCATAAGAGCACTGTATCCAGATTAAATATGGGAATACATTTATTTAAAAATGAAATGATAAACAGAGGCAGAATGACTGACGAAATACTATCCAGTGCCTCCATATTATTTCAGTTAAAACAATACATTGTATGTTTTCAAGAAGGAGTTAGATATAGCTCTTGGAGTGAAAGGGGTCAAAGGGTATGGGGAGAAAGCGGGAGCAGGCTATTGAGTTGGATGATCAGCCATGGTCACAATGAATGGCGGAGCAGGCTCGAAGGGCTGAATGGCCTACTCCTGCTCCTCGTTTCTATGTAATATTATCTAAAGTAATTGTAATACCTTGGAAGTTGGAGCCAAAATCAACAACCATTAGAATATTGTTCACATTATCTGGTTAATTATGGTATGAATAGTAATCAAAATTTTAATCCTATCAGTGACCTAATCTTAAGGTTTTTGGAATTTGTTTTCAACAGATTGGAACCATTATAACCAATTCCTACTGGGTCAGGGATGGATGTGCTCAGAACACGGGTGTTATATAGAAACATAGAAAATAGTAGCAGGAGTAGGTCATTCAGCCCTTCGAACCTGCTCCAGCATTCAATACGATCATGGTTGATCCTCTATCTCAACGCCGTACTCCCGCTCTCTCCCCATACCCTTTAATGCCTTTAGAGTCCAGAAATCTATCTGTTCCCTCCTTAAATATATTCAGTGACTTGGCCTCCACAGCCCTCTGTGGTAGAGAATTCCACAGGTTCACCACCCTCTGAGTAATGAAGTTTCTCCTCATCTCAGACCTAAATGGGCCATCCCATATCCTGAGGCTGTAACCCCTTTTTCTAGACCCCCAGCCAAAGGAAACATCATCCTTGAATCCATTCTGTCCATCCCTGTCAGAATTTTAATTGTTTCAATGAGGCTTCCTCTCATTGTTCTAAACTCCGGTGAATATACGCCTATTCTGCCCCATCTCTCCTCACACGATAATCCTGCCATCCCAGGTGTCAGACTGTGAACCTTCGATGCACTCCCTCTATGGCAAGTATATCCTTTCTTAGGTAAGGAGACCAAAACTGCACACAATATTCCAGGTGTGGGACTCACCAAGGCCCTGTACAGCTGCAGTAAGACACCTTTGCTCCTGTACTCAAGTCCTCTCACAATGAAGGCCAACATACCATTTGCCTTCTTAACCGCTTGCTGCACCTGCATGCTTGCTTTCAGTGATTGATTTACAAGGGCACCTCAGGTCCCTTTGTACATCAACATTTCCCAATTGCCATTTAAATAATACTCTACCATTCTGTTTTTCCGACCAAAGTGGACAACTTCACACTTATCCACATTGTACTGCATCTGCAATGTATTTACCCACTCACTTAACCTGTTTAAATTGCCTTGAAGCTTCTTAACACCCTCCTCATCACTCACATTCCCACCCAGTTTCATGTTGACAGTGAACTTGGGAATAGTATATTTGGTTCCCTCAGCCAAATCATTGATATATATTGTGAATAGCTGGGGCCCAAGTACTGGTCCATGTGGTTCCCCTTCTAGTCACTGCCTGCCACTCTCCAACTCTCTGTTTCCTGTCTGCTAACCAATTCTCAATCCATGCCAATATATTATCCCCAGTCCCATGTGCTTTAATTTTACACACTAACCTCTTAAGTGGGACTTTATCAAAAGCTTTCTGAAAATCCAAATACACCACATCCACTGGTTCTCCCTTATCTATTTTCCTAGTTATGTCCTCAAAAAACTCCATTAGGTTTGTCAAACATGATTTCCCTTTCATAAATCCATGTTGACTTTGTCTAATCCCGTTGTGCTGAATGGGGAGTTCGGTGAAGGGCGGGGAGGAGGTGCTTTTTTTCTTCTACTCTTTCAGCCTCCAGTATTTGATTTCCACTTTGGTGTGGCAGAAAGAGCAGGTAAACCAGTAACTGGTATTATTAGAAACTGTAAGTTTTATCAGTATTGTATGTGTTGTATTGTTTTATCAGTATTGTAAAGTTTACTGGCAGTAACAGAACCTATTGGGAGGTGTAGGCTTTATTAAGTATAAATTAATTAGCAATTATTAATGAATTAACACATATTGGAGATGGCAGGGCAGGTGTTGTGCTGCGATTGCAGGATGTGGGAGCTTCTGGATACTGGTATGATCCAGGGCAAACACATCTGCACTAAGTGTTTGTGGCTGCAGGAACTTTGGCTCAGAGTTATTGAGCTGGTGGCCGAGCTGCAGACTCTACAGCACATCAGGGAGGGGGAAAGTTACCCGGGCACTATATTCCAGGAGGCAGTCACACCCCTTAGGATAGGGTCTTCTGATTTGGTCAGTGGTCAGGGATAGGAGGGTGTGACTGCAAGTGAGGCAGGTAAGGGGACCCACAGGGCAGGAGTGCAGGAGCCTCTGCTTTTGCAATTGTCCAATAGATTTTCAGCTTGTTTGGATAAGAGTGGGAGCTGCAGGGTGGATGAGTTAACTGGCTATGGCACTGGAGTACAGGAAGCCATTGAAGTGGGGGGAGTAACAAGGAATGTAGTGGTAGTAGGGGACAGTGTGGTCAGAGGGATTGATACCGTTCTCTGTAGCAAAGCGCGTGAGTCCAGACGGCTGTGTTGCCTGCCCGGTGCCAGGGTTCGAGACATCTGCTCGGGGCTGGAGAGGAACTTGCAGTGGTAGGGGGAGGACCCAGTCGTCGTGGTCCATGTAGGTGCCAACAACATAGGCAGGACAAATAAGGAGGTTCTGCATAGTCAATCTGGGGAGCTAGGCACGAAATTAAGAAGCAGAACCTCAAAGATTATAAACTCTGGGTTATTACCTGAGCCACATGCAATTTTTAAAATTCATTCACAGGATGCAGTCCATGTGGTTTAGGTGCAGCCACAGTGCTGTCCGGGAAGGAGTTCCAGGATTTTGACCCAGCGACATCCAAGTCAGGATGGTGACCAGCTTAGAGGGAAACGTCCAGGTGGTGGTGTTCCCATCTATCTGCTGCCCTTGTCATTCCAGATTATAATGGTCGTGGATTTGGAAGGTGCTGTCTAAGGAGCCTTGGTGAGTTTCTGCAGTGCATCGTAGATGGTACGCACTGCTGTTACTGAGCATCCATGGTGGAGGGAGTGAATGTTTGTGGATGTGGTGCCAATGAAGCGGACTGCTTTGTCCTGGACGGTGTCCAGCTTCTTGAATGTTGTGGGAGCTGCACTCATCCAGGCAAGTGTTGAGTATTCCATCACACTCCTGACTTGTACCTTGTAAATGGTGGAAAGGCTTTGGAGAGTCAGGAGGTGAGTTACCCGTTGTAGGATTCCTAGCCTCTGACTAGCTTTCATAGCCACAGAATTTATATGGCTGGTCCAGTTCAGTTTCCGGTCGATGCTCACCTCCAGGATGTTGATAGTGGAGATTTCAGTGATGGTAATGCCATTGAATGTCAAGGGACAATGGTTAGATTCTCTTTTGGTGGATATGGTCAATGCCTGGCACTTGTGTGGCGTGAATTTACTTGCCACTTGCCAAGGCTGATCGCAGGAATGAAAGGCTTAACATATGAGGAACGTTTGAGGACTCTGGGTCTATACTCGATGGAGTTTAGAAGGATGAGGGGGGATCTGATTGAAACTTACAGAATACTGAAAGGGCTGGATAGAGTGGACGTGGGGAAGATGTTTCCATTAGTAGGAGAGACTAGCACCCGAGGGCACAGCCTCAGAGTAAAGGGAAGACCTTTTAGAACAGAGATGAGGAGAAACTTGTTTAGACAGAGAGTGGTGAATCTATGGAATTCATTGCCACAGAAGGCTGTGGAGGCCAGGTCATTTAGTGTATTTAAGACTGAGATAGATAGGTTCTTGATTGGTAAAGGGATCAAAGGTTATGGGGAGAAGGCGGGAGATTGGGGTTGAGAAACTTATCAGCCATGATTGAATGGCGGAGCAGACTCGATGGGCCGAACGGCCTAATTTCTGCTCCTATGTCTTATGGCCTTAAGCCGTATGTTCTGCTCTATATGGGAGCGTGTGGAGCTGTGAGCAGAGTTGTACCTCTCCTGAGAAGGACTCTGAGGGTGATGCACCGGTGTCATCAGCCAGCATTTTAGTGGGTACCCCTTATCCCCAAGCAGCCATCCCTGCAGTCATAATGGCCCCTCGAAATTCTCAGGCACCTGGGAGTGACTCAGGATGTAGGAGTTGTGGCAACTCCCAGGGTACTGTGCACGAACGTGCAGTATGTGCTTCTGGTGATCACACACCATTTGTATATTGATGGAATGATAGCCCTTGGAATTTATAAGCATTAGGGCCTGCTGCCATGGAGCTCGTATAGCCACATGGGTGCAGTCTATTGCACCCTGCGCTGTTGCGAAGCCTGAGATGGCGATGAAGTCAGTGAATCTCGCAGCCTGGCTATCTCCGTCCAGAGAAAACCTGTCATAATGATGGGTCTTCCTGTAAAGGGCATCTGTGACCTCCTTTATGCATCGATGTGTTGTGGACTGAGGGATGCCACACAGGTCGCCTGTTGATCCTTGGAAAGAACCAGAGGCCAAGAAACTGAATGCAGCGGTCACCTTCAAAGCCACTGGCAGGGGATGCTCTCCAACTCCACGTGGCATCAGGTCTTCACGAAGAATGTGGCATATGTGATGTATCAGAGCTTGGGACAAACACAGACATGCACCACATTGCCTCTCACTCATTTGTAAATCGGAGACTCTTGGACGATAAACCCTAGGTCCGGCAAGTCGCCCCGGTTGTCTGGGTCTCTCCTCCTGACCCTCCTCTTCATGCTGTGGCTTCATTTGACCATGTCCCTCCTGCTGGAGCTGTGCGCAGAGTCATCACTCCATCCTTTGCCTCCTCCATTACATTTAGGACCCTGACAAAGGCAGCATTGAGCCCTGATTCAGATCCATATGTGCTTTTGCCTCCTCGCTGAAAGGAAACATTGAAGACATCAATGATTCAGGAGGCAAGAAAGTGAAGCTCAGAAGATTGTATATTTGGAGACCGTAAGGGTCCATAGCTTTTCCTGCCCTACTTGCATGGTTGCTGATGCCACCTTGTCCCTGAGACACTAACACACACATTGCGGTGATCAAGATGGCATCGCAGATGTGTAACATCTTCAGCCTTGTGTGGGATGCTAAAGTTTAAGTGGGATGAGTGACCCAACCTAGATCTGTGCTCCAACCTCTGATGTGGTATATTAAAGACCAATCGCTTGCTCTTGGTCAATAAGTGGATGCGCTTTGACGCATTAGGAGTGTTAAATCTGGTGAACACGTGACAGGCCTTAATTTGATGGAATGCCATATATGATGCAGTTGTGCCTCCGTCACTATTGCCTGCATTCCTAAATTCTACATTCCTATGTGTTACCCTTGAGATGCAGTGACTGTGATGTGAAGCCACTGAGTTTAGAGTAGCCCTTTAGAATCATAGAAAGGTTATGGTGCAGAAAGAGGCCATTCAGCCCATCGTATCTGCACTGGCCAAAAAGGAGAAAAAAACTAGCTGCTCATTTTAATCCCACTTTCCAGCACTTGGTCCGTAGCCTTGCATGTTACAGCACTTCAGACGCAGGCACCTTTTTAAATCAGTTGAACATTTCAGCTTCAACCACCAACTTAGGCAGTGAATTCCAGACGCCTCATGTCCCCTCTAATCCTTCTACTAATCACCTTAAATCTATGCCTCCTAGTAATTGACCCCTCAGCTCGGGGAAACAAGTCTTTCCTGTCTACCCTATCTAGTCCCCTTTATAATTTTGTACATCTTAATTAGGTCACCCCCTCAGCCTCCTCTGTTCTAAAGAAAACAACCCTAGCCTATCCAATCTCTCCTCATAGCTGCAATTTTCAAGCCCTGGCAACATCCTTGTAAACCTCCTCTGTATTCTCTCCAGAACAATTATGTCCTTCCTGTAATGTGGTGACCAGAACTGTACACAAACATCCAGCTATGGCTTAACCAGCATTTTATACAGTTCCATCATCACATCCCTGCTTTTGTATTCAATGCCTCACCCAATAAAGGAAAGCATTCCATCTACTTTCTTGACCAACTTGTCCACCTGTCTTACCAACTTCAAGGACCTGTGGACATGCACTCCAAGGTCTCTCACTTCCTCAACCATTCTCAATAACTTCCTATTTATTGAGTATTTCCTTGCTTTGTTTGCCCTCCCCAAACGCATTACTTCACACTTTCCTGAATTGAATTCCTTTAGCCACTTCTCCGTCCACTCAACCAAACCATTGATATTTTTCTGGAGTCAACAGCTATCCTCTTTACTATCAACTACATGGCCAATTTTTGTGTCATCTGCAAATTTCCCAATCATGCCTCCCACATTTAAGTCTCAATCATTAACATATTTAACAAACAGCATTGAGCCCTGTGAAACATCTCAAAAAAAATCCATCGACCATTATCCTTTGTTTCCTGTCACTGAAGCAATTTTGCATTCTGCCATATTCCCTGTACCCATTGAGATCTCACTTTCCTGGCCAGTCTGCCATGTGGAACCTTGTCAAATACCTTACTGAAATCCGTGTAGATAACATCGATTGCACTACCCTCATCGATCCTCCTTGTTACTTCCTCAAAAAATTCTATTGTTAGTAAGACACAAAACCATACTGACTACCCCTGATCAATACGTGCCTTTCTAAGTGACAGTTTATCCTTTCTCTCAGAATTGTTTCCAATAATTTGCGCTTTAACAGTGCTAATGAAGCCATTGGCTTTAAGTGGCTTTCATCACAAGGGGGTATCCCCCCTTTCATTCTGAGCAGACCCCTGCTCACTCCTGCGGCAACAACAGGATAGAGGGCGACCCCAAGAAAAGCCTCCCTCGTGTTCGCCCTTCCCCCTCACTGCCATTCCACCACCTTTCTTCCCCGTTGCCCCACCTCGTGTCAATCAACCCAACCCTTGCCTCACAGCCCAACCCCGGTTGAAGTGCTAGTCTCTGAAAATGGAGACCTGCATGAGTACCACAGCACAGTGGCATTCCTCGGGACAATGGAAGCAAAGAGAAGAAGCAGTCCAACCCGACAACCTCAGCAGAGTGGCGTTGGCGTTCATCATAACAAGACCGGCGCAGCGCTATGCCAGGTATGTTCCACTCACGTCGAACTTACCAGCGAACTGAGGTCTGACTTGTGCACGCCACTCCTTTTCAAACTGATTTGACACCGACATAATTTCCCGATGGCAGGCTGGAAGATTGGAAAGGTTGACAAGATTCCAGCGAGCAGCTGTTTTAATGAGCATTCATGACATACTAATGAATGTAAGTGGGGTTTGCGCCCCTAGTTGGCGGGATAACCGACTTGCCATGAACATACCGTCAGGAGAATTGCGACCTGTTTTCACGACGGCGGATTTGTAACTTTTTGCCGTCGCTGGATTCTCCGCTCCCGCTCGCCACAAAAGCCGCTGTGGGTGGGATGGGAAAATTTCACCCTCTCTTCTGTACTCCCTTTAAAATCGTAACTTTTTAATTTGTATTGTCTCTCCTCACAGCTGACACAAAGCTTGGAAATATTGTGAACAGTGAGGAGGATAGTTAGTGTTCAGGAGGACATAGACTGATTTAAAGGCCTGACATGTGGAAGATTATATATAATACAGAGAAATGCGAAGTGATGCATTTTCAAATAATATAATAATGCAATATAATTGAAAGGGTATCATTTTAAAGGGGAGGGGTCAGAAATAGAGAGACCTGGGAGTTTACATACAAAAACATTTAAAGGCACCAAGACAAAATTGAGTAGACAAAATTTTAAAAAGCATACGTATAGAGACATAAACTACAAAAGTAAGGGCGTTATTGTAAACCCCTCATCGTTGGTGAGGCGTCAGTGAGAATATTGTGCCCAATTCTGGGCTGCATGCTTCAGGAAAGATGTCAAGACCTTGGAGAGAATGTAGAGGAGATTTATCGGAATGATACCAGGGATGAGGGGATTTAGTTACGTGGAGAAACCTGAGAACTATTCTCCTTTGAGAAGAGAAGGCTAAGGGGGGATTTAATAGAGGTGTTCAAAATTATAAAGGGCTTTGTTCGAGTAAATAGGGAAAAATTGTTTTCACCAGCAGGAGGGTTGGTAACCAGAGGAAAGATATGTAAGGTAAATGGCAAAAAGATCCAAGAGGAGAATGAAAAGAAACCTTTTTACCCAAAGGGTTGTTATGATCTGGAGTGAAAATTTTAAAAGGTGTCCTGCAGTTATAAACTACAGAAGTTTCAGGAAAACTGCACTTCCATGTTTCCTGTCTATTATTTCACCACCACCAACAACCCCCCTCCCAACCCCGCCACCTCAGACATGCAGCCCTGTAAATATAAGAGTTTTCATTTCTATGCCACCTGGGCCAAATCAAATCTCTCTTTAGCTCATTAAAATCAATCCTCTACCAGTTAAGAAACACAAAGGTAAACAAACAAACATGGACACAAGAGAGAGGTGTACAGATTTCTTTCTTTATTCATTGTCGGATATGTGCATTGCTAGTAAGATCAACAGTTATTGTCCACACCACGTTGTCCTTAGGAAGGTGATGACAGGCCTTGCACTTGAACCACTGGAGTTGGTGAAGTTCCTCCAGCAAAGTTGAAGGTAGGAAGTTCCAGGGTTTTAATCCAGGATCGCTGAATGAGCAGTGTGTCCAAGTTTAGTTAGTGTAGGATTTAGAGAGTGTGTCAGTCGCCATGACGCAGTCTTGAAGAGTGGCTAAGGCGCCGTAGAGAATCAACTTCTAGCTGGTGGACTCTGGTGGGGGAGTTGGGGAACAAAAGAAAAGGAGGAGCCAGATCCAAAATAATGTAAATCGTTCAAAAACAAATGTGATGTAAATAGTTGGACATAGTTAATAGTGTTGTTAAAAAGAAGATAGTATATGTGCTAGACACGGACAACCCTTTGAGGAGATGTGCGTTCTCAATAACCCATCCTGTACATATTGTAAATAGTGTAAATAAACTAGTTTCAAGTAAATACCATGGTCTGCCTACAGTTCCGCTGCCCAAGACCTCAGGTCTAGCATGTTCCTCACACAAGCACCTGGAAGATGCACTGGGAGCTGCAAAGGCACAGAATGTACTCTGGTTGTGAGACTTCAATGGCCAAAAGTACCACTACTGTCCAAGCTGGCTGAGCCCTGAAGGACATATTTGCCACACTGGGCCTGAGGCAAGTGGTAAGAGAACTAACACAAGCGAATAACCTACTTGACTTCATCCTACCACCAGCCTACCCATCACAGATGCATTTATCCTTTATACAAGTGACCACAACACTGTCTTTATGGAGACAAAGCCCTGTCTTCACATTATATAAATCCTGCACCTTGTGCGGCACTACCACCATGCTAAATGGGTTAGATTCAAAATAAATTTAACAACTCACAGCTAACTGGGCATCCATGAGGTGCTGTGGGCCAACAACAGCAGCAGAATTGTATTCAACCAGAACCTGTAACCTCATGGCGCGGCATATGCCCCACTCTACCATTACCATCAAGCTGAGGGATCAACTGTGGATCAGTGAAGAGTGCAAATCAAAGCTCTATGGATCTGCCACATCCAGTCGCGAGTACTGTGCACAATTTAACAAGAGGAGGCTCCACAAACATCCTGATCATGAATCATGGCTGAGCCCAGCATGTCAGTGCAAAATACAATGCTGAATCATTTGCAAAAGCCTTTAGATGAAAGTGCTGATTGGATGATCCAGTTCAGTTTCCACCTGAATATATCCAGGATCACAGATGTCTGTCTTGAGCTGATTCGATTCACTCCACGTGATATCAAGAAATAGCTGAAGGCAAAGGCTATGGACCCAATAACAGGCTGGCTCTTGTACTGATTATTTGTGCTCCAGAACTAGCTAGCCAAGCTGTTCCAGTACAGCTACAACATTGGCAACCATGTGGCAATGTGGAAAATTGCCCGGTGTGTCTTGTCCAAAAAAATGCAGGGCAAATCCAATGTGGACAATTACTGCCCCATCAGTCTAATTTTAATCTCATCAACAAAGTGACGAAAAGTATCATTGACAGTGCTATCAAGAAGCACTTACTCAGCAATAACCTGCTCACCAATACTCAGTTTGGGTTTCCCGGGGAGCACAAAGCTCCAGACCTCACTACAGCCTTGGTCCAAACAGGGACAGAAGAGTTGAACTCAAATGGTGAGGTGAGAGTGATTGCTTTTTCCATCAAGGCAGCATCTGACCGAGTCTGGCATCAAGGAGCCCCAGTAAAACGTTAGTGGAAATCAGGAAGAAAACTCTCCACTGGTTGGAGTCATACCTAGCACAAAGGAACATGGTTGTGGTTGTCGGATGCCAACCATCTCAGTCCCAGGATATCACAGCAGGAGTTTCTCAGGGTAGTGTCCTTGGCCCAACCACCTTCAGCTTCTTCATCAATGACCTTCCTTCCATTACAGTGTCAGAAGTGGGAATGTTCGCTGATGATTGCACAATGTTCAGCACCATTCGTGACTCATTGGATACTGAGTCAGTCCTTGCCCATATGCAGAAAGACATGGACAACATTTGGGCTTACAATAATAAGTGACAAGTAAAATTCACACCATACAATTGCCAGGCAATGACCATCTCCAAGAGAGAATCTAACCATCTCCTGGGTCAGAGGCTGGTAATTCTGAGAGTGATTCACCTCCTGCCTCCCAAAAGTCTCTCCACCATCTACAAGGTACAAGTCAGGAGTGTGATGGAATGCTTTCCAATTACCGAGATGAATGTAGCACCAACAATACTCAATAAGCTCAACACCATCCAGGATAGAGCAGCCTTCTTGATCAGCATCTCATCTATCACCTTAAACATTCAATTCCTTTACCATCAACACACAGTGGCAGCAGTGTGTACCATGTATACTGCAGCAACTCACCGAATCTCCTTCAGCAGTCTACCATTGCTATTGGACTGTGGCTCAGCTCTTCACCAATCTATGGGTCACAGACTGTGTGAAATCTATGATTGGACTGCAACCCCTTTCAGGTGGAGGAGATGGTGGAGCCTGCATAGTCTCAGCTGGAACACCCAACACTGATGCTACACTCCATGTTTAGTAGTATTGATGCCAGGCACTAGAACCTATTACAATTGTTACAATCCAGTTAGAGATCAGTAACATTTTGTTTAAAGTTTGAAATCCAAGTTACCCAATTGGAGAATAAAGCCACAAGATTCCATGGTTTTAAACAAACAAAATACACTTTACCATACAAAGTAAAAAAGCAAAATAATTTACAATATCTATCTTACACGCTAACATTCACAATGAACATTAGATAAATATGAATTAACAGGCAAACTGTGGTCAAACACACCACACTGCACATTAAATAGCAGATGCGACCAAGACAGAACCCATGGATTTCTCAGCAACCCACCCAAAAGTCAATGACCACAGTGAGTCACAAGATCTCTTTAGAACTCTGCCTCCCTCAAGAGGGGTTTCAACTCCTTTTTGAAGATCTAGCCTCCAAATTCCCTCAAAAACTGCTCTAACTCAAACTGCCTCAATGACTGCTCACTTCCCCATGGTTCAATCTCTCCTTCTGAGACTGTGTTTCATAGGATGCACAAAGCTGCACTCTTACCTCTAATTGCCAACACACTTCCAACTCTTTCGCAAACCACTAGCTTCGCTAAGCTAGCACTGCCCCCTGGGTTTCTCTGAACTCCAGTCTTCCAGCTGCACTGTGCTGTAAGTGGCTCCGCAGGCTTTTCTGAGCCCTAACTGTCTCCAGCATGGAACCAGAAACCTTCACCACCTTCTCAGCTCCCCAGGATTTCTCTGAGCCCTAACACTACCGAACAGCTCCCAGGACTTTTCTGTGTGCTACAAACCACATGAGGTCCAAACTGCAACTCTCAGCTGCAGCAATGGCTCCCAATGACTGTTCACTTTGGAGACCTGCTGCAGATATCGGTATGACCCAGTGCGAGATCTACACAGTCCCCCCAGATTTTTGAGCCCTAAATGCCTGGAGCCTGCCAATAGCAGCACCCTTTCAGTATAGCCTCTTCCCCTGCTGCAGAACACTCAGATAAATTGTAAGCAGAGAACCTTCTTAAGCTCCACCCATCTCTATGATGACGCAGTCTTCCAGGGTTCACTGAATGCTATTAAACTAATTTAGCTCTAACTCCCAAAACAAAACATCTCTCTGGACTGCACTTCTTTCTAAGCATTGTGGACATCGTGTCTCCAGCTCTCCAGCTAAGTAAACCCACCTGCTGTTTTGTGTCTCCATCTCTTCTATTCTGACTCTATTAGACAAACTTCTGAACTATCATTTTAGGTGTTTTGGCAATCTCTAAAACCCAGCATTTTAATTACCTTACTTTCACAACGATAATCTCCCCAGAACCAAACATTACCTCGAAAATATTAACATGAACCATGAACTAGATATATGTCGCACTGTTTGGAAATTGACTCTTCCATCAATTTCAACATTTAGGGTAGCTGCCTTGCCCCATGCTGCCATTCCACTGAAAAACTGCCATTCACAGCACTGAGGCGTTTCAGAGGCTGGGGTTTTGTCTTCTCTGTAAAATGTATACATTAAAGTGTACATGCTGATCATGGTCCCAGCACTAATTAACTCAGATAACTGTGGAATTCATTCCACAAAGTGCATGTTTTGTTTCTGACACATTTTCCATCTGGAAATCAGCCTGATTGACAGGTTGCCTTCCAGTTATGGGGAACACTCCAGAGCAGATCTCAGGATTTCTAATTCACAACCCCAGGGGAAGAGGGCTCCAATCCTGAGGAGGGATGTGATTCAATCCTAGGGGTGGAATTCTATTCCCAACCCTGAGTGGTGTCTGGTTACTTAGCCTAGTGGAGTTGGGGCAGGGGGAGGTGGACATCTGATCCCAGGTTCCTGGTCACAGTTGTGGGGATTGGGGGTGTTAAGTTGCTCAGCCTTAATTTTCTGGGTTAAAATTCTCCCTGTTGTTTCTGGACTACAATGACGTTTATGACGCACCCTAGTCAGTTCAAGAGGATAAATTAAATCAGTAACATAAGATGTTTTCTATTTAGCTAACAACATGCTGGATTTTAACTTTCTGACCTGCTGATGGGGGAGTGAACCTAGTAGCACGTGGGAAACGTGAATGTTTCAGAAGCATGTTTGTCATTAGTTTTATTAAGCTAACCGTTGCATTTTCACCTGATTTCCAGGTTTCTGACCAATTAACTAGAATGGGCATGATGGAAACCCAATCAGTCAATTTCAGTTCAACCACTGAAAGGGAATGTACTGACGTGAGACTTGAAGCATTGTTTTAGATTCTGGCTCCGTTTGAACACCTGCACAATGACATTGCAAAAATACAAGACAACGCCCAGCTTCCTGTATGCCTCCTTAGAGCCAATAAGGAATGTGGGCATCACTGGCAAGGCCAGCATTTGTTGCCCATCCCTAATTCCCCTTGAACTGAATGGCTTGCTAGGTCATTACAAAGGGCAGTTAAGAGTCAACCACATTGCTGTGGATCTGGAGTCACATTGTAGTGATTGTAAGGTATAGTCTCTCCTACTGTCACTCAAGTATCACATGACATCGTGAAGCCTCTGACCAATCAGTTCTAAGGATAGCAAGATGTAATGAGTGGTATGCTACAAGGATCAGTGCTGGGACCTCAACTGTTTACAATTTATATAAATGATGAAGGGATTGAAGGGATGGTTGCCAAATTTGCTGATGACACAAAGGTAGGTAGGGAAGTAAATTGTGAAGAGGACATAGAGGATATAGATAGGTTGAGTGGGCAAAGATCCAGCAAATGGAGTATAATTTGGGAAAATGTGAAATTGTCCATTTTGGCAGGAAGAATGAAAGAGAAGCTTATTATCAAAATAGTGAGAGATTGCAGAGCTCTGAGGTGCAGAGAGATCTGGGTGTCCCTGTGCATGAATCACAAAAGGCTGGTGTGCAGGCACAGCAGGTAATTAGGAAAGCTAATAAAATGTTATCATTTATTGCGAGGGAAATTGAATATAAAAGTAGGGAGGTTATAATACCATAAGACATAGGAGCAGAAATTAGGCCATTCGGCCCATCGAGTCTGCTCCACCATTCAATCATGGTTGATAAGTTTCTCAACCCCATTCTCCCACCTTATCCCCATAACCTTTGATCCCCTATGCTTATGTTATGCTTCAATTGTACAGGGCACTAGTTAGACCACATTTGGAGTACTGTGTACACCTTATTTAAGGAAGGATGTAAATGCGTTGGAAGCGGTTCAGAGAAGATTTACCAGACTAATACCTGGAATGGGCGGGTTGTCTTATGAGGAAAGGTCGGACAGACTAGGCTTGTATCCACTGGAGTTTAGAAGAGGAAGAGGCGACTTGATTGAAACATATAGGATCCTGAGGGGTCTTGACAGGGTGGATGTGGAGAGGATGTTTCCTCTTGTGGGAGAATATAGAACTAGGGGCCACTGTTTAAAAATAAGTGGTCACCTATTTAAAACAGAGATGAGGCAAAATCTTTTCACTCAGAGGGTCGTGAGTCTTTGTAACCCTCTTCCTGGAAAGGTGGTGGAAGCAGAGTCTTTGAATATTTTTAAGGCAGAGGTGGATAGATTCTTGGTAAGCAAGGGGGTGATATGATGTTGGGGATAGGTGGGATGCAGATTCCAGATTACTATCAGATCAGCCATGATCTTATTAAATGGCGGAGCAGGCTCGAGGGGCTGAATGGCCTGCTCCTGCTCCTTGTTCATATGTAAGCACGGGCTAATCAGGAGGTGGGGCTTCCTGTCAATAGTCATGGCTCAAGCATGTAGCATCTAAAAAGTTCTCCATAGTAAATTCATCGTTTCGAGTTGAAACCTGCTCGTAATGCGATGAGGATAAAGAGCTCGGACCTCGCCTGGCTATTGTGAGCACACTGAGTCTAAAAAGAAAGAAAACACTACTCACCGTCATGCCACTTTCCGGCAGAGTTGATCCTTTCGATGTGTCTTTGGAAGACTGGAGCCAATACATAGATCGCCTTGATTTTTATTTTGTAGTGAACGAAATTACCATGGAGGAAAAGCAGAAAGCTATACTTTTGAGTGTATGTAGGCAAGATATACAGTCTCATCAGCAATCTGACGCCACTGGGTGCACCCAATTCTAAGTCCTACGATGAATTGGTGGACCTTGTAAAAAAGCATTTTCAGCCGAAGCCATCCATTGTCATGCAGCTGTTCAAATTTAATTCCAGAATTAGGGCCCCAGGGGATTGAATGTAACGAATCTTAAACGACTGACAGAGCGCTGCGAATTCGGTGACACATTGGCCGGGATTTTCCGGCCCCGTCTCAGGCAAGGCGGCGCCCCAGTCGGAAGCCCATTGACTTGCAGCGAGACCGGAAGATCCCGCCCATTGAATGAGATGTTGAGACACTGATTAGTTTGTGGAGTGCAAGACGACACCATTCAGCGCAAGTCGACATTGACTTTAAACGGGCTCAGAATATTGCTCTCGCAATGAAAAGCGCTGCAGGGATTCACACGCTTTGCAGCACATACAACAGTGCTGTTCTTCAGCTAGGGCAAGAACCTGCCGCTGAGCATGGCACCATAGCCAGGTCAACAACAACACCAAAGCAAAATTCAATACCCACTGCAGGAAGCACAAAAAGGCCTAGTAGGAACATTGCAGCAGGAACTCAGACTTTTTTGAGATGTTACAGGTGTGGGGGGAACCACAATCCAGACACCTGCAGATTTAAGGAGACTGAATGCCACTACTGCCAAAATAAGACCGTAAGTCATAGGTGCAGAAGTAGGCCATTCGGCCCATCAAGTCTGCTCCACCATTCAATGAGATCATGGCTGATCTGATAATCCTCAACTCCACTTTCCTGCCTTTTCCCCATAGCCCTTCATTCCCTTACTAATTAATAATCTGTCTATTTCAGCCTTGAATATACTTAACGACCCAACCATTAAAGCAATCTGCGATAAAGAATTCCACAGATTCACCACTCTCTGAGAGAAAAAATTCCTCCTCATCTCTGTCTTAAATGGGCGACCTCTTATTCTGGTCCTAGACTCTCCCACAAGGGCAAACAACCTCTCAGCATTTACCCTGTCAAGCCCACTAAGAATCTTATATGTTTCAATAAGGTTGCCTCTCATTCTTCTGAACTCCAATGAATACAGGCCCAACTTACTTAACTTCCCCTCATAAGAAAATCCCTCCAAACCCGGAGTCAACCAAGTGAACCTTCTCTGGACTGCCTCCAATGCTAGTATATATAAGGGGACCAAAACTGTTCACAGTATTCTAGGTGTGGTCTAACTCGTGTCTTGTATAGTTTGAGCAAGTCTTCCCTATTTTTATACTCCGTTCCCTTTGAAATAAAGGCCAACATTCTATTTGCCTTCCCTATTACCAGCTGAACCTGTATGCTAGCTTTTTGTGATTCATGCATGAGGATCCCCAAATCCCTTTGTCCTGCACTTTCTGCAACCTTTCTCCATTTAAATAATATTCAGCTCCTCTTTTCTTCCTGCCAAAGTGCATAACCTCACATTTTCCACATTATATTCCATTTGCCAAGCTTTTGCCCACTCACTGGAGCTATATCCCTCTGTGGACTCTTTGTGTCATCCTCACCACTTGCTTCCCACCTATTTTTGTGTCATCCGCAAACTTGGTGATAGTACATTCGCTTCACTCATCCAAGTCATTGACATATATTGTAAAGAATTGTGGCCCCAGCACTGATCCCTGTGGCACTCCACTTGTTACAGGTTGCCATCCTGAAAATGCCCCCTTATCCCAACTCTCTGTCTTCTATTAGTTATCCAATCCTCTATCCATGCTAATATATTACCCCAACACCATGGGCTCTTATCTTTTTAAGTAGCATTATGTGTGGTACCTTATCGATCACCTTTTGGAAATCCAAATATATTACATCTACTGGTTCCCCTTTATCTATCCTGCTTGTTACCTCCTCAAGGAATTCAAATAAATTTGATTATTTAGTATTTTTGGAATGCTATTAGTGTCTTCTACCATGAAGACTGATGTAAAGTATTTATTCAACTCCTCTGCCATTTCCTGGTTCCCCATTATTATTTCCCCAGCCTCATTCTCCAAGGGGCCTATGTTCACTTTGGCCTCTCTCTTCCTTTTTATATATTTAAAGAAGTTCTTACTGTCCGTTTTTATATTACTTGCTACTTTACCCTCAAAGTTTATTTTCGCCTGCTTTATTGTTTTTTTGGTCATCTTTTGTTGGTTTTTAAAACTTTCCCAATTCTCTGGCTTACCACTAATCTTTGCCACATTGTACGTTTTTTTCTTTCAATTTGATACTATCCTTAACTTCCTTGGTTAACCGTGGTTGGTTTCTCACCTTCCTAGTATCCTTCTGCCTCACAGGGATATATATTTATTGTGAGTCATGAACTATTTTCTTAAACGCCTGCCATTGTTCAACAACCATCTTTTCTGCTAAACTCCTTTCCCAGTCCACTCCAGCCAACTCTGCTCTCATTTCTTTGTAATTAACCTTATTTAAGTTTAGCACATTTGTTTCCAATCCAAGTTTCTCACTCTCAAACTGAATGCTAAATTCTACCATGCTATGGTCAATGTTTCCTAAGAAACATAAGAGAGGCAATGCAGGGTAAAGTCAAAACAGGCTGTGAAGCAGCTAACCAACTTGACTGAAGTGGAAAATACAGCAGAAACCTGCAGCCGCCGACAGTGACATCTATTCTCTCTACAATGTAACCACTGTAAAAACCCAACCTATCACTGTCACTATTCAAGTCAACGAGAAACTAATAATAATAGAGGCGGATACGGGAGCCTTGACAACAGTGATGGGAGAACATATTTTTGAATACCTTAGTGAAGATACCCAGCCATTAACCCTAGAGCGGACAATTGCCCAATTAAAGACATACACTGGAGAGTGAATCCAGGTAAAGGGCATTGCCTCAGTACCAATGTCTTATTGACAGCAGACAACCCAATTGTCTTTTATGATAGTGAAAAGAGAAGGGCCCAGTCGTCTAGACCGAGACTGGTTACAAAAAATCAAGCTTAATTGGTCTGAGATTTTCCACCTGAGAACAGGAGGAGCTCCTGAGCTGTTAAGAAAATACGACAAAGTATTTCTGGATGAGCTAAGAGAGTTGAAAGGCTTGCAAGCACAAATATATGTGGACTCTTAGGCCTTACCCAGTTCTGTAAGGCCAAGCCAATACCTTTTGCGTTAAAGGAGAAAGTGGGCGCAGAACTATGCTGAATAGAGAACCTAGGCATTATTCAGCCTGTACAGTTTTCAGATGGGCTGCACCAATGATCAAGCCGGATCAAACCATAGGAATTTTTGGGGATTACAAATTAACCATTAACAAGGCAGCTAAACTGGATAAATATCCAATGCCCAGAATAGATGATCTGTATGCAAAATGAGATGGAGGAAAATCTTATACTGAACTGGACACAAGCCATGTGTACCAGCAACTGGAGCTGAATAGTAAGTCTAGGGGTACATTAGCCTCAGCACGTACAAGGGCCTGTACCAGTATTCCCGCCTGCCCTTCGGAGTATTATCTGCTTGTGCAATCTTCCAACGAACTATGGAAAGTTTATTTCAAGGGCTTCCCCGAGTGGTAGGGTACCTAGATGATGTCCTGATCACAGGGTTGACTGAAACCGAGCGTTTGTCTATCCTGGCAGAGGTATTCAGAAGATTTCTGAACACTGGCATAAGATTAAAAAAGAAGTGTACATTCTGAGCACCAGAAGTCATTTACCTGGGCCACAGGGTGGGTGCTGTGGGGTTCCATCCAATAGAAGAGAAAGTTAGGGTAATTAAAGACGCACCGTCTCTGTCTATTGTGACCAAACTCAAATCCTTTTTAGGTATAATAAATTATTGCGGCCGGTTCTTTCCAAATTTATCAACAGTGTTACCACCACTACACTTGTTGTTAAAGAAGAATCATCGTTGGTGGTGGAATCAGCGATGTGAAGGTCAAGAAGCTATTCCATTCATCATGCTTAGTAGTATACCAGGGTCCCTCGAAGGAATTGATGCTAACCTGTGATGCTTCCTCTTACGGAGTGGGAGCAGTGTTGTCACACAGAATGGAAGATGGATGTGAGAGGCCAATTGGTTATGTATCTAGGACCCTCTCCACAGCAGAGCTAGGTTATTCACAACTTGAAAAGGAAGATTTATCAGTGGTGTTTGGAGTGAAGAAATTCCACCAGTATCTGCACTGTCGACCCTTTACTATTGTGTCAGACCACAAGCCCCTGCTAGGTTTATTCAGTGAAGATAAGGCAGTTCCATCAATTGCTTCAGCATGGATACAAAATTGGGCTTTAATTCTAGCCACATACGAATACACCTTCATGTACCATCCAGGATTACACATCTTGAATGCAGATGTGCTCAATCGTCTCCTGTTACCAGAGAGCATTGGACATGTTTCTGTACTGCAAGAAGTTATACTTGTGTTGAACTTCTTGGTTTGTTCACCGGTATGCGCGAAGCAGATTAAACGTTGGGCAAACAAAGACCCAATTTTGTTAAAAGTCCAAGACATGGGGCAGGATTTTCCCCCGGTCGGGGCGAAGTTGAATGCCAGGCGCGCTTCCGATCGGCGCCCTTGGTCGGGGGTGCGGCGCCATTCTACCTGGATGGGCCAATTAAGGCCCACCCAGCGCAACGTCCGCACGGAAGCACTATGCGCTCCCTGTGTGGGCGGGGGGGGGAATCCCAAAGTCGAGAGTGTGCTCTTTCGCGCATGCTCACGAAAGAGCGCACTCATCTCCTGAGGCTAAGTGCTGCCTCACGGAGATCGGCTGTTCTGTGACAAAGATTAAAAATTGAAAAAAAAATTCCTGACATGTCCCCTCACGTGACGCTGTCACATGAGTTAGGACATGTCCATAATTTTTACAAAAACTTTTGATAAAATTTTTAAAAACCTACATGAAACCTCATCCCGCCCGTGGATGAGGTTTCATGCTTTTCCTAATTCCCGCCGGGGCTCCTGACCTGCCCACCAACCTTAAGGTTGGACGGGCAGGTCCATTAATTAGCTAAATGACTCTGTCAATGGCCTCAATTGGCCATTGACAGGTCGTTGGATGTGCAGCTGATTTTGCTGAGCCCCTGCCTACCTGAAAATTTAAATGGGGTGCGGTGACGTTGGGAGTTCCGCCTGACGTCACCGCACTTCATTTTACACGTTGACGAGCGGGCCACGCCCCCCCCGCTCGCTGACAGGAAAATACCGCCCATAGTATTGCAAGGGTGGTCAGATTCACCAATGTCCGAAGAGATGAGACCATTCCATGCCTGAAAAACAGAGTTACCCAACATGGAATCTTATTGTGGGGATCAAGAGTGGTCCTCCCTTCATGAGGAAGAGAACCGCTATTAGTAGAGCTTCATAGTGCGCATCCTGGTATTTCAAAAATGGAGATGCTAGCAAGGAGCTACATCTGGTAGCCAGGCATCCATGGCGATATTGAAAGTATGGTAAAATGCTGTCCACAATGCCAGCAACAACAGAAATTGCCCCCTGGAGCTCAACTTCATCCTTGGGAGTGGCCTGGCCGACCCTGGGTAAGACTGCACGGTGAATATGTAGGGCCATTATTAGGTAGGATGTTTCTGTTGATTATCGACGTACATTCTAAATGGATGGACTTGTATGAAGTAAGATCACTAACATCAAGTGCAACCACTGAAAATCTTTGTTATTGTTTTAGCACTTTTGGCCTACCTGAAATCATTGTTTCAGATAACGGTATTGTTTTTACCAGTGCAGAGTTTCAAACCTTCATCAGTCAGAATGGAATCAAATATATCAAAACAGCACCATACCGTCCCTCATCAAATGGTTTAGCTGAGAGAGCTGTTCAACCCTTCAAATCAGGAAGGAAGAGGTTATCAGAAGGTACCATTGAAACTTGACTTCCCCGCTTTCTTCGCAATTACTGAATGAGGCCTCACTCAACTACGGGTACCGTATCATCTGAATTGTTGATGAAACACTGCCTACGTACAAGGTAAAGTCAGGTGTTTCCAAGCTTAGAGGAGAAGGTAGAGAAGAATCAGAATAGTCAAAAATTGAAGCACGACGTTCACAGTAAAACTCGGAGATCCACTGTAGGAGACACAGTCTTCATCAAGAATTTTGGGAATGGACCTTGTTGGGTTCCTGGAACTATTGTCTCTGAAACCAGCCCCTTATCATTCCAAGTGGAAGTGGAAGACCGAATTGTTCAAAAACATGTGGATCATCTTTGAAGTAGGGAGACTTTCCAACAACCAGCTATTGCACCTGTGATTAATGTTGAACCATTAGTTCCTGAGCTGACAGATCGAGCTAGAAAAGACATGCATGATGTCTCTGTAGAATTGTCAAACCCTGGACTGCCATTGTAAAATGATGTATCTGGGGCTGCAATTCCTGATCATGTCAATCCTGTGGAAGAATCTCAAGTAGGAGAGCTACACCGCTCGAACAGAATAAGGAAAGCATGTCAGAGACTTAATCTTTAATCACCTGTAGTTGTAAACATGTATATGTTGTTGGGTGTGTCAATATGTTATGAAGATATAAAAATTTTCATAATATGCTTTATTGTAAAGTAGTTTTATGGGGGTAAAGAGATAGTCATGTCTGTGTGTGATTTAATTACATTTTGTAGTAAGCAGACTGCAAGTTAAGTTATCAAAAGAAGTAAGGTGTAGAAGTATCTTTAATATGCTAATGGTAAACGTGGTTGGGGTCTTAGCATGTAAGGTGTAAAGGGGATTTGTATTTTTAGATAGATGAAGGGGGATTTGGTTTTCAAAGGGATCTCAGTCTGTTCACAAAAAGCCAGATAAGCAAGCAAAGGAATGTGTTTATTTTTCTCAAGGGTTATTGACAATATTTAGTAGCAACATGAAAAGATTTATATTATGAGAAAGGTAAAGTTCCAAAGACATATTGTAAAGATCATATATTTTTATTTCTGTCGTACTGTTGTAAAGAGCATATCATATTATTTTCTGTTGGACTTTGAGTTAAGATTACAATGGTTGCAGATTGAAAGACATGTCCACTGGAACAAGATGGGAGATGTGTACAATGTCGCAGTCCTGGAACAGAGTGTGCCATGAAAGACAGAATAATGCCAGAAAGGAGCCCTGGACCAAGGGAGCTGCCTGGCAACAATGTTTTAATTGGCTCCTGACCAGGTGACCAGGTTTGTGTGTGAGGGCAGTGCAGCAGAATAGCTCCAAGCCTGAAAGTAACAAGATCTAAAACCTCTTTCTCCTGTGTGTGGAAGATTCCAGTAATTCCACAATAATAGCTAGCTGGCTTTTTCTCCTCATATCTCGAAAACCTGCTCTCTCTGAAAACCCATGTCAAAAGGCAAAGGGGAAAATCATTATCAGAGACATTGAAAAGCAAGTACTCAACCAGTGAACTTCAGACTGAAAGTGCTGGAAGACCACCTCGTGTCATGGACAAAGAACTGAAAGGAATTTGGAGGATCTCGATCAAAATCGACCCATCGAATCCTGTACTCTGGGTTGGTGCTATTGAACTGTTTTATCCCACCCTTAAAATCCAGTTTTTATGTGTCTTGTGTGTGTGTGTGTGTGTGTACAGGGATTTAAGAAGGGGGTAGAGTTAAGTTAGTGTTAGAAGTTAGCAGATCATATTTCTTTCTTTGTACTAATTAATGGCAATTTGTTCAATAAACAGTTATTTATTTATTAACTTTACAAACCTGGTGCTCGTATTCTTTAGCCTAAATCAAACAGTTGGGTAGAGTTGGGGCAATCTGGTGGTGTGGTCAAACTTCTCACATTTGTCACGGCTCGGGGATCAGTGGGGCTTGATGTTACAGCGCACTATCCCCAGTGAGTCGTGACAGTATGGAAAGAAAGGAATTTACATATTAAAAAAGGAAGAACATTTTTATGGAGAATGAGGCTTTCTGTCAGGAGAAGGCATTGTACGATCATCGCATCATCACACATCAGTGGCTGTTCATCCCAGTCTACTTCCTACATTTGATCTTACTGAGAAAGAGCCAGATTGTGCAGGGCACAGCACACAATATCAATCAGCGACACGTGATCTGGTGCACATTGAAGTGATCCCCGTGACCAGTCCAGGAACCTCATCTTGAGCAGCCCGATTGTCTTCTCGATTATAGTCCTCATGGAGACATGGCTTCTGTTGTATCTCTCTTCAGCGGGGGTTTGAGGATGTCTGCTCGGTGTCATCAGTCATCTTTTCAGAGGGTGTCCCTTATCCCCCACACCTCAGCCATCCAAGCATGCGGAGGGCTGAAAAGCCTCGGAACCAGGGAGTGTTGGAGAATATGAGAGTCGTGGCAACTCCTAGGATACCTTGTACAAACCTGGAGGATCTGCAGCTGATAATCACACAGCATTGAGCGATGGTATCCTTTACAGTTCTCAAAGGCCTCCAGCAGGTGCTTTAATTGCCACATGGGTACAATCAATGGTTCCCTGAATCTTAGGGAGACAGCAATAGCAGCAAAAAACCTTGATGTTATAGCGCACTATCCCCAGTACAAGGTACTAAAACCTTGTTAGTCTGTCCACCCCACCCCCACTAGAGCTGTACTTTGAATATCCTGTCTTCCATTCTTAATTAGCACTTTTCTTAGACAAATATCACCACCTTCAACACCTCTTTGACCCTTTTGTCTGTAACATCTTTTGATTATCTGCTCCTATCACTGCTTATCTCCACAATCACCACACCCTCAATGCCTCTCTTCCCGCCCCCCCCCCCCCCCCCACCTTAAACCAGTTTATATTTCTCCCTTCTCCTAACTATGCTTCAGTTCTGCCGAAGGGCCATGAAGGCTCGAAACGTTAACCGATGCTGCCAGACCTGCTCAGTTTTTCCAGGTAATTCTGTTTTTGTTTTGGATTTCCAGCATCCGCAGTAGCTTTTAGCTTTTTGTTTTTATCTCTAGCATGCTCTGCCTGGCTATCCTGATCTGTTTTGAAATGTATAAAGGTATTCACCCTCCTGGAGATTGTGTCTGTGACAAGCTTTATGCAGTTATGTGCTGCAGACTGCGACACACCACAGACATCCCCTACCAGACCCTGGAATGAACCTGATGTAGTATAAGGACATAAAGGGTTAACGTGGGACTGGGTACAGTACCAGCCACACAGCGATGTAAGTGAATGTATAAACTGCACCCAGAGGACATCTTAGTATTGGACAGAGCTGTGTGTAGAGCAAGCATGGGGACAGCTCCTAAGTTGCTTCTTAAATGCCCTCTGAAATGGCCTAGGAAGCCACTCAGTTGTATCAAACTGCTACAGAAAATTGGATAAGGAATGAAACCGGACCCGGCATCGACCTAGGCACCGGAAATGACAACAGCAAACTCAGCCCTGTCGACCCTGCAAAGTCCTCCTTACTAACACCTGGGGGCTTGTGCCAAAATTGGGAGAGCTGTCTCACAGACTAGTCAAGCAATAGCCTGACACAGTCATCCTCATGGAATCATACCTTAGGATAATATCCCATACACCACCATCACCATCCCTGGGTATGTCCTGTCTGCTGGCAAGACAGAGCCAGCAGAGGTGGCGGCACAGTGGTATACAGTCGGGAGGGAGTTTCCCTGGGAGCCCTCAACATTGACTCCGGCCGCATTGAAGTTTCATGGCACCAAGTGAAACACGGAGAAGGAAATCTCCTGCTGCATCCCTCAGCTGATGAATCAGTACTCCTCCATGTTGTATGCCACTTGGAGGAAGCACTGAGGATGGCAGCGGCGCAGAATGCACTCTGGGTGGGAGATTTCAACGTCCATACCAAGAGTGGCTCGGTACCACCACGACTGACCGAGCTGGCTGTGTCCTAAAGGATATAGCTGCTAGACTGGGTCTGCGGCAGGTGGTGAGGGAACCAACAAAATGGAAAAACATACTTGACCTCATCCTCACCAACCTGTCTGCCAAAGGTGCCACACGTCCATAACGATATCGGTAGGAGTGACCACCGCACATCCCTTGTGGAGGTGAAGTCATGTCTTCATATTGAGGATACTCTCCATCGTGTTGTAACCTCATGGCCCGGCATATCCCCCACTCAACCATTACCATCAAGCCTGGTTCCATGAAGAGTGCAGGAAGGCATGCCAGGAGCGGCGCCAGACATACCTAAAACAGAGATGTCAACCTGGTGAAGCTGCAACACAGGACTACTGGCGTGCCAAACAGCATAAGCAGCAAGCGATGGTGAGGGCTAAGCAATTCCACAACCAACAGATCAGATCTAAGGTCTGCAGTCCTGCAACATTCAGTCGTGAATGGTGGTGGACAATTAAATAACCCACTGGAGGAGGAGGCTTCACAAATATCCCCATCCTCGATGATGGGGGAGCCCAGCACATCAGTGCAAAAGATAAGGCTGAAGCATTTGCAACAATCTTCAGCCAGAAGTGCCGATGCATCTCAGCCTCCTCCGGAGGTCCCCAACATCACAGATGCCAGTCTTCAGCCAATTCGATTCACTCCACGTGATATTAAGAAATGGCTGAAGGCACTGGATACTGGCAAAGGCAAAAGCCAGACTAATTGCCTTTAATCCGATTAAAACACACACAGACACACCCACAGACTAAATCTCTATTTTAAAAATAATTCCCAATAACATTATATCCATTAATAGCTTCATGACACTAGCCTCTGACCCTGCTCTTGTTGCTACTTCATTCTTGCATAGATTAGGTAATCAATTTCATCAATGGCTTCCCCCAATCATGTGATTTCTTTGAAATGTAAATCAGAATAGAACTGAAAGTGATACTTACTTGTTGATATAAAGCTAAACACTCATAGTTAGAAAGGGTCACTTTGACATCGTGAAACATCCAGTCCACTGAAAAAGACAACTTGTGAATCAGGTAATTGTGTCTTTTGTTAATTCCATTGAAATGCCTAAACTCTACTTTTCAGATTGGAGTCTAAATTCCTCTTGAATGCTTCAATTGACCCTGCCTCCCTCAGCCTCTCGGGCTGAGCATTCCAAATCCGAGAGACTCCGGGTGCGGAGAGGAGCGGGGGGACTCCGGGTGCGGAGGGGAGCGGGGGGACTCCGGGTGCGGAGGGGAGCGGGGGGACTCCGGGTGCGGAGCGGAGCGGGGAGACTCCGGGTGCGGATGGGGAGCGGGGAGACTCCGGGTGCGGATGGGGAGCGGGGAGAGTCCGGGTGCGGAGAGACACCGGGTGCGGAGGGGAGCGGGGGGACTCCGGGTGCGGATGGGGAGCGGGGAGACTCCGGGTGCGGATGGGGAGCGGGGAGACTCCGGGTGCGGATGGGGAGCGGGGAGACTCCGGGTGCGGATGGGGAGCGGGGAGACTCCGGGTGTGGATGGGGAGCGGGGAGACTCCGGGTGCGGAGGGGAGCGGGGGGACTCCGGGTGCGGAGGGACTCGGGGAGACTCCGGGTGCGGGGGGACTCCGGGTGCGGAGAGACTCTGGGTGCGGATGGGGAGCGCGGAGACTCCGGGTGTGGATGGGGAGCGGGGAGACTCCGGGTGCGGAGGGGAGCGGGGGGACTCCGGGTGCGGAGCGGAGCGGGGGGACTCCGGGTGCGGAGAGACTCCGGGTGCGGAGGGGGAGCGGGGAGACTCCGGGTGCGGATGGGGAGCGCGGAGACTCCGGGTGCGGAGGGGAGCGGGGGGACTCCGGGTGCGGAGGGACTCGGGGAGACTCCGGGTGCGGGGGGACTCCGGGTGCGGAGAGACTCTGGGTGCGGATGGGGAGCGCGGAGACTCCGGGTGCGGAGCGGAGCCCGGGTGCGGAGGGGACTCCGGGTGCGGAGCAGGGAGACTCCGGGTGCGGAGGGGTGCGGGGGGACTCCGGGTGCGGAGAGACTCTGGGTGCGGATGGGGAGCGCGGAGACTCCGGGTGCGGAGCGGAGCCCGGGTGCGGAGGGGACTCCGGGTGCGGAGCAGGGAGACTCCGGGTGCGGAGGGGAGCGGGGGGACTCCGGGTGCGGAGCGGAGCGGGGAGACTCCGGGTGCGGAGAGACACCGGGTGCGGATGGGGAGCGGGGGAGACTCCGGGTGCGGAGAGACTGCGGGTGCGGATGGGGAGCGGGGGAGACTCCGGGTGCGGAGAGACTGCGGTTGCGGATGGGGAGCGGGGGAGACTCCGGGTGCGGAGGGGAGCGGGGAGACTCCGGGTGCGGAGCGGAGCGGGGAGACTCCGGGTGCGGATGGGGAGCGGGGAGACTGCGGATGGGGAGCGGGGGGGACTCCGGGTGCGGATGGGGAGCGGGGAGACTGCGGGTGCGGATGGGGAGCGGGGAGACTCCGGGTGCGGATGGGGAGCGGGGAGACACCGGGTGCGGCGGGGAGCGCGGGGACTCCGGGTGCGGAGCGGAGCGATGAGGTTCCGGGTGCGGATGGGGAGCGGGGGGACTCCGGGTGCGGAGCGGAGCGGGGAGACTCCGGGTGCGGAGGGGGAGCGGGGAGACTCGGGGTGCGGATGGGGAGCGGGGAGACTCCGGGTGCGGATGGGGAGCGGGGGGACTCCGGGTGCGGAGGGACTCGGGGAGACTCCGGGTGCGGAGAGGAGCGGGGGGACTCCGGGTGCGGAGGGGAGCGATGAGACTCCGGGTGCGGAGGGACTCGGGGAGACTCCGGGTGCGGAGGGGGAGCGGGGAGACTCCGGGTGCGGAGGGGGAGCGGGGAGACTCCGGGTGCGGATGGGGAGCGCGGAGACTCCGGGTGCGGAGGGGAGCGGGGGGACTCCGGGTGCGGAGGGACTCGGGGAGACTCCGGGTGCGGGGGGACTCCGGGTGCGGAGAGACTCTGGGTGCGGATGGGGAGCGCGGAGACTCCGGGTGCGGAGCGGAGCCCGGGTGCGGAGGGGACTCCGGGTGCGGAGCAGGGAGACTCCGGGTGCGGAGGGGAGCGGGGGGACTCCGGGTGCGGAGCGGAGCGGGGAGACTCCGGGTGCGGAGAGACACCGGGTGCGGATGGGGAGCGGGGGAGACTCCGGGTGCGGAGAGACTGCGGGTGCGGATGGGGAGCGGGGGAGACTCCGGGTGCGGAGAGACTGCGGGTGCGGATGGGGAGCGGGGGAGACTCCGGGTGCGGAGAGACTGCGGGTGCGGATGGGGAGAGGGGGAGACTCCGGGTGCGGAGGGGAGCGGGGAGACTCCGGGTGCGGAGCGGAGCGGGGAGACTCCGGGTGCGGATGGGGAGCGGGGAGACTGCGGGTGCGGATGGGGAGCGGGGGGGGGACTCCGGGTGCGGATGGGGAGCGGGGAGACACCGGGTGCGGCGGGGAGCGCGGGGACTCCGGGTGCGGAGCGGAGCGATGAGGTTCCGGGTGCGGATGGGGAGCGGGGGGACTCCGGGTGCGGAGCGGAGCGGGGAGACTCCGGGTGCGGAGGGGGAGCGGGGAGACTCCGGGTGCGGAGGGGGAGCGGGGAGACTCCGGGTGCGGAGGGACTCGGGGAGACTCCGGGTGCGGAGAGACTGCGGGTGCGGAGAGACTCCGGTGCGGATGGGGAGCGCGGAGACTCCGGGTGCGGAGCGGAGCCCGGGTGCGGAGGGCACTCCGGGTGCGGAGCAGGGAGACTCCGGGTGCGGAGGGACTCCGGGTGCGGTTGGGGAGCGGGGGAGTCTCCGGGTGCGGAGCGGAGCGGAGAGACACCGGGTGCGGAGGGGAGAAGGGAGACACCAGGTGCGGAGGGGAGAAGGGAGACTCCGGGTGCGGATGAGGAGCGGGGGAGACTCCGGGTGCGGAGGGGAGCGGGGAGACTCCGGGTGCGGAGCGGAGCGGAGAGACACCGGGTGCGGAGGGGAGAAGGGAGACTCCGGGTGCGGATGGGGAGCGGGGAGACTCCGGGTGCGGAGCGGAGCGATGAGACTCCGGGAGCGGGGAGACTCCGGGTGCGGATGGGGAGCGGTGAGACTCCGGGTGCGGAGGGGAGCGGGGGGACTCCGGGTGCGGAGGGGAGCGATGAGACTCCGGGTGCGGAGGGACTCGGGGAGACTCCGGGTGCGGGGGGACTCCGGGTGCGGAGGGGGAGCGGGGAGACTCCGGGTGCGGAGGGACTCGGGGTGCGGAGGGGGAGCGGGGAGACTCCGGGTGCGGAGGGACTCGGGCAGACTCCGGGTGCGGAGAGACTCCGGGTGCGGAGGGGGAGCGGGGAGACTCCGGGTGCGGAGGGACTCGGGGTGCGGAGGGGGAGCGGGGAGACTCCGGGTGCGGAGAGACACCGGGTGCGGCAGGGAGCGCGGGGACTCCGGGTGCGGAGCGGAGCGATGAGACTCCGGGTGCGGATGGGGAGCGGGGAGACTCCGGGTGCGGAGAGACTGCGGGTGTGGATGGGGAGCGGGGGAGACTCCGGGTGCGGAGGGGAGCGGGGAGACTCCGGGTGCGGAGCGGAGCGGGGAGACTCCGGGTGCGGATTGGGAGCGGGGAGACTCCGGGTGCGGATGGGGAGCGGGGAGACTCCGGGTGCGGAGAGACACCGGGTGCGGCAGGGAGCGCGGGGACTCCGGGTGCGGATGGGGAGCGATGAGACTCCGGGTGCGGATGGGGAGCGGGGAGACTCCGGGTGCGGAGGGACTCCGGGTGCGGAGGGGAGCGGGGGGACTCCGGGTGTGGATGGGGAGCGGGGAGACTCGGGGTGCGGATGGGGAGCGGGGAGACTCCGGGTGCGGATGGGGAGCGGGGAGACTCCGGGTGCGGAGGGACTCGGGGAGACTCCGGGTGCGGAGGGGGAGCGGGGGGACTCCGGGTGCGGAGGGGAGCGATGAGACTCCGGGTGCGGAGGGACTCGGGGAGACTCCGGGTGCGGAGGGGGAGCGGGGGAGACTCCGGGTGCGGAGGGGGAGCGGGGAGACTCCGGGTGCGGAGGGACTCGGGGAGACTCCGGGTGCGGAGAGACTGCGGGTGCGGAGGGGGAGCGGGGAGACTCCGGGTGCGGATGGGGAGCGCGGAGACTCCGGGTGCGGAGGGGAGCGGGGGGACTCCGGGTGCGGAGCGGAGCGGAGACTCTGGGTGCGGAGCGGAGCGGAGAGACACCGGGTGCGGAGGGGAGAAGGGAGACACCGGGTGCGGAGGGGAGAAGGGAGACTCCGGGTGCGGATGGGGAGCGGGGAGACTCCGGGTGCGGAGGGGAGAAGGGAGACACCGGGTGCGGAGGGGAGAAGGGAGACTCCGGGTGCGGAGCGGAGCGGGGGGACTCCGGGTGCGGAGGGGGAGCGGGGAGACTCGGGGTGCGGATGGGGAGCGGGGAGACTCCGGGTGCGGATGGGGAGCGGAGGGACTCGGGGAGACTCCGGGTGCGGAGAGGAGCGGGGGGACTCCGGGTGCGGAGGGGAGCGGGGAGAGTCCGGGTGCGGAGGGACTCGGGGAGACTCCGGGTGCGGGGGGACTCCGGGTGCGGAGGGGGAGTGGGGAGACTCCAGGTGCGGAGGGGGAGCGGGGAGACTCCGGGTGCGGAGGGACTCGGGGAGACTCCGGGTGTGGAGAGACTGCGGGTGCGGAGGGACTCCGGGTGCGGAGGGGAGCGGGGGGACTCCGGGTGCGGAGGGGAGCGGGGAGACTCCGGGTGCGGATGGGGAGCGGGGGGGGGGGACTCCGGGTCCGAGAGGGGAGCGGGGGGGGGGGCTCCGGGTCCGAGAGGGGACCGTGGGGGGGGAGGCTCCGGGTTCGAGAGGGGAGTGGGGGGAGGCTCCGGGTTCCAGAGGGGAGCGGGGTGCGGGCTCCGGGTTCCAGAGGGGAGCGGTGGGGGGGGGGGGGTGGGGGGCTCCGGGTTCCAGAGGGGAGCAGGGCGGGCTCCGGGTTCCAGAGGGGAGCAGGGCGGGCTCCGGGTTCCGGAGGGGAGCAAGGACAGAGTCTCTGACTCGGGCACTGGGACATACAAAGTGCAATTACATTACCTGATGTAGTGCAAAGGCCGTCTCAACCGTCCGGTGGCTTATGAAGTTCCCGTACACATAACCTATCCAATACTTGTCGCTCTTTACTTTTTAACTCATCTAGTGTCTCAGGTTTTTTTATTCATTGATGAGATGTAGGCATCGCTGGCTGGGCCAGCATTTATTGCCCGTCCCTAGTTCCCCTTGAGAAGGTGGTGGTGAGGTGCCACTTGAACCGCTGCAGTCCATGTGGTGTAGGTAACACCTACAGTGCTGTTAGGAAGGGAGTTTCAGGATTTTGACCAAGTGACAGTGAAGGAACGGCTGATATATTTCCAAGTCAGGATGGTGGGTGGCTTGGAGGGTTTGGAAGGTGCTGTCTAAAGAGGCTTGGTGAGTTCCTGCAGTGCATCTTGTAGATGGTACACACTGCTGCTACTGTGTGCCAGTAGTTGAGGGACTGAATAACTGTGGATGTGGTGCCAATCAAGCCGGCTGTTTTGTTCTTGATGGTGTCAAGCTTCTTGAGACAAAAACAGAATTACCTGGAAAAACTCAGCAGGTCTGGCAGCATCGGTGGAGAAGTAAAGAGTTGACGTTTCGAGTCCACATGACCCTTCAACAGAACTGAGTGTAGTTAGGAGAGGGGTGAAATATATGGTGGGGGGGCGGGGGGGAGAGAAGTTGAGGGTGGGGTGGTTGTAAGGACAAGCAAGCAGTGATAGGAGCAGATAATCAAAAGATGTCACAGACAAAAGGATCAAAGAGGTGTTGAAGGTGGTGATATTATCTAAGAAAAGTGCTAATTAAGAATGGATGGCAGGACACTCAAGGTACAGCTCTAGTGGGGGTGGGGTGGAAAGACTGACAAGGTATTAGTTGTAGATTTAAAAATAATGGAAATAGGTGGGAAAAGAAAAATCTATATAAATTATTGAAAAAAAAAACAAAAGGGAGGGGGAAGAAACGGGGTGGGGATGGTGGGAGGGAGTTTAAGATCTAAAGTTGTTGAATTCAATATTCAGCCCGGAAGGCTGTAAAGTGCCTAGTCGGAAGATGAGGTGCTGTTCCTCCAGTTTGCGTTGGGCTTCACTGGAACAATGCAGCAAGCCAAGGACAGACATGTGGGCAAGAGAGCAGGGTGGAGTGTTAAAATGGCAAGCGACAGGGAGGTTTGGGTCTTTCTTGCGGGCAGACCGCAGGTGTTCTGCAAAGCGGTCGCCCAGTTTGCGTTTGGTCTCTCCAATGTAGAGGAGACCGCATTGGGAGCAACGAATGCAGTAGACTAAGTTAGGGGAAATGCAAGTGAAATGCTGCTTCACTTGAAAGGAGTGTTTGGGCCCTTGGACGGTGAGGAGAGAGGAAGTGAAGGGGCAGGTGTTGCATCTTCTGCGTGGGCATGGGGAGGTGCCATAGGTGGGGGTTGAGGAGTAGGGGGGGACACCTAGGTAGGGTGCAGAGGGCTCTCGCTCACCCCCGCATGCGCACGCTCGCTCCCCCCCCCCGCACGCTCGCTGTCCCCCCTCCTGCATGCGCACGCTCGCTCGCGTGCGCTCCCCTCCCGCACGCGCACGCTCGCTCTCGCTCCCCCCCCCGCACCCGCACGCTCTCTCTCTCTCCCCCCCCCCCGCACGTGCGCGCTCGCTCTCGCTCCCCAACGCCCGCCCTCTCTCCCACGGTCCATCTCGCTCTTGTGCACCCCCCTCTCTCTCCCAAGCCCCCACCCCCCAGGGGACTTACCCATTCTTTTGTATTTTGAAAGCAAGAAGACGTCGTACTGATCTCAGCAGGAAGGGGCTCAGTAACATTTTTGTGGTTTTAGAAATTAAAATGAAAAGTTTTGTCAACAAGAATAGAAGAAAATGTAAGCACACAAGATTATTGCTGTACAATTAAGATTAGTTTTACAAAAAAATACCCCAAAAAGACTCTCTCCTTGGTCAGACCCACAAGTGAACACCTTCCAGGCAAAACTCCCTTATAGATAAAAACAAAAAGCTAAAAGCTACTGCGGATGCTGGAAATCCAATACAAAACAAAAACAGAATTACCTGGAAAAACTCAGCAAGTCTGGCAGCATCGGCGGAGAAGAAATCAGTTAACGTTTCGAGCCCTCATGGCCCTTCGGCCATGAGGGCTCGAAACGTTAACTGATTTCTTCTCCGCCGATGCTGCCAGACTTGCTGAGTTTTTCCAGGTAATTCTGTTTTTGTCCCTTATAGATGTTTAACTTTATAAAATCCAGTAATATAACCCAAGGCAAACTGCTGTAGCTTCAAAAAAGTCATGCCACATGACCTGTAACTCCTTCCCACTTTGCTATGGAAAACCAAACTTCAGAATAAAACTGCTTGTTACAGCCCAAGACTTTGCTGGCTTGACTGGATGGTCGATTCAAACTGCATCCTCCCCCAGTCCAGAACCACATCAGCAGCTACATCTCGCAGCCCCAGCTCAAACGCTACAGCTACCCTAAACTCTCCATAGTAACTCTAAAATCCCTTTATACCTTTCCATCTCAGGTTCCATTGTTCTCACACCTCTTTGAAAACAAAATCCTTCCAAAAAATAAGATCTTTCATGTTCCCATCTTGTCTTTGCTTTCAGGTTAATAAAATATAATACCCCACTACCAGTTAACTATAGAACTTCTGCAAGATGCAAACGTGTTTCTTGTTACCTCTGACTTCCCTTTGATACTCAAGCAAACTCTCCTTATCCAAAATGCAAATGTTAGATCTAACCTATTCACTGGTACCTCAAACCTAACACCTCTATCATTTTCATGTCTCATGCCCTGCAGACAACATATCTCCTAGTAATCTCAGACACACACAGCCTTCACCTTAGAATAACATAATATTCCTCAAAACTTTTTTTTAAAAATTCATTTCTCACAACATTCACTCTCCCACTCCCCCACACATTCCCTCTCCCACTCCCACACACGCACAAAGTCACTCACTCTCCCACTCCCATAAAGTCACTCTCTCTCACTCACTTCCACACAGACACACTTTCTCACTCCCACACATACACGTTCACTCACTCTCATTCCCACACACTCTCTTGCTCCCTCACTCCCTCCCTCACACTCTCTCTCTGTCGTTCCTACACAGTCACTCACTCTCACTCCCTCACACTGACTCTCTCACTCCCACATGCATACACACACTCTCACACACACACACACACACCCACATTCACACTCTCTCACACCCACACACCCTCACCCTCAGACTCCCCCTCACTCCCACCCCCGTGACATGGGGGTCTGCAGCGTCTCACTCCTGGGCCTCGCAGCCTGCCTCTCCTCTTCAGGGCCCTGGCACTTTGCTGTCCCATTCCCTGGGGCCCTGGGAGTCCTTGGACACCAATCACTGAAAGCAAGAATGTAGGTGTAGCAAATAGTTAGGAAGGCAAATGGTATATTAGTCTTCATTGCAAGAGGACTTGAGTACAGGAGCAAGAATATCTTACTGCAGCTGTACAGGGCCTTGGTGAGACCACGCCTGGAGTCTTGTGTGCAGTTTTGATCTCCTTACCTAAGAAGGGATATACTTGCCATAGAGGGAGTGCAACAAATGTTCACCAGACTGATTCCTGGGATGGCAGGATTTTCATATGAGGAGAGATTGGGTCGACTAGGACTACATTCACTGGAGTTTAGAAGAATGAGAGGAGATCTCATTGAAACGTATAAAATTCTGACAGGGCTGGACAGACTGGATGCAGGGACTTTATTTTCTCTGGCTGGGGGGTGGGGTCACAGTCTCAGGATACAGGGTAGGCAATTTAGGACTGAGATGAGGAGAAACTTCTTCACTCAGAGAGTGGTGAACCTGTGGAATTCTCTACCACAGAGGGCTGTGGAGGTCAAGTCACTGAATATGTTTGAGACGGAAAGAGATTTCTAGACTTTAAAGGCATCAAGGGGTATGGGCAGAGAGCGGAGTGTGGTGTTGAGATAGAAGATCAGCCATGATCATGTTGAATGGTGGAGCAGACTCGAAAGGCTGAATGACCTACTTCTGCTCCTATTTTCTATGTTCTACGAGCAGCAAATACAGCCAAGACAGAGTGAATGGATTCCTTAACAGCCCACCCAGACATCAGTAAACATTGTGAGACAACCAATTTGACTGAAACTTCGTCTTTCTCACGAGGGATTCTAGTTTTTCACCTTTGATGATCTTGCCTTGGAATTCTCGACAAAATTTGTTCCAATTTGGATGGCATTAATGATGGCCCACCTCGCAGGGTTTCAATCTTGTCTCCTGAGATTCTATTCCCCTGGATTCTCAAGTATACACTCAAACACCAACTCGCAAGCATATCTTCAGCCCTTCAGCTGTGCCAAGCAGAACACTACTGCTCCAAAGGGGCACCTTCACCCCAAAAGCCCGCAGCACAGAGTCAGCAACATTCTGCTGCCTTCTTCAACTAAACTCAGCTCCCCGCACCCTTTCCTATTTGGAGCCTATTTCTCTGGTCATCTCTTTTTAACTGAACTGAGACCTTTTTCTACCCCTGTCCCCTCTCTGGGACTCTTTTGGGATCTCTCCCTGACCCCTGTCCCCTCTCCCCTTTGGGACCGCTCCCTGTCCCCTGCCTGGAGCACCAGTCTTCCATGGTGCTCTGCTCCCAGTCACATGGCCAGGTTTTTGCACCATTTTCCTTCTTGCCCAGGCACACTGGGCCCACAGAATGAAGAATGTAGAACTCTGCATGTGCAATCTGCTCCCCATCTGTGCATGCACATAGGTTTCAAGGTTTGTTGGGAGTTGAAGTTCCTCACCTCCACTCTCAACGTTAAGGTAAGTATAGTTTTCATGGAAGTGGAGATAGGTGGTCTTGGTGATCATGTGGATATGTGGTTGAAAACTCTTCTCAGGGCTGCGAAGAGTCTGGTTTAACCTCGGACAGTTGTTAGAGTGGGAGACAGAGTCAGAGGCTAGGGAATGGAGTTTGTGCTGGGAACTGAAGATAATGGCATCAATCTTTCCAATACTTGATTTAGGGAGTTTCTGCTCATCCAGTACTCCATGTCAGTGAAACAGTCTGATAATTTAGAGACAGTGGAGGAGTTGAGAGAAGTCAGGTAGAGCTGGGTGTCATCAGTGTACATGTGCAAATTGATGTTCCGTTTTCGGATGTGTTGTCAAAGGGAGGCATATCAATGCAAACTAGGAGGGAGCCAAGGATAGATCCTTGGAGGACATGAGAGATAACTCTTCAGGAATGGGAAAAGAAGTCATTGATGGTGATTCCTTGGCTATGATTATATAGATAAAAAAGAACCAGGTGTGAGCCATCCCAGCAGGACTATGGTGGAGAGGTTTGAGCAGCTGTGAAAAGGCTACAAACAGGTCGAGAAGGCTGATGAGGGGTGTCATTTTTGACTTTGTTAAGAACACCTCGGTACTGTGGAAGGAGTGGAAACTGATTAGAGAGATTCAAACCTTGGGCCGTAACTTGATGGAGTGGCAATTGAGTTAGATTGCCTCTCTGTTTGAAAGTTTGTTCCTATCTTGCCCGACCATCCAACTCAAGCTGGGCAAGATCTGGGCAGTGCAGTGTGTCCTCAGGGCCTAACATTGAGGGCTGTCGAGTCACAGGTAAGGAAGCCAGGCCTGCTTTTTTTACGGCACTTGTTGCTGTAAACCAGGTAGGTTTAAAAGTCCAGCCAGGTTAAAGGTCCTTGACAAGCCAGGGAAAAGTATATAAAGTAAGAAGGCATTACCATCACAGAATCCCCACTATCAACATCCTGGGGCTTACCATTGACCAGAAGCTGAACTGGACCAGCTATATATATACTGTGGCAACAAGAGCAGGTCGGTTGCTGAGAATTCTGTGGCAAGTAACTCACCACCTGACCTTCCAAAGCCTGTCCACCAGCTACGAGGCTCAAGTCAGGAGTGTGATTGAATACTCCCCATTTATGCTTGACACAATTCATGAAAAAGCAGCCCAATTGATCAGCGCCCCATCTACAAACATTCACTCCCTCCACCACCGACACACTGTAGCAGCAGTGTATACCATCTACAAGATGCACTGCAGGAATTCACCAAGGCTCCTTCGACAACGCCTTCCAAACCCATAACCACTACCATCCAGAAGGACAAGGGCAGCAGATGCATGGGAACACCACTGCCCAGGAAGTTCACCTCCAACCACTCACTATCCTGACTCGGAAATATATCACCGTTCCTTCACTGTCGCTGGGTCAAAATCCTGTAGCTCCCTCCCGATCAGCACTGTGGATGTACCTACACCACATGGACTGCAGTGGTTCAAGAAAGTGGCTGATCTCCACCTTCTCAATTAGGGATAAATAAATGCTGTCCTTGCCAGCAATGCTCATATTCCTTGAAAGACTTAAAAAATATATATGGGAAAAAAGTCTATACCTGAACAGGAGAGGGTTAGGGAATGGGACTGGAGGAGATATCTCAGCCATGATTGTCACATGTGAATCTTTCAAAAGAGGAGTAATTTAGAAAAAAGTGTTATCTGACTGGATATGCAAGTGTCACCCTTCCATTTCCAATAATAAAATGTGTAAGTTTTTTGTTATTCTCAATGATAGAATTGAGCTCTGGCAGTTAATGCAGCCTACTAAATCTGATGACTTCATATTCAAATGTCCACAGCTATTCCCATGCACTGAACACTGATCGCTGTCAATCCACGTGGTGAGGGGATAGAACACAAAGAGGAACCTCAGACCTGCTAGCAAAGCCAAACGGCAGCCTGGATTCCCAATAAATCACAGGATTACCCCGAGTGGAACCCTTTTATCAGACATGGAACTTCCAAAAGTAACATTAAAGCCTTTATCAACAGACAAAGATACACAGGAAGAAAAAGCACCATCTGAAGATAGTGAACCATTGGTGAGATCTATATGCAGTGATCACAGGGAAAACACCATCAACAAGCACTCAGATTCTCTCAGTGATAGGACTGAGCGGTCAAACATATCTCACAATAATAGGCCACCCCAAATTGTAAATGACTTGGGATTACAAGATTATTATCCTCACAAATTGTCACTAAATTTCATGCGGGAGGTTTGCTGGGATAAACTGAAGGACAATAAGCCAACTCAGCTGAAAGATATCCCTTGGCATTTTCTCCAAAGAATCCTTTCTGCTAATTCAATAGCGAGGAACCCTGAATGGCCACTTGCTCAAGAACCAGAAGGTGAGACTGATATGGATGAAAATTTCAGTGGTTTCTTTGAAGAAAAAGAAACTCAGATTTCTGGGGTTAACCCTCTAGATATCATTGCTGCCATTTTCCTCTGTGCAGATTACTTTCTGCAGCAGGAGCTGATGCTGAAGATGTCTCAGTGCCAGTTTGCATTACCATTTCTACAGCCAGGCCAGTATACTGCAGAAAAGGAGGGGGATTCCACAGATGGACCTTCTGCCACTCTTCTCCTCTGGGCCATGCGGTCTATTATTAAAAAATGGTGTCCAGAATCCCTCACAAATAGCAACAGCTTTGTGGAGGAGCCCATCGTAACTGCAGCCATGCCAACCATTTCCTTCATCAGACTTGGAAGATGCAGCATCTCCAAGTCTAAAATTCTCAACCTTACCTTGAGCCAGACACAGCTGCAGCAAAATATCTTCCTGCACTCTGAGATGGAATGTGGGAATATTCCCCGTGGAATATCCGATGGAGTGGCAGAGATCTGCTGGCATCTCCCCTCTGGGAAAAGAAATCTGGACACATTCCCCGAGGCTGCTGCATTCATTAACCTCCGAGGTGATGCTGAATCTTATCAGAGAAACACTCGGTTTCTTGCTGAAGTCTCTGTTGCTCTCTTTATTTTCATTGATATAATTGGTCAGAAGGAAAGAGAATTCCTCACTTCTCTCACTCAGTCACCAGCAAAATTCTTTCTCATAATAAACTCCCCTGGCAGTCAGCAAAAGATAAACCCAGCTCAGACAAAGAAACTGTTCCAAGATCTAAAACTGAAACCTCAACAATGCATTGTTCGGACAAATATGAATGATGCAAAACTTGTGGAAAATATTTGTTCCAGAATAATGCAAATGATTCCAACTCATGAAGGAGCCCAGACCTTCCTGAACCTGGAGCAAATGGCTGATATTGCAAGGAAAAGTGGGATTGGGGTCGATGAACATTATCATCAAATACAACAAGGCAAACAACGCGCCTCTGATATATTGAGAAGTCTTAACCCTGGAGTCATTACTGAATACAAAAGGAGAGTATTGCCCTTCCATGGTAAGCCCTGGAAAGACTGGTCTCAGTATGAGAAAGAGAAGTCTCGCATGAAACACCGTGCGGACAAGACCACAGAGGCATATAAATATGAACTGGACCAAAAGAAGAAGAAAATCCGAGAAGCTCAACTCCAGCAGCGTCAGTCGGAAGAGCTGAAGGAATTCATCACAGTGCTGACAAAAACCTGTGGAGAAGAGAGAGATTTTTTCCTAAAATGGCTGAAATTCAACTTGGACAATACATCAAGAGAATTAATGTCAAAATTACGTAGTCGTTACAAAGAGCTATACAAAGACTCAAAGCAGAATGCGAGTAAGCTGAAGGACTTGGATCAGGAGATGTCTGACAGTTCCCTTGGACTTGAGCACTTCATGAGGGAACTCAGCCAGGTTTATGAAGTTTCAGTGACAACAGGTAATAAGAGAGAGGTAGACCCAAATATATTGAGGTTACCGGCTGTTGCAGCTGAACTATTGCTGGATGGGTTCCCCCTGGAGCTTATTGATGGAGATGTTTCCAATATTCCTGTTCAGTGGGTCAGAGCTGTACTAAATGAAGTGACCAAGGTGGTGGGAATTGCTTCCCGTGTGTTTGTGGTGACAGTGATTGGTGTCCAAAGTACTGGGAAATCCACACTCCTAAATACAATGTTTGGTTTGCAGTTTGCCGTGAGTAGTGGCAGATGTACACGAGGAGCCTTCATGCAGTTTATCAAAGTCACGGGGAGCCTAGCAAAAGATCTGGGCTGTGATTTCATCCTGGTAATTGACACTGAGGGGCTGAAAGCTCCAGAACTCGCAACCCTTACAGACAGTTATGAACACGATAATGAGCTGGCAACATTTGTAATTGGATTAAGCAATTTAACTTTAGTAAATATAGGGATGGAAAATCCCACAGAGATGAAAGATGTTCTGCAGATTGTTGTTCATTCCTTAATCCGCATGAAGCAAACAGGAAAAGGGCCAATTTGTCAATTTGTCCACCAGAATGTTGGAGATGTGTGTGCACATGATCAGAACCTGAGGAGTCGTCAGAAACTACTGGAACAATTGGATCAGATGACAGGTGCTGCAGCTAAACTGGAGAAGTTAGAGCATGTAAAATTCTCTGATGTGATGGACTATGACCCTGATAAAAGCAACTGGTACATCCCCGGTCTATGGCACGGCACCCCACCGATGGCTGCCGTCAATACTGGTTATAGTGAACAAGTCTTTGAACTGAAGAAGTGTCTACTTCGTTGTTTATTAAAGCGTAGCAAATCTGAAAAAGCTTTAACAATTCCAGACTTTATCAAATGGTTGTCTGGGCTTTGGGAGCAGGTGAAAAATGAGAATTTCATTTTCAGTTTTCAGAATAGTCTGGTTGCTGAGGCTTACAACCAGCTCTCCATGAAGTTCAAAGACTGGGAATGGGAAATCCGCAAATTCGCCCATTCCTGGACAAATGAAGCTGAAAACACAATAAAGAATCACAAAGGTGATCTAAACCGACTGCTCCCAGTAAAGGTATTGGAGATCAGGAAAAAGATTGACAACAGAAAGGAAAAGACTCTTGATCAACTAGAAGCACACTTTGAAAGTGGGGCTGATAATGTGCAGCTAATGGAGAAATACAAGGAACAATTCAAACTAAGCATTTCCACGTTATGCAGCCAGCTTCAGGACAATTCAATACAGAAATGTAAGGATACTGTCAATAGATGTGTGGGATTACAGGAAGTGGATGCTATTTGGAATGAATTTAATAAGCAGATTGAAGAACAAGTCAAGAAGCTTTTACAAAACTGTAAAGAAATTCAGCAGGTGTTAGGTGATGAAGAACTGAAAAGAGCCTTTGAAATGATGTGGCGTAATACACTCACCAAACTGAATTATCAGCCCTGCACAGTAAGAAACATTGAGGTGGAGATTGAAAATCTTCTGAGACAGGACACAAAAGCACAAGGGAGAGTGATTAATGAAAAACTGGAAAGTAAACCCCTCTCTGTGCTCGGGGCCCAGAGCTTTCAGATCATGGAGAAACACATCAACCTATTTAAGATGACCAAGGCTAAGAGATTTGCGATGACTGCCCGAGAATCAGATCTTAAACGAGCGGAACTAATATCAAAGCCACTCGAGACTAAATGTAAGCAGAACATCGATGGAAATGCAGAAATGGACATGGATTATGATAATAAATATTGTATTGAATTTTTGAACGACATCGAGAAAACAATCAACAACATTTCAGATTTAGAGTTTTCAATGAGTGAGATTTTTAGGGCAGAGTTTAAACTTCACATATGTGGTTATGCTGCACAAAGATTCAAGGTTATGCATACCAGGTTTATCAATAAACACGACCCACGGAAGAGACTAGAAAGCAAAAAAGATCTATACTTTGAACTTTTCATGGATATTTACACAAAGCAGGATCAGAATCAGAAACAAGCAGAACGATTTGCAAAATCTTGTTATATGCCAGCGATCAGAGATGCTGTGCTAAAGGATCTCAGCATGAAAATTGTGGATAATATGAAAAAGACTGATCCTAAGGGAAAGTACAAGCTCCGCAATAACTTTGTTGTGGAACTTCTGGTCCATTTAAAACAAATGAATGACTTTGAAGACTATTACAGGTATATCAATGACTTTGAGAATTTCGCAAAGAAGTGGCTCCATGAACAGGTTATTGTACACTGCAAAGAACAATTTACAGGAGAGAGCAGGTTTGTACATCTAGCTAAAGAAATCCTCACAGAGATCACTGATCAAGCTAAAGAGGTTGTTCAAGATGCAGTGACCCAGAATATTTCTGGAAAGGCTCAGAGTTTCCTTGATTTGTTTGCTGAAAAGTTAAGGTCAAGAATCACAATGTGCAAAGATGAGATGAAAATTGTTCTATTCCAAACTGACAGCAATGCCAAGAAATTTGCAGAAGCAGTTCTACTGTCTATTGCAGAGGTCAAGAAGCTGCTCCTCAATGAGGTTACAGGCTGGGATGTTAAAGCAAAGATTAAGGAATTATCTGTAAAACCAAATGAGGAACTATTTAAAGGGTTATTCTGTTGCACAAAGAAATGTCCTTTCTGTGGAGCTTTTTGTGAGTCAGAGACCACTCAGCACGGGCAGCATTTCAGTAAACAGCACATACCTGAAGGACTGAATGGTTATCGATGGCGTAATAGCCAGTGTCTTTCAATGGATATTTGTACAGCTTCAGTAGCAGGCAACGCATCATTCCGAAATAAAGACACAGGGTTTGAATTCAAACCCTTCAAGGATTACCAGTCAGTCAATGCCTACTACAAATCCTGGACTATCCAAAGGGCTCTCTCTGCAGAGGCAACATCCTATTGGAAAAGGGTTTTCTACGATTTCAATCGGGAATTTGCTGATAGATATGGAGCGAAGCCTGCAGAGATTACCTCTGCCTGGAACATTAAGTGGGAAGAAGTCAGGGAACATCTGAACAAAACGTATAACACAGATATTCAGTCTCTGTAGCATCCCTTTAAATGACACTTCTCAGTTCGAGTGAACACAAACATCTCAATTACAAATTAGAGTATATGTGGAAACCAGTCTAAAATTTCATTACAGTAAAAATTTAAATCACGTTGGATTATATAAGATGTGCGACTAATGTGGAGCATCTAAGACACTCCAACAAGTCGGCTGTGAGCTGAACACAAGTAAGTTTATTGACGAATATGCACACACGGGAGATCAAAACATCGCAACAATGCAGAGCTTTTCCTGTACATTTATAGCAGATTTTGAAAGCATTACAGCATTAATTATGCTTATGTAATACCTTGTTCATTCTTTCGATCTCGGGTTTGCTGTAGAGTTATTAATAAATAGAGGATTGAATAACTCCAAAACGGAGGGATTGGGAAAATACGCCACCACTTATAAAGAGGGAAATCAAAAATCAAAAACACCTTTTCTGTTTACAGACAGGTGGTGAGAGGAGAAATCAGGGCTGTTTGAATTAAACCCCCTCCAATCCATAACAGAAATTGGGGGCTCAATTTCGGGATAACCGATTTGAATTGGACCAGAATCCAAGTTAACAGACAAGCCAAATTTGATAAAAAACATTCAATTGGAAGCAAAAAGAGGAAAATTCAGTGGCTGGAATGAATTTTAAAACACAAGTAACTGAGTACAGCCAATTCCTTTCCCCTAACATGAAGAACATAGCAATGTTTAATGCCCAGGTATTTGTTCAGCAAGGAAATTTAAACGGTGAAATGTTGGCATCCCTTAGCACAGAACAATTAAAAGCTGCAGCTAGTGGGGTACTGTTAAAATTGCCCAGCAAAATCAAAAGTGAAATGATCCAGTTATTGGTAGAACATTTGGATCTGAAGTTACCAGTAAGGCAGTTAGATGTAGAGGTCAATCATGCCTCCGAAACCCCTCCCCTAGCCAATTTTGAGCTGGAAAAACTCAAACTGCAGCTAGAATTCAGGAGAAGAAAAGAGAAAGCGGGTGAGAGAGAGAGAGGGCAAGGGGACAGGAAAGGGAAGGAGAATTCCAGCTCCAAAAACTGGAAATGGAGCTAACAGCTCAAAGAGGAGATAGAGAGAGACCAGACAATTGAAAGTGGCAAGGAAAAATCTCCCTCTCCCCAGCAGCAACCCCCATTTCCCTGCCCTGTCACCGCTCTCTGAGGCCCTGAAATATGCTGGATTTATTCCAAATTTAAAGAGTGATGTGGAGTAATTTTTTGCCATTTAAGTAGCAGGACAGCTAAAATGGCCCTCAGAGATCTGGACATTTTTAATTCAAGGGCAGCTGTCAGGGAGAGCACAAGAGGTCCAATTCATGCTGACTCCTGGGGCTGAATTTTCCCCCTGTCAGGTGGGAAGTTGATGGGTGGGCGCGTATGGGCGTGCTTCTGATTGGCGCCTCCGATTGGAGGCAGGCCGCCATTTTATGTGGGTGGGCCAATTAAGGCCCGCCCGGCGTGACGTCCGCAGGGAAGCGCTATGCGCTCCCTATGCAGGCGGCGGGTGGGGGGGGGGGTGGGGGGGGTGGTGGGATTTCGCGTATGTGCACTCATCTCCCTGAGGCTAAGTGCTGCCTCAGAGAGATCACCTCTACTTTCAAAAATATTAAAAATAGAAAAAAAAAATTTCCCTTACATGTCCCCTCATGTGACAAAGTGACATGAGTTGGGACATGTCCATAATTTTTACAAAATCTTTATTAAAAATTTTTAACCCGCCGGGGCTCCTGGCCGACCCGCCAGCCTTAAGGTTGGACGGGCAGGTCCTTTAATTACTTAATTGATCATGTCAATGGCCTCAATTGGCCATTGATAGGTCGGCGGGCGAGCAGCTGATTTTGCTGCGCTCCCGCCTTCCTGAATATTTAAATCGGGCGCGGTGACATCAGGAGTTCCCCCTGACGTCACCGCGCGTCATTTTATGTGTTGGTGAGCGGGCCCCGTCCCCGCTCGCTAACTCGTACAATTCTGCCCCTGATGTGTCCCTGAGTTACAAACGGACTAAGGCTGCCATCATAAGTGGCTGTATGTTAGTCCCGGAGGCGTATTGCCAGCAATTCCGGAATGCTCATAAGAAGCTCACACAAACCTACATCCAGTTTGAACAGCTGAAGCAAATAGCGTTCGACTGATGTGTAAGATCCCTAAAAATCCCACACGTCAATGAGGGGTTGCATGAGCTAATACAGCTGGAGGAATTCAAAAATTGCTCACCCTCCATCCTGCAAATAAACTTGGAGGAGGAGAGAATGCTCACAGCCAGGGATGCCCATTGGCCTGGAAACTCAGGCAGACAATGGAAAGATAAGGGTGATCTAGATTGGAAAGGACCACACCCAGAAAAGAAAACACGAAAGAGGGAGCAAGAAGCCCCCCCTACATCTCAAAAGGAGAATTTCCAGAGGCTGGTGTGTTCTCATTTCAACAAAATAGGCCATTCCAGGCCTGAATGCTGGAGATTGTGAGGCAAGGCAGTTGGCCGAGAAATGTTTCACATAAGTAGTCCCACGAAGGACGCCCCAATGGGTAGTGCAGCAGAGCAGGCTACAGAAAGTTACCCATTGGAGGGCGTGGAACTATGTGTGTCTGAACCAGACAAAGCCTCCAGCATTTGTGCATAAGTCTGCTATAACTAAACTGAAGTTGGGGAAAGCCATTTGGAATTCCACTGTCAAGTGGGTATTGTGTTAATTTGCTGGTTCTGTTTTAAATCTAAAATCTACTTTGGAGTGTTGCCATAAAGGGGGCATATACTGGGGGGTCAGGTTAATTAGGAATTTTAGGAGTTATTATAGTAGTTAGTAATTGTTGTCTTATCAGTGTGCTTGAAATCTTTTGTATTTTATTAATAAATATCTTAATTTTTAAAATCTCTAAAGGTCTTGGTGGACTTATTACTTCTGAATTCAGTGCACACATTGCAAAACCATTGTGATAGCGTGACTAAATTTCCCTTGTGGATTTGTTCTGCCTGGCTCACATCATCTGCCACGTCATAACATATTCAGTCCTTAATGGGTTTTTAGGAAATCATCCAAAATTTCCATACATTAGTTGCACCATTCTTGCTAAATAAGAATGTCAGTTGAGGGGTAGTTGTCGTGTCTTTGGGACACTCTTGCCTTCTAATGGATGGTCAGCGCTTGCTGGAACCTAAACCTACCCACCCCCTCCTCCACCCCCGGTCAATGGGAATCAAGAGGAAAACTCTCCGCTGGTTGGAATCATACCTAGCACAAAGGAAGATGGTTGTGGTTGTTGGAGGTCAGTCATCTCAGCTCCAGGACATCACTGCAGGAGTTCCTCAGGGTAGTGTCCTAGGCCCAACCATTTTCAGCTGCTTCTTCAATGACCTTTCATCCATCATAATGTCAGAAGTGGGGATGTTCACTGATGATTGCACAATGTTCAGCACCATTTGCAGCTCCTCAGCTCCTATATCCAAATGCAGCAAGGCCTGGACAATATCCAGGCTTGGGCTGACAAGTGGCAAATAACATTCATGCCACAAATTGTCAGGTAGTGACCAACTCCAACAAGAGAGAATCCAACCATCGTCCCTTGACGTTTAATGGCATTACCGTCACTGAATCCCCCTGTTCCATTGATCAGAAGCGGAACTGGACTAGCCATATAAATACTGTGGCTACAAGAGCAGGTCAGAGGTTAGGAATTCTGCGATGAGTAACTCACTTCCTGACTCCCCGAAGCCTGCCCACCACCTACAAGGCACAAGTCAGGAGTGTGATGGAATACTCTCCACTTGCCTGGATGAGTACAGCTCCCCCAACACTCAAGAAATTTGACACCGTCCAGGACAAAGCAGCCCGCTTGATTGGCACCACATCCGCCACCTTCAACATTCACTCCCTCCACCACCGACACACAGTAGCAGCAGTGTGTACAAGATGCACTGGAGGAATTCACCAAGGCTCCTTCGACTGCACCTTCCAAACCCACAACCACTACCATCTCGTAGGACAAGGACAGCAGATAGATGGGGACACCACTCCCTGGAAGTTCCCCTCCAAGCCACTCACCATCCTGATTTGGAAATATATCACCGTTCCTTCACTGTCGCTGGGTCAAAATCCTGGAACTCCCTCCCTAACAGCACTTTGGGTGTACCTACACCTCATGGACTGCAGCGGTTCAAGAAGGCTGCTCACCACCACCTTCTCAAGGGCAATTAGGGATGGGCAATAAATGCTGGCCCAGCCAGCGAAGCCCACATCCCGTGAATGAATAAAAAAACAAACAGCTCCCAGTGTGTAAAACAGAGCTGAGTGTTACTCCACCCTGTATTAGAATGATCAGCTCTTGCAATGCTCCCACAATGACTCCCATTTCACTGAGAAACAGTAACCTTTGCAAACGCTCCTTTCAATGTCCAGAACTAGAAACTGCAGTGGGATTTTATCCTTGTGAACGAAACTGCAAAAGCAAAGCAGCTCAACTCCCCAACTCTAATTTCAATAAATAATACGCAGCAATTTCTTTTAAAAAAATTCACATCTCTCTGTAACAGTCTGCAAATAATGATACCCTCAAAATTCTTGGCAGGATTTTGTTTTAAACAAAGGCCCAAAGCGATGTTTTCTGCCTTTTAACTTTTGGTGAGCTAGTCTGACTCGTTCTTCCCATCGACTCTTCACTTACTCGCTCCTTAACACCGTTTTGGAGAGAGGGGGTATCAGCTTCGCTCCCAGCGCAGAGCTGCTGCTCACGCGCATGTACACACACACACACACACTCAAACATAAACACACACATATACACAAACACACTCACATATACACACACATGCTCAAACATAAATACACACATATACACACACACACTCACTCACATACACGCACAGTCACATATACACACACACTTACATACTCACACACACACAAACATACACACACACATATACGCACAGACACACACACACACACATATACATACACACAAACACTCACACACACAAACATATTCAAACACTCACATACACATATACTCACAAACACACACTCACAAACATACATACACACATATACAAACACACACACACACTAACATACACACAAACACATACACAAACATACACACACACACATATATACACACACACATAGACACACATGCATACACACACATAAACATAGACACATACTCACACACAGGCATACACACACATATACACACACCCACAAGCACACACTCACCTACACACACAAATATAGACACACATACGCACTCACATTTACACACACATACACTCGCCCACAAAGAGACACAAACATAGACACACACACACTCACATACACACATAGACACAGACACACACACAAACAGACATACACATACACTCGCCTGCAAACACACATAAACATCGACACACACACACTTACACACCTAGACACAGACACAAACATAGACACACACACACACACATAGACACACACACACACACACACACAAACAGGCTGCACATCTCCAGTGCGGAGCTGCCTCAAACACGCCCCTAGTGTGGAACAAGAGAGCCCGAGCATCCCCAGCGTGGAGAGAATAACAAATTCCTCATTCTGGAAGGTGGAACAACAGGCAGTTTGTTCAACCAGTGTAGCATCAGCAGCAGCAACCTCAGGCGGAGCTAGGTGATCCCTCTGGCGGAGTGGCCCCAGCTCGGAGTGGCCCCAGCTCGGAGTGGTCCAATTTTACTGTTGCAGTTTTTAACAGGCAAATCGCGATTAGGGCCTCAAAAAAGAAGCTGAGCACAGGACCTCACTAACTGTAAATCCGCTTCTGCGACAACATGCCCTAAGTAAGTTACTGAGGCCTGACCAAACTCACTTTTGGCTAAATTCACTATGAGGTTAGCATTGTACAAACTTCAAAATAGTGTTCTTGAAAGGGTTTAGGCTGTTCCCCCAGGTGTTGTTGGATACGAGTGAATCATCAATATACACCACACAACTGTGTAGACCAGCCACTGCTTGGTTCATTAACCTCCGAAATGTGGCTGGCACATTCTTGAAAGTGAATGGTATTACTTTGCACTGGAATAGGCCATCTGGGGTCACGAAAGCTGAGATTTCTTTAGCTTGGGTGGTCATGGGGATTTACCAGTACCCTTTCAATAAATTGATTCTGCTGATATACGGGGAGTGGCCCACTCGGTCGATAAGTCTTCAATGCGAGGAACTTTTCGATAGTCAATGTATGTGGAGACGGTGCATTGCGGTAATGTCACTGGACCAGTGATCCAGAGACGCAGCCGAATGCTCTGGGAACATGGGTTCAAATGCCACCATGGCAGCTGGTGGAATTTAAATTCAATTAATAAATTAATAATCAAATAAATTAAAAATCAATTAATAAATCTGGAATTGAAAACTAATCTCAGTAATAGTGACCATGAAACTATCATCGATTGTATTAAAAACCCATCTGGTTCACTAATGTCATTTAGGGAAGGAAATCTGCCATTTTAACTAGTCTGGCCTACATGTGGCTCCAGACCCAGGGCAATGTTGTTGATTCTTAACTGTGCTCTGAAAGGGCAATTAGAGATGGGCAACTAGCGCTGGCCTTGTCAGTGACACCAATATCGCATGAAAGAATAAAGAGACCTCTTGGGACCATCTGGTTTGAGGCCTAATATGACAGGGCGAACTCCAGCTGCTCTGACTCGGTTCTTTGTGTCATTTCCCAGCATGTATTGAACTTCCTCTCGAACTTGGGCCAGTTTATCGGGACTCAGCTGATATGGATTCTGTTTTATTGATGGGGTCTCTCCTGCATCCACATCATGAAGGCATGTCCCTACATACTCAAACTCCCCGAGCAGTTCGGTCATGGCTTCTTTTTCATGTGCTTGCACACGAGCAGGGGAGAGACCTCATCCTGAGTGAGACACAGCCAGAGTGAGTGTGGGTATTGGCAATTTGGTGCACAGTGGGAATTCGGTGCAGAGGGGAAGATGTGCTCTTTGCATTTTTACTTTGCTATCCAACTTCTTAAATCTTCAGAGAGCGGTCTTGCCCTGCTGCAGCAGTAGAGGCTACAAGGGAGAGGAGTGACTGGTAAGTAGTGGGTAAATTTGGGTAAGTATTTACCACTTTTATCGCTTATAGTTTAAGGTTTTTTTGTAGTTTACAGTTTGTATATTCTGTAGTAACGAGGATCAGGAAAGAAGGGCCCTAGAGTAATTGATTTAAAAGGTTTAATTTAAAGGGATAAGTCATAGCAGGAAAGCTCAAAGCCGTGGCGTGCTCTTTGTGCTCCATGTGGGAAGCCGGCGACATTTCCAGCTTCCCACAGTGACCAGCATGTGTGCAGGAAGTGTGTCCAGCTGCAGCTCCTGGAAGCTCGGGTTTCAGAGCTGGAATGGCGGCCGAGGACACTGAGGAGCATTCACGAGTCTGAGAGCATCGCGGATAGCACATTTACTTGCTAAACCTGCATACTAGCCCTTTGCGATTCATGCACTAGGACACCCAGATCCCTCTGCATCTCAGAGCTTTTCAATCTCTCACTATTTAGATAATATGCTTCTTTTTTATTCTTCCTGCCAAAATGGATAATTTTACACTTTCCCACATTATACTCCATTTGCCAGATCTTCGCCCACTCACTTAACCTATCTATATTCCTTTGTAGCCTCCTTATGTCCTCTTCACAACTTAATTTCCGACCTATCTTTGTGCCATCAGCAAATTTAGCAGCCACACCTTCGGTCCATTCATTCAAGTCATTTACCGAAATTGTAAACAGTTGAGGCATCAGCACTGATCCTTGTGCCACAACGCTCGTTACATCTTGCCAACCCAAAAAACACCCATTTATGACTACCCTCTGTTTCTTCTTAGCTAGCCAACCTGCTATCCAGGCCAATATCTTACCCCCTACACCATGAGCTTTTATTTTCTGCAATAACTTTTGATATGGCACTTTAACAAATTCTGGAAATCTACAGGTTCCCCTTTATCCACAGAACATGTTACTTCCTCAGAGAACTCCAATAACTTGGTTAAACATGATTTTCCTTTCACAAAACCATGTTGACTCTGCCTGATTGCCTTGAATTTTTCTAAGTGCCCTTCTATAACATTTTTAATAAGAGCTTTTAACATTTTCCCTCTGACAGATGCTAAGCTAACTGGCTTGTAGATTCCTGCTTTCTGTTACCCTCCCTTTTTGAGTAAAGGATTTGCTATTTGCTACTTTCCAATGTAATGGGACCTTCCCCAAATATAGGAACTGTTTTAAATTAAAACCAACACATTAAGTATCTCACTAGCCACGTCTTTTAAGACCCTAGGATAAAGGCCATCAGGACTCGGGGACTTGTCAGCCCAGAGCTCCAACAATTTGCTAAGCACCTCTTCCCTGGTGATTGTAATTTTCCAAAGTATCCCCCTCCCTTCCAATTCCTGATTTACAGCTATTCCCAGGATGTTACTGGTATCTTCTATTGTGAACAGGTACATGACTGCAGGATGACAAATTCTGATTCAGGACAGAATCTTCTGTTCTGGAGTCAAAGTCCAGTGGCAGAACTCTGAGTGACTTTCGCTGGAGAGCAGGGCGGCTGAACACATGGGATCTTGCTCTGTCCTGCTCATTAATTATGCATCCACAAGGAGCACATTGAATCTCTTGGTGGTGCGGACAGGAAGATGGCTACCCCACCATCACCTCTTGGTTCCACATCTGGGCGCCATATTCAACAGCACCAGGAGAACCATTCACCCACTGCAGGCCAGGATCTTTGGATTCCTTAAAAATGTCCAGGAAAAGACAGCAACTTTCATCCTCACAGTACAGCAGTGCCGCCCTGGAGATGTTCCTCCAGGACATGGAGGAAAGATGGGAGGCCCTCTTTCCAAGGGATAGGAGCATGACACCCTCCTGCCTGACTACGCCGGCCTGGGAGGAGGTTGCCAGGGAGTGCCTGTGGGGTCCAAAAAAGGACCACCCTGCAGTGCATAACATGGATGAATGATCTGCTGTGCGCCGCCAAAGTAAGTCAAACTTCTACTCACTGCAAACTTACACTCTGATAAGGAAATCAGGTAGTCTAAGGGTTAATGTGCACAGGGATGTCATACATGATCAGCAGGTGGGACATCAGCATTCCATGTGCCATAGCCACTTAAAGCTCACTATCTCATCTAAGTCTCTGCACAGATGACGTCTTAATCACTTACCGGGAAGGGCTCAGCCCACACAACAGGCATGCAAACTTTTACCTGCTCTTTCATCTATAGTGCTTACACTCAACCCTTCTGTCTTAACTTCTGTCTCAAAGGGTCGTGAATCTGTGGAATTCACTACCTCAGAGTGCAGTGGATGCCGGGACGCTGAATAAATTCAAGGAGGAGATAGACAGATTTTTAATTAGTAATGGGTTGAAAGGTTATGGGGAGATGGCGAGAAATTGTAGTTGAGGCCGAAATGAGATCAGCCATGATCGTATTGAATGGTGGGGCAGGCTCAAGGGGCTGAATTGCCTACTCCTGCTCCTAGTTCTTATGTTATGTTCTTACATTCTTAACGCAGGAGAAAATTGCCCATAAGAAGCGAGAGAGAGTCAGGGCCAGAGAGAGCAACCTTCACCCCATATGAGAGCTGGCAGGAGAGGGCACTGATGATGCCTGTGCAGAAGGCGAGATCAGCCTCCCTCAACAGTCTAGTGAGGAAGCATCTATTATACAGCGGCAACATGCGGACAATGACTGTGAGGGATCTTTAATGTATGAGCCTGCCTAGTCAATCACTAATTCTCTCTTCTCTCCATTCCAGGTACCAGCAAAAAAAGGGGAGGACCTCATCCTCCCCCAGAGGAAGCCCCAGTCCCCAGGCCACCTCGGAGGAGGAAGAAGATGTTCCTGCGCCTGTACAGCCAACATTGCGTCCACCTGCACCCTCCACCAGTGCAGGTACACACACCTCAGTGGTACGTCGTTCAAGACTAGACTTGGGTTCACAATCTGGTGATCACCTCACAGACAGGGATCCACAGTAGGTGGAGGTAGTGACAGCTGAGATCTCTGGCACTCAGAGGATGAGTGGTGTGGCACAGGGATTAGTGCTGGGGCCTCAATGTTTTACAATTTATATAAATGACTTGAATGAAAGGGACCGAAGGTGTGGTTGCTCAATTTGCTGATGGCACAAAGACTGCTGGAGACCAATCCCCTGCAGAGTCCGAGTTTGATGAAAAGCCTCTGCAGTCAGCCCTAGGACAAATGTTGTATATGCTTAGAGAGGCAGAGGAACAACAGGTAGGATTGTCAGAGGCCATCAGCAGCATGAGACGAATGATGGAGGAGTCCGTCTGTGTTCCTTCTGGTGTTATGTCCCACTCGTGAGCACATCGAAGTCTATTGGAAGGGTGGCGGCTGCCTTGGGGACACAGGTCCAGCACAGTTTCTGCTGCATTTGCACTACAACCTGCACACCATCACTCTAGCCATGGGGTGTATTCCAACATACGAATTAGGAGCAGGAGTAGGCCACTCAGCTCTTCCAGCTTGATCCGCTAATCAATGAGACCATGAGTGATCTGATTGTAACGTGAACCACCTACCCCCAATGACCTTCCATCCCCTTCCCTATTAAGAATCTACCTCCCTCTGCCTTAAAAATATTCAAAGACCCTGCTCCACTGCCTGAGGAAGTGAGTGCCAAAGACTCACTACCCTCTGAGAGAAAACATTTCTCCTCATCTGTCTTAAATGGCTGACTCCTTATTTTTAAACAGTGACCCCTAGTTCTAGATTCCCCAATGAAAGGAAACATCCTCTCCACATCCACTCTATCAACACCCCTCAGGATCTTATATGACACAATCAAATCACCTTTTACTCTTCTAAACTCCAGCGGATACAAGTCTAGCCTGTTCAACCTTTCGTCATAAGATAACCTGCCCATTCCTGGTATTAGTTGAGTAAACCTTCTCCAAACCGCTTCCAATGCAATTACATCCTTCCTTAAATAAGGAGATCAAGACTGTAGACAGTACTGCAGAATGCGGTCTCAGCAATGCCCTGTCTAACTGAAGCATAACCTCCCTGCTTTTGTATTCAATTTCCCTCGCAATAAATGATGCTGCACCTACATAGCAGCCTTTTGCAATTCATGGAGTAGGACACCCAGAACCCTCTGAATCTCAGAGCTCTACAATCTCTCACCATTTCGATAACATGATTTTTTTTGATTTTACCTGCCAAAATGAGCAATTTCACACTCTCCCACATTACACTCCATTTGCCAGACTTTCCCCACTCATTTAATTTATCTATAGTCCTTTGTAACCTCCTTGTGTCTCTTCAAATCTTCCTACCCATCTTTGCTCATCAGCAAATTTAGCAACCACACATTTGGTTCCTTCATCCAAGTCATTTATATAAATTGTAAAAGTTGAGGCTCAGCATTGTCCCTGTGGCACACCACTCGTTACATCTTGTCAACTGGAAAAATACCGATTTATGCTTACTCTCTGCTTCCACCATACATCGCCCGGTTCCTCTTTATCCACAGCATATGTTACTTCTTCAACAAGCTCCTATAAATTGGGTAAGTATGATTTCCCTTTCACAAAACCATATTGACTCTTCCTGATTGTTTGGAAATAGATAGTTTAAGTAAGTTATATTGGTATTTCTCAGGGTTAGGAATCAGTTTTAGCTTTAAAGTTTAAGTTTGATCTATATTTCTGTATATGTGTTAAGAAAGGTCAAATGAAGTTTTAGTTTCACTTTAAAAGGCTGCTTGCATTTCTAATGGGACATTTACGACCCCTATAAAGTGAAAGTAAACACACAAGAGTAAAAAGAACACTGCTGTTGCCTAGCAACAGGGGGCCAGGTAGGCAGGTTCCTCCCACAGACACACACACACAGAAGAAAGATGCTAGTTTGTTTCAGAAGCTGTTTTTGAGTTCAGTTGGTTTGAAGACAGCTGTGAAGCAGAAGCAACCTAAAAGGTGGAAGGTAGCAAGTCTCAAGTTAAGAAAAACCCCAAAGGTCCAGGGGATTAGAAGAAGAGAAAGTCCAAAGAAGACCTTCTAGTCAAAGGAAGGACAGGAACCTGGGAAAGGTCCTGTTAAGCAAAGTTAAGAGTGAGGGGCAGAGAGAAAGGTTCCAAGCTTCAGACTTAAAGTGAGAATAGCTTGCAAGAAGCAAGAAGGTTCAAAGAGACAACTGAAGGTCTGTAATTCTTTGCTATGAGCATGTGAAGTAGTGGTGTACTTTTGTGACTGAATTGATGGGAGAGAGTGCATGGAAGACAACTTGAGTGCATGTGGTGACTCAGGGAAGAGGAACATCATGAGAGTTTGAAACCCCGGAGGTGAACCCTGGCGGAAGATGTCTGAGAGAAAACATTGGTTTGGGAGAAGATTCCAAGGCGAGGTCCTGGAGAATGGAGATTGGAATCCCTAGTGTGAAGGACAGAATTCAAAGAGACTGGTTGGCCTATGGTGTGATAAGCGTCTGGGGGGAGTTGAGGAGAGATCCATAGCAGTTGGTTGAGATGCCATCTGTCACTTGGTTTCAGAGTGTGGTGTGTCTGACCACAGGGTACCTTAGGTTTACATGGATTGTATACTTACTGTGAACATTAGAATACAAAATAGATTTTGTAACTTGTGTTATCCTTACAAGTCTGTATATATCTGTAAAGGTGTAGTTGTGGGTAAAGGAGTATTGTAATATAGTTAATCTTTTCTTGTTGAATAAATGTTGTATTACTTTGTTAAAAGTTCATCAGCTGACTCCTGTGACTCGGTTCAGTAGCTATTCTCCATGTGTCTAAACAAACAAAAATAAAAGTTAGGATCTATCAAGCTGGGTTCCACTCTGGGATCAGGCTTGTCCAGGGGTTACCTCCGCTTGATTTCCCTTAATTTTTCCAAGTGCCCTGCAATAATGTCTTTCATGATAGCTTCGAACATTTTCCCTATGGCAGATGTAAAGCTAGCTGGTCAGTAGTCCTCAAGCAGAGGACAACGTGCATAGCATGTTTAAGGAGGTGGCCATACCACAGGTCAGAAGCGTACAGCTAGAGAACCAGGCAGGTAGTGTAGGAGTCCCCTGAGTCTATCCTGCTTGCTAATCAGTTTTCCATTTTGAATGTTGCTGAGGGCAATGGTTCCTCAGGGTAGTGCAGCGAGAGTCAAGCCTGTGGCACCATTATACAGTGGGGGAAGAAGAAGAATGGAAGGGCATTAGTGATAGAGGATTCCATAGTCAGAGGATCAGACAGGCGTTTCTGCAGCAGTAAACATGACTCCGGGATGGTGTGTTTCCTTCATTCTGCCAGGTCAAGGATGTCTGCAGCACATCCTTCAGGGGGAGGGGGATCAGCCAGAAGTTGTGGTCCACTTTGGTACCAATGACATAGGTAGGAAAAGGGATGAGGTCCTGAAAACAGATTTCAGGGAGTTAGGAAGGAAATTAAAAAGCAGGACCTCACGAGCAATAATCTCAGGATCACTTCCAGTGCCACGTGCTAGTGAGCATAGGAATAGGAAGTTTGATTGATTAAATACGTGGCTGGAGAACTGGTGTAGGAAGGAGGGCATCAGATTTCTGAGGCATTGGGACCAGTTCTGAGGCAAGTGGGACCTGTACAAGCTGGACAGGTTACATCTTAACATGACTGGGACTGTTATACTTGCAGGGAGATTTGCTTGTGCTGTTGGAGTGGGTTTAAACTAGCTTGTCAGGGGGTTGGAAACCTGAGGGGTGGCCCAAATTGAAAGAAAGTTGGTAACAGGAAGCTGTACTGAGACTAGAAGGCAGGAGAAACTAAGCAGAACATTGAGTATGCTTCGAATGCGCAATGATGTCAAAAAGACACAGTTAAGGGCACTCTACCTGAATGTGCGCAGCATTCGCAATAAGGTAGATGATCTTAAGGCACAAATAGAGGTAAATGGGTACGATATAATTGCCATTACAGAAGCATGGCTGCATGGTGACCAAGACTAGGAACTGAATATTTAAGGATATTTGACTTCTAGGAAGGACAGACAAGAAGGGAAAGGAGGTGGAGTTGCGGGTGGCATCAGTGCATTGGTAAGGGAGGATCTCAGATCGGAAGAACATTTGTGGAATCTGTTTGGGTGGAGCTAAGAAACAGCAAAGGGCAGCAGACATTGCTTGAAGTTGTTTATAGGCCACCAAACATTAGTGGTAATGTGGGGCATGGTATTAATCAGGGGATGAGGGAAGCATGTAGTATGGGCAATCATGGGTGACTTCAATCTGTGTATAGGCTGGGTAAACCAATTGAGCACTAATGCTGTGATAGACAAGTTTCTGGAGTGTATTAGGGATGGTTTTCTAGAGCAGTATGTTGAGGAGCTGACTAGAGGACAGACTATTTTAGATCTAGTATTATGCAATGAAAAGAAGCTAATTAATAATCTTTTTGTAAAGGAACCTTTAGGGATGAGTGACCACAATGTGATAGAATTTTACATTATGTTTGAAAGTGAGGTAGTTCACTCTGAAGCAAGGGTGTTAAAGTTGAATAAAGGAAATTATGAAGGCACGAGGGACAAATTGGCTGAGGTGGATTGAGAAAATACATTAAAAGGTATGACTGTACAGAGGCAATGGATAGTCGTCATAGAATTATTACATAGCTATAGCACCTATACATTCCTTCAAGGTGCAAAAACCCAAAAAAGTCAGTCAACCATGGTTGACAAAGGAAGTTAAGGGTTGTATAAGATTAAAAGAAAAGTTTATAAAGCTGCCAGAAGTCGTAGTAAACCTGAGGATTGGGAGGTTTTCAGCAAAGGAAGACCAAGAAACTGGTAAAGAAAGAGAGAATAGAATATGAATGCAATCTAGCAAAAAACATAAAAACGGACTGTAAAAGCTTCTATAGGTATGTAAAAAGGAAGTGTTTGGCTAAGACAAATGTGGGCCCATTACAGGCAGAGTCAGGAGAATTCATAATGGGGAACAGAGAAATGGCAGAGAAGCTAAATGATTACTTTGTGTCTGTTTTCACTGAGGAAGATACAGGAAATCTCCCAGATTTAGAGATCCAAGGGACTAGGGAGAATGAGGAGTTGAAGGAAATTACTGTAAGAAGGTTGTATTGGAGAAATTAATGGGACTGAAAGTTGGTAAGTCCCCAGGGTCTGATATTCTGCATCCCAGAGTGTTGAAAGAAGTTGCTATAGAGATAGTGGATGCATTATTTTCCATTATTTTCTAAAATTCTATAGATTCTGGAATGGTTCCTGAAGATTGGAAGGTAGCAAATGTTGCCCCACTATTTAAGAAGGGAGAGAGAGAGAAAACAGGGAACTACTGACCTGTTAGCCTTACATCAATAGTATGGAAAATGCTAGAATATATTATAATCGATGTGATAAATGGATATTTGGATAATCATGATCTGATTGGGCATAGTCAGTGTGGATTTGCAAATGGGAAATCATTTTTGACAAACTTGTTGGAGATTTTTGAGGAAGTTATAAAAAAAATTGATGAAGGAGAGTCGATGGGCGTAGTACACTTGGATTTTCAGGAGGCTTTTGATAAAGTCCCCCACATGAGGTTGATTAGCAAAATATGGGATAGGAGGCAATATACTGGCATAGATGAAGGATTGGCTAATAGGCAGAAAACACTGAGAGACGGGTCATTCTTGTGGTGGTAGGCTGTGACTAGTGGGGTACTGCAAGGAACAGTACTTGGGCCCCAGCTGTTCACAATATATATCAATGATTTGGATGTGGGGGTCAAATGCAATATTTCCAAGTTTGCAGATGATGCACAGCTAGGCGGGAATGTTTGTTGTGAGGAAGATGTAAAGCTGCTACTGGAGGATTTAGACAGACTTAGTGAGTGGGCAAGAACATGGCAAATGGAATATAATGTGGAAAAATGTGAGGTACTTAACTTTGGTAGAAGGAACAGATGTGCAGAGTATTTCCTAAATGGTAAGAGATTAGAAAGTGTAGATGTGCAAAAGGACTTGGGTGTCCTTGTCCATATGTCACTGAAAGCTAACATGCAGGTGCAGCAGGCAATTAGGAAGGCTGATGGAATGTTAGCCATTATCACAAGAGGATTTGAGTACAGGAGTAGCAAAGTCTTGCTTCAATTGTATAGAAGCTTGCTTAGACCGCAGCTGGAATACTGTGTGTAGTTTCAGTTCCCTCACGTCAGAAAGGATATTATTGCCATAGAGGGAGGGCAACAAAGGTTTACCAGACTTGTTCCCGGGATGACAGGACTGTCTTATGAAGAGAGATTGGGGAAACTGGGCCTGGATTCTCTAGAGTTTCAAAGAATGAGAGGTAATCTCATTGAAAGCTACAAAATACTTAAAGGAATACACAGGGTAGTTGCAGTAAGACGCCTCCCCTGGTTGGGGAGTCTAGAACCAGGGGAAACAATTTCAAATTAAGGAGGAAGCGACTTAGGACCAAGACGAGGAGAGATTTCTTTAATCAGAGGGTTGTGAATCTTTGGAATTCTCTCCCCCAGAGGGCTGTGGAATCTCAGTCATTCAGTATGTTTAAGGTAGAGATTGATGGATTTCTGATTAACAGTAACGTAAAGGGTTATGGGGATAGTGTGGGTCAAAGACATTTAAGTGTTCAATCTGCCATGATTGTATTAAATGGTGGACCAGGCTCGATGAGCTTAATGCCCTTTTCCTGTTCCTATGTTTCTAACTGGTTAACACATGATTTCCCTTTTCCAAAACCATGTTGACTCTGCCTGATTGCCTTGAATTTATAGAAGTGCCCTGCTGTTACATCGTTAATAATAGCTTCTAACATTTTCCCATGACAGATGTTAGGCTAACTGGCCTGTAGTTTCCTGCTTTCTGTCTGCCTCCCTTTTTGAATACATTTATGATCTTATTTGGCACCAGCCAGAGAGCAAGCTACACTAGTCTCAAATATAGTTACATTTGCTATTTTCCAATCTAGGGAATGTTGGAAATTAAAACCAATGCATCAACTATTTCACTGGCCACTTCTTTTAAGACTCTAGGATGAAGTCCATTAGGACCCGGGGACTTGTCAGCTCACAGTTCCATCAATTTGTTCAGTACCACTTACCTGGTGATTGTAATTTTCCTGCATCCCTCCCACCCTTCCATTTCCCGATTTACAGGTATTTCTGGGATCGATAGTGAAGACTGATGCAAAATACCGGTCCATCTGCCATTTCCTTATTTTCCAGTATTCATTCCCCAGATTCACTTTCTATAGGACCAGTGCTCACTTCAACATTCATCATATTATGATCGCTGCTACCTAGGGCTGTCTTCGTTAGTTAATCCTATCTTGTTGCACAATACCAGGTCCAGTATAGCTTGCTCTCTGGTTAATGCCAAAATGTGCTGTTCTAAGAAACCATCCCAAAAAGATTCTATAAATTCCTCATCTAGACTACGTTTGCCCATCCGAATATCCCAGTCGGGATGCAGATTAACATCCCCATGGTGTTTGCTGCACCTTATCGATCTTCCTCCAGGTGTCCCTTCTTCTCAAGGAGTCAGAGAGGGTTTCTCCAGCCTCACAGGGAGGACGAGTGCCAGCCAAGCACCCGGGGGAATCCTCCCAGGACACTGCAAGAGTGCCCTGCTGCTCCAACTCCCCTCTGCCAGTGACCCCACCTCCTTCGCCAGGTCAGCCGAGGAGGGCCCACCTGCCCCAGAGCAGGAGGTCCTTAGCAGGCTGGGGCCTTCACAGGATGCCCAGCAAAGTCATCTCAGACAATAAACATAGCATTCAGTAGGTTGTCTCCGCCTCTGCTGCAGATGTTGGGGATACATAGGGTTAGGAAAATTACAATGTGTTGAATGCACGGTGCCCTGGGTACTCACTCATTGTATATACTTTGCACTTTTGCGAAGAGATCCAGCTTCATTCCGTCTCCAAGTGTCATGGATTCAAAGGATGTTCCAGTGATGCAATGTTCCCCCTGCATTCAAGAATCAAACATGTGCCCTCAACAAACTCCCATCTGGAACATTTTTTTTATTCATTCAAGGGATGTGGGCCTCACTGGTAAGGCCAGCATTTATTGCCTATCCCTTGAGAAGGTGGTGATGAGCTGCCTTCTTGAACTGCTGCAGCCCATGTGGTGTAGGTACACCCACAGTGCTGTTAGGGAAGGAGTGCCAGGATTTTGACCCAGCGACAGTGAAGGAATGTTGATATCTTTTCAAGTCAGGATGATGAGTGACTTGAAGGGAAACTTCCAGGTGGTGGAGTTCTCACGTATCTGCTGTCCTTGTCCTTATAGTTGGTACTAGTTGTAGGTTTAGAAGGTGCTATCTAAAGGAGCCTTGATGAGTTCTTCAGTGCATCTTCTAAATGGTACACACTGCTGCCACTGTGCATTGATGGTGGAGGGAGTGAATGTTTGTGGATGTGGTGCCAATCAAGTGAGCTGCTTTGTCCTGGATGGTGTCAAGCTTCCTGATTGTTGTTGGAGCTGCACTCATCCAGGCAAGTGGGGAGTATTCCATGATGGTAGACAGGCTTTGGGGAATCAGGTGGTGAGTTACTGCCACAAGATTCCTAGTCTCTGACCTGCTGTTGTAGCCACAGCATTTATATGGCTAGCCCAGTTCAGTTTCTGGTCAATGGTAACCACCAGGATGTCGATAGTGGGATTTCAGCGATTGTAATGCCATTGAATGTCAAGTGGCGATGGTTAGATTCTCGCTTGTTAGAGATAGTCATTGCTGGACAATTGTGTGGCATGAATGTTACTTGCCACTTATCAGCTTAAGCCTGGATATTGTCCAGGCTCTGCTACATTTGGACATGGGCTGCTTCAGTATCTGAGGAGTCACAAATGGTGCAGAACATTGTGCAATCATCAGCGGACATCCTCACTTCTGACCTTAGGATGGAAGGAAGGTCACTGAAGAAGCAGCTGAAGATTATTAGGCCTAGGACAGTACCCTGAGGACCTCCTGCAGTGATGTCCTGAGCTGAGATGACTGACCTCCAACAACACAGCCATCTTCCTTTGTGCTAGATATGACTCCAAACAGCAGAGAGTTTTCCCTCTGATTCCCATTGACTCCAGTTTTGCTAGGGCTCCTTGATGCCACACTCGGACAAATGCGGCCTTGATGTCAAGGGCAGTCGCTCTCACCTCACCTTGAGAGTTCAGCTCTTTTGTCCATGTTTGAACCAAGGCTGTAATAAGGTGGTGCTGGCGAAACCCAAAATGGGCATCAGTGAGCAGGTTATTGCTCAGCTAGTGCCGCTTGATAGCACTGTTGACCCCTTCCATTACTGATGATCGAGAGTAGTCTGATGGGGCACTAATTGACCAGGTTGGATTCGTCTCTCTTTTGTGTTCAGTACATACTTGGGCAATTTTCCACATAGCCGGGTAGATGCCAGTGTTGTAGCTGTACTGGAACAGCTTGGCCAGGGGTGCGGCAAGTTCTGGAGCACAAGTCTGCAGCACTATTGCCGAAATGTTGCCAGGGCCCATAGTCTTTACAGTATCCAGTGCCTTCAGCCATTTCTCGATATCACATGGAGTGAATCAATTTGGTTGAAGTCTGATGCTGGTGACCTCTGGAGGAGGTCGAGATTGGCTGAAGATTATCGCGAATGCTTCAGCCTTATCTTTTGCACTGATGTGCCGGGCTCCTCCATCATTGAGTATGGGGATATTTGTGGAGCCTCCTCCTCCATGAGTTTTTTAATTGTCCACCACCATTCACAACTGGATGTGGCAGGACTGCAGAGCTTAAATCTGTTCCGTTGGTTGTGGAATCTCTTAGCTCTGTCTATCACTTGCTGCTTATGCTGTTTGGCACACAAATAGTCCTGTGTTTTAGCTTCACCAGATTTGCACCTCATTTTTAGGTATGCCTGGTAAGACTCCTGGCATGCCCTCCTGCACTCTTCATTGAACCAGGGTCGATCCCCTGGCCTGGGGTAATGGTAGAGTGGGGGATAGGCCGGGCCATGAGGTTTCAGATTGTGGCTGAGTACAATTTTCTGCTGCTGATGGCCCACAGTGCCTCATGGTTGCCCAGTCTTGAGTTGCTACATCTGTTTGAAGTCTATCACATTTAGCACAGTGGCAGTGCCACACAACATGATGGGAGGTATCCTCAATGTGAGGATGGGACTTTGTTTCCAAAAGGACTGTCACTCCTACCGATACTGTCATAGACAGATGCATCTGCAACAGGCATGTTGGTGAGGATGAGGTCAAGTATGTTTTTCCCTCTTGTTGGTTCCCTCACCACCTGCAGTAGACCCAGTCTAGCAGCTATGTTCTTGAGGATTTGACAAGCGCGGTCAGTTGTGGTGCTGCCAAGCCACTCTTGGTGGTGGACGTTGAAGTCCTTCAACCAGAGTACATTCTGTGCCCTTGCCACCTTCAGTGCTTCTTCTAATTGGTGTTCAACATGGGGGAGCACTGATGCATTAGCAGAGGGTGGGCAGTAAGTGTTAATCAGCAGGAGGTTTCCTTGCCCATGTTTGACCAGATGTCATGAAACTTCATGGGGTCTGGAGTCAATTTGGTGATAAGTGGCAAGTAATATTGGTACCACGCAAGTGCCTGGCAATGTCCATCTCCAACAAGATCTCCCCTTCACATTCAATGGCATTACCATTGCTGAATCCGCATGTTATTGGGGTCCACAATCATGATTCTCGATATCCCATGGAGTGAATGAAATAGCTGTGATGCTGGGGACCTCAGAAAGATGCCGATGGATGATCCACTCGGCACTATTGGGTGATGATGGCTTACTCCTACTTCTATTTATGTTGTGACCCAGCAACTAATTTTATTTTAACTATAGTTTTCAGAAACAGTTGCTTTTCAACCCTACAATTTGTGGTGGCTCATCCGACAAGGACATAAAGAAACCCTCTCACCGATACACTGCAAAGTACATGCTTCATATTTTGGAAGGTCCATACGCTTAGCAATTTACACTTGCAGTCGCTTGGTAGTACAGAACTTAAGTATTGGTGAAAAAATACATTTTTGTCGAAGCTTTTCGTCTTGAACTCATCAGGACAATTCGCAAATGTAAAGGGAACAACAATTTGTACTGTATGAGGAGAGAGTGTTGATTGGGCTTTTTCAGCAATTTACACTTGCATATGCCAAGACAAGTTACATTTATTAAAAGCAGATAATTTACATATGCTGATGTTACATTGTCAGCTCAATGATCTGAATACAAGATCACCCAGTTATTCTCATCCACAACATCATTCAAAAAAGAAATGAGCAAATGTTTTCTTTAATAAACACCAAGGAAATGTAATAATAAAGTCTAACACTGAATATCTACAACTGAATATAAAAACTAAACATTTTTACAATTTAATCAAGAGAACTTTCGACACAACCTTCCCTTTCCCTTTCTAATTAATTCTTAGGATATGGGTGTCAATGGCAAGGTCAGTATTACTTGCCCATCCTCAGCTGCCAAGGTGGTGGTGACCTGCCTTTTGAATCACCGATAATGGTTTGGATCAGGAGTGTCATATCGGCCTAAGTGAGTGAGGGTAGCAAGTTTCCGAAGGACATTTAGAGGACCGTTTTTTAAAAATAACAATCAGACAGCTTCACAGTCATTTTAGTGAGACTAGCTTTTTAGTTACATACTAAACTACAACAACACCAGCATCTATCTGATAAAGTGGAAAATTGCCCAGGTAGATCCTGTTCACAAAAAGCAGAACAAATCCAATCCGACCATTAATCACCCTTCAGTCTACTCTCGATCATCTGTAAAGTGATGGAAGGTGTTGTCAACAGAGCTATCAAGCAGCACTTATACAGCAATAACCTCCTCACAAAAAATAAGCTTGGGTTCCATTAGGGCCACTTGGCTCCAGCTTTCATTACAACCTTGGCCCAAACATGGATCAAAGAGCTGAGTGGGAGTAACTGCCCTTGACATCAAGGCATATTTAACTGAGTGTGCCATCAAGCAGCTTTAGTCAAATTGAAGTCAATGGGAATCGGGGAAAACTCTCTACTGGTTGGAGTCATACCTAGCACAAAGGAAGATGATTGTGGTTGCTGGAGGTCAATCATCTCAGTCTCAGGACATTGTGGTGGGATTGGAACTCACCTGTTTTCTGTCCAGTCATTGGGATTACTGGTCCATTAACATAACCACTATATCACCAGAACCACTTACTAACATGAAGATCAATGATAATTCACAATGAGAAACTGTCTCTATTGGGGGTACTGTAAAGAATTTGTTTTTCCGCAGTGTGGAAGCAACAAATAAGAAAAGAAACCAAAACACTTCACAGTTTACAAAACCCATGAATAAGAACCAAATTACATAGGCAGATATGGGAGGCTGCAGCATTACATGTAATACTGTGACATTCAGAGATCCCTGTTAAACTCCCCAAGCTCTGACACCTGTGCTCTCTTTCCTAGCAGAGCCTCCCAGCACCTAGGATTTCACTCCCATCCCTCTGACACTTACACCTGGACATAACGAATAATCTCACTCAGATCATATCCTGTCACTGCAAAGGCAGTTCCTTCAGGGTCACAGAATTTGGCTCCGCAGATCTGAACATCAGTTACACATTCCGTGTGCTCGTGCTCCACCTGAGAAGAAAAGGTGTCTTATTATATCCTTGGAAAGTCATTAGCTGGAGATAACATTTCTGGCTCAGCCTTTGCCTTCATATTTGATGGATCTCAATCTGCAGCATCCTTGTTACAGCTACATTCTAGGCCTCAATCACAGTCCCAGCCTCTCCATTCTAGGCCTCAATCAACAGCGCAAGCCTTTCCATTCAAGGTCTCAATCACAGCCCAGGCCTCTCCATTCTAGGCCTCAACCACAGTCCCAGCCTCTCCATTCTAGGCCTCAATCACAGCCTCGGCCTGCAGTCAGGTGTCTGAAATGATATATCAGTAGAAAGCAGAGACCCAGCACTACTGGAATTAGGTAAGTGGTTTGGCACAGCCCTGACTGATTGACCAGTGTGCAACATGGAATATATAAGCTAGGGATAAACTACTGAATGTAAACATGTTTTAAACCTTTGTGAACTTAACATTTGATTTAGCATAATGGTGCAATGAGCAACACTGAGCCTTACTTACCTCGATGGTGTTGGACTCTGGGTTCCGATAGATTCTCCAGATCCTGAGAAATGAATCCTCACCCCCTGACAGCAGCTGTGCGGAGACAGGGAGTTCATTATGTGATGTGAACGATCCGACTGTTTAAAGGAGCCACAAAGCAGACAGAGCAGGCAGCCTGTCAGTATCAGGCAAGACAAACAGAAATAGAAAGCAGCTTGAGGTTACCTTTCCACTTTCAGACGCGATATCAAGTGTGCAGATCCAGCGTGCGTGAGCGTTCACTTCCACGTGTACTGTACCGGTCGCTGCATCGTAGATCAAGATCTGGCCACTCCCGTAGCCAGCTGCGATGATCCCACTCCACATCTTCACAGATGAGCAAGTGCCCCTGGGAACAGGCAACGATCAGTTGGTCAGTACTGATGGTGGTGGGTCACAATCCCCTAGTACTACTGGAAGAGAACCAGGCAACTGTGCCGGTGTTTTGATCAATACCGTTCCCTTTAAACATCACCAAAAAGCAGCATGCTCCTGTAAAATTACTGTCTATGATATTCAGAGCACACCAAATAAATCACTGTACTGGGCACTTTGAGACAGTTCAATGAGATAAGATATAAGTGTAATTGGCCATTATTGCACTGTGTGGAGTTTGGATGCCCCAAGCCAGGTAAGGCTATCATAGTGAACCAGCTGAGTTTGCATGACAGAAAAAACCCTACCTCGTTATGTCAGGATTTGAACTCACAAGCTCTGAGTTACTGGTCCAGTATTTGAAACACTAAACACCCTTGACAGTCTCTCTCTAACAGCACAATCAGTAATTATCAATTAGCTTCCTGTTACTCTATTAGCTGATACCCTGACTGTTGGAACGAGAGAAAGACTTGAACATCACTTACCCATAAGCTGCAATCTTGTACATTAATTTAAAATCTTCCCCTGATTTCCAGATACACAGGACCCCAGAGTCATCAGCTGTCACCAGATCTGCAGTACACTCCTATAGATTCAAACCAGCATCAGTCAATCCCAGTACAGCATTTTATCACTGGAAACACAGGAATAACTGGGATTATTTGGTAGAACGCTGGATCAGGACTCATGCTGCACCTCTGCCAAGAGTCCTGCTTAAACTGCCCTGCCTGACCTCCCAGATGGTACATACTTAGATCCGATTGTACCTAAAGCACTTTCAATAGGTTAATTGAATGCTGGCCTTCATCTCAACAAGGATTGTTTGCAAAAGTGGGACTATGGTTGGGATTTTCTGGCCCCGTCCTGGTGGAATGTGCCATGGGAGATTCGGCAGCCAGCCAAAAGTCCATAGACTTTCGGCAGGACCAGACAATCCCAGCGGCGGGCGAGCTGGAAAATCCTGCCCTGTGAGTTATGCATCAGTTCTGGTCAGACCCCATGTGGAGTACTGCAGTCAGTCTGGGCATCACATCTCAGAAAACATATATTGGCCTTGGATGGGATACATTGCAGATATGCCTGAATTAGACTGGGCTAAAGATTAAATTGCCAGAACAGGTTACATTAATAGAACTTGTATTCCTTCAAGTTTAGAGGGTGTACTAGAGATCTAATAGAGATGTTTAAGTGATTGCAATTTGATAGTTTTTTTAATTCATTCACTCGTGGGACTTTGGTATCATGAGCAAGACCAGCCTTTGTTGTCCATCCCTAATTGCACTTAAGAAGGTCATGCTGAGCCGCCTTCTTGAGACACTGCAATCCATCTGGTGCAGGTACACCCATAGTGCTGTGAGGGAGGGAATTCCACAATTTTGACCCATTGACTGTTAATTTTGTCCTGGGTCATCAGCCTGGGTTTTCTGGCCCCCGCCATGGCGAGACCCACCGTGGGGGTTGTGGCAGCCCAGCTGAAAGTCCATTCACTTTTGGCGGGCCTTGACAATCCCGGCAGCGGACGGGTCTGGAAAATCCCGCCCATCATTTTTAAAAGCTTGCCCACCTCCGAGGTTGAACTGACTGGTGCTGGTTTTATCCTTACACCTTTTTTTGAACGAGGGTGTAATGGTTACAATTCTCCAGTCCTCTGGTATCACCTGGTATCTAAGGAGGATTGGAAAATTACAGCCAGTGTCTCCATAATTTCCACCCTAACTTCCCTCAAAAACCAAATGTTCCCAAAGACTTCACATCTAGGATTGTACTGTCACCTTATCCTCAGAACAATCACACGCAATGTCAGTGATCGGGTCCCTGTGCTGCTCCAGCACTTCAGACACGGTGATGTTTGTTCCTTTCGGAGGGATATTGAAGACGAGGATGGATCCTGCTGAGGAGCCTATAATGAAAGAAATACACACTTAGGATGCCTCAGAAACGGAGGAGTTAGGGAGCAAAGCACAAAATACTGCAGGTTGCAAACTGAAGCAAAATCGAAGAAATGTGGGAAACACCAGCAGGTAAGGCATTGTCTGAGAAGAGATTAGCTACAGAGTTTGTACATTCAAAGCATGAACTTGTTTGTTCTCCACAGATGCTGTCTGACCCACTGAATGTTCCCAACATTATGTCTGTGTCAGGTGAGAGAGCACCAGTATTGTGAAACAACTTGGAAGAAACACTGAGGGTGGCAAGGACACAGCATATACTCTGGGTGGGGAAATTCAATGTCCATCATTCAGGAACCAACAAGAAGGAAACCTACTTGACCTTTCCCTCACCAATCTATCTGTCACAGATCTATCTGTCAATGTAGTAAAGGTAGGACAAAGTCTCAACTTGACACTGAGCATACCCTCAGTGTGCACTATCACTATGCTAAGCAGGATAGATTTCGAACAGATTTAGCAGCTCAAAACTGTGAATCCTTGAGGAGTTGTGGGCCATCAGCAGCAGAAGAATTATATTCAATCACAATCTGTAACCTGCATATCCCCCACTCTGCCATTACCACCAAGGTGGGAATCAACCCTGGTTCAATGAAGAGTGCAGGAGGGCATGCCAGGAGCAGCACCAGGCATACCTAAAAATGAGATGTCAGCCTAGTGAAGCTATAACACAGGAATACTTACATGCCAAACAGCGAAAGCAGCAAGTGATAGGCAGAGCTAATTGATCCTACAACCAAAGGAGCAGATCCAAGCTCTGCACTCCTGCCACATCCGGTCTTGAATGGCGGTGGACAATTAAACTGCTAACTGGACAAGGAGGCTCTAAAATATCCCCATCCTCAGTGATGGGGGAGCCCAGCATATCAGTGCAAAAGACAAAACTGGAACATTTACAACCATACTCAGCCAGAAGTTCCAAATGGATGACCCATTTTCTGAGTTCCCCAGCATCAGTGATGCCAGTATCCAGCCAATCCAATTCACTCCATGTGAACACAAGAGGGGAAATCAGGGTGACTGCTCTTGACATCAAGGCAGCGTTCGACGGAGTGTGGCATCAAGGAGCCCAAGCAAAACTGGAGTCAATGGGAATCAGGGGCGGAAACTTTCCTCTGCTTGGAGTCATACCTAGCACAAAGGAAGATGGTTGTGGTTGTTGGAGGTCAGTCATCTCAGTTCCAGGACATCACTGCAAGAGTTCCTCAGGGCAGTGTCCTCGGCCCAACCATTTTCAGCTGCTTCATCAATGACCTTCTTTCCATCATAAGGTCAGAAGTGGGGATGTTTGCTGATGATTGCACAATGTTCAGCACCATTCGCATCTCCTCAGATACTGAAGCAGTCCATGTGCAAATGCAGCAAAACCTGGGCAATATCTAGGCTTGGGCTGCCAACTGGCAAGTAACATTTGTGCCACACAAATGCCAGGCAATGACCATCTCCAACAAGAGAGAATCTAACCATCTCTCCTTGACATTCAATGGCATTACCATCACTGAATCCCCCACTATCAACATCCTGGGGGTTACCATTGACCAGAAACTGAACTGGACTAGCCATATAAATACTGTGGCTACAACAGCAAGTCAGAGGCTAGGAATCCTGCGATGAGTAACTCACCTCCTGACTCCCCAAAGCCTGTTCACCATCTACAAGGCACAAGTCAGGAGTGTGATGGAATATTTTCCATTTGCTTGGATGACTGCAGCTCCAACAACACTCAAGAAGCTTGACACCATCCAGGACAAAGCTGAACGCTTGATTGGCACCTTACCCACCAACTTAAATATTCATTCTCGCCACCACTGATGCACAGTGGCAGCAGTGTTTACCCTATGCAAGATGCACTGCAGCAACTCACCAAGGCTCATTTGACAGGACCTTCCAAATCCACCCTACTACCTAGAAGGTCAAGGGCAACAAATGCATGGGAACACCACTGCCTGCAAATTCCCCTCCAAGCCACTCACCATCCTGACTTGGAAACATATTGCCGTTCCTTCAGTGTCGCTAAGTTAAAATTCTGGAACTCCCTCCCTAACAGCACTGTGGGTGTACCTACACCATATGGACTGCAGCAGTTCAAGGAGACAGCTCACCACCACCTTCTCAAGGGCAACTAGGGATGGGCAATAAATGCTGGCCCAGCCAGCGAAGCCCACATCCCTTGAATGAATAAAACAAAACTCTACCCACCCAACTACATCGATCTGGTATTAACATTTTCACTAGTCAGAAGGAAACCAAGGGAAGAAAGAGAGCAGATTGAAGAAGATTGAAGCAGCAGATGACAGAGAGAAAGGGTGGAGGTATGAGAGAGAGAGCAACTAGTGAAATAAGCAGGCAGGGAGGAATTCAGTTGTTCAAAGAATCACAGATTGTTGAAAAAGCTTGAAAATGAAAAGAATGTAGAGCTGGATGATCCAAATATGCCAGATGGCAATGTTAGCTAACAGAACACTAATGTTCAAGTCAGAGTTCTGGCATGAGCAGCACTTACTTGGAGACACAGGGAGATATGATCTGGCCTAAGAGGCAGCAGATTACCATTGTAAAGATCAGGGTTGAGGTGGGGAAATGGGTCCTGTACCACAGGAAAGACTATAATCACACAGTGTTAACACACATCTGGCCTCCCAATTCATGGTACCAATACCTCCCAACTACAAGACACAACAGCAAAGATACTTAAAATTTGATGGGAAGAAAGTTATAAAATATTTCACACAGGTCAGTACACAAGTGCAAATGCTCATAAAGGGATCGGAGCCCATTCAAGGTGATCTAGCTGACTTAATAACTGTTGACAATTGACAGATCAGAACCACATTGTCCATGTGTTCCACTTATATCAATACTGTGAAAGAGGATATGGACTGGGACTGATGAACAACCAAGCTAAGACCAACAGACCATTTCCAATGATTGTGGGTCTAGTACAAGGGGACATAGATAGAAGATTAAATGCAAATGATTTTGGACAGAGAGTAGGAGAAATGTTTATTTACACAGAGGGTTGAGGGACTGTGGAAGGCAACACTGGAGTCGGTGACTAAAACAGAGGCCATGCCAGATGTTCAGAATAGGTTGGAAAGGTGAGTGAAGCAAAGGAATGCAGAACCATTGCAAACATGTGGGATTAGGATTACTGCTTGTGTGGAGGATAAACACTAACACTGACTGCTTGGGCAGTATGGCCTGCTTCCATTGTTATCATTTGTGTGAAAATATGGGAACAGTACTCACCCACACAGATAAAGTGGCTCCTTGTTGCTGCAATTCCTCGGGCAAACACAGCCTCTGCTGGGGAAAGGAAAAGAAAGAGAGAACCTGGAATTCTTCTCCATCAGAGTGTCCAGCGCCAGGAACGAGTCACTGTGATTGACAAGCCTACCCCATTTAGATGACTACATCACCGACCCACTCAGCAAGTGCAAACCCTTCATCTAGCTCAAAACCTTTTACACCCAATCTTCAAACACTATCACTCACTGAAGGAGGATACTGAGTAAGAACTACAAATAAAGCCAATGAAAGACAGAAAAAATGGATTTGCATTTCTATTGAAGTCAGTCACAGCATCAGGATGTTCCCAGTAGTACTAGGGGAGGACTGCCCTTTCAGTAGTGGGGAAGGCTGCTCTGACAGAAGGGCAGTATTGAAGGAACACTGCATTGTCGGAGGGGCAGTATTGAGGGAACACTGCACTGTCGGAGGGGCAGTATTGAGGGAACACTGCACTGTCGGAGGGGCAGTATTGAGGGAACACTGCACTGTCGGAGGGGCAGTATTGAGGGAACACTGCACTGTCGGAGGGGCAGTATTGAGGGAACACTGCACTGTCGGAGGGGCAGTATTGAGGGAACACTGCACTGTCGGAGGGGCAGTATTGAGGGAACACTGCACTGTCGGAGGGGCAGTATTGAGGGAACACTGCACTGTCGGAGGGGCAGTATTGAGGGAACACTGCACTGTCGGAGGGGCAGTATTGAGGGAACACTGCACTGTCGGAGGGGCAGTATTGAGGGAACACTGCACTGTCGGAGGGGCAGTATTGAGGGAACACTGCACTGTCGGAGGGGCAGTATTGAGGGAACACTGCACTGTCGGAGGGGCAGTATTGAGGGAACACTGCACTGTCGGAGGGGCAGTATTGAGGGAACACTGCACTGTCGGAGGGGCAGTATTGAGGGAACACTGCACTGTCGGAGGGGCAGTTTTGAGGGAACACTGCACTGTCGGAGGGGCAGTATTGAGGGAACACTGCACTGTCGGAGGGGCAGTATTGAGGGAACACTGCACTGTCGGAGGGGCAGTATTGAGGGAACACTGCACTGTCGGAGGGGCAGTATTGAGGGAACACTGCATGGTACACTGCACACCAGCATTCACTCCCTCCACTACCAACACACAGTAGCAGCAGTGTGTCCCATCTACAAGATGCACTGTAGAAAGTAACCAAGCTCCTTAGGCAGCACCTTCCAAACCCACGACCACTACCATTTGGAAGGACAAGGGCTGCAGACAGATGGGAACACCACCACCTGGAAGTTCCCCTCCAAGCCACACAAAATCCTGACTTGGAAGCATATCGCCATTCCTTCTCTGTCGCTGGGTCAAAATCCTGGAACTCCCTCCCTAACAGCACTGTAGGGGTTGGTTAGTTCAGTTGGCTGGGCAGCTGCTTTGTAATGAAGAGTGACGCCTACTGCGCGGGCCCGTACAGGCTGAGGCCATCCCTGAAGACGCCGCCTTCTCAACCTCGCCTGAGGTGTGGTGACCCTCAGGTTAAACTCACCACCAGTCGTCTCCCTCTAATCAGAGGGCAGCCTATGGTCCTCTGGGACTATGGTGACCTTCACAAGTTTCAGGGTGTACCTACACCACATGGACTTCAGCGGTTCAAGAAGGCAGCTCACCACCACCTTCTCAAGGGCAACTAGGGATGGGCAATAAATGCTGGCCCAGCCAACAATGCCCACATCCCATGAATGAATTTAAAAAAGTATTGAGGGAACACTGCAGTGGCATATTCTGAATGCTAGAGTGCACGGGTTTGGAAGGTGCTGTTGAAGGAGCCTTGGTGAGTTCCTGCAATGCATCTTGTAAATGGTACACACTGCTGCCACTGTGCATTGGTGGTGGAGGGAGTGAATGTTTGTGGATGTGGTGCCAATCACGCGGGCTGCTTTGTCCTGGATGGTTATGAGCTTTTTGAGTGTTGGAGCTGCATTCATCCAGGCAAGTGGACAGTATTCCATCACACTCCTGACTTGTGCCTTGTAGATGATGGACAGGCTTTGGGAAGTCAGGAGGTAGGTTACTCGTCACACGATTCCTAGCCTCTGAACAGCTCTTGTAGCCACAGTATTTATATGGTGAGTCATGTTCAGTTTCTGGTCAATGGTAACCCTCAGGATTTTGAAAGTGGGGGATTCAGTGATGGTTAGATTCTCTCTTGTTGGAGATGGTCACTGCTTGGCACTTGTATGGCACAAATGTTACTTGCCACTTAATAGCCCATGCCTGAAAATTACCCAGGTCCTGCTGCATTCAGGTTTCTGCTTTGCTGATTTTGGTTGAGTGCCAAGTATTGGCCAGGACACTTCTTCAAATATGTGATCTTGTACACCCAGCTGAGAGACAACACCTCCATAGTGCAGTGTTCCCTCAATCCTGCCCCACCATCAGGATAGCCCTCCCTCAATACTGTCCCTCTGACATTGCAGTGTTCCCTCAATACTGTCCCTCCATCAGGGCAGTTCTCCCTCAATACTGTCCCTCTGACACTGCAGTGTTCCCTCAATCCTGTCCCTCCATCAGGGCAGCTCTCCCTCAATTCTGTCCCTCTGACACTGCAGTGTTCCCTCAATCCTGTCCCTCCATCAGGGCAGTTCTCCCTCAATACTGTCCCTCTGACATTGCAGTGTTCCCTCAATACTGTCCCTCCATCAGGGCAGTTTTCCCTCAATACTGTCCCTCTGACACTGCAGTGTTCCCTCAATCCTGTCCCTCCATCAGGGCAGTTCTCCCTCAATACTGTCCCTCTGACATTGCAGTGTTCCCTCAATACTGTCCCTCCATCAGGGCAGCTCTCCCTCAATACTGTCCCTCTGACACTGCAGTGTTCCCTCTATCCTGTCCCTCCATCAGGACAGCTCTCCCTCAATTCTGTCCCTCTGACATTGCAGTGTTCCCTCAATACTGTCCCTCCATCAGGGCAGCTCTCCCTCAATACTGTCCCTCTGACACTGCAGTGTTCCCTCAATCCTGTCCCTCCATCAGGGCAGTTCTCCCTCAATACTGTCCCTCTGACACTGCAGTGTTCCCTCAATACTGTCCCTCCATCAGGGCAGCTCTCCCTCAATACTGTCCCTCTGACACTGCAGTGTTCCCTCAATCCTGTCCCTCCATCAGGGCAGCTCTCCCTCAATACTGTCCCTCTGACATTGAAGTGTTCCCTCAATACTGTCCCTCTGACTTTGCAGTGTTCCCTCAGTACTGTCCCTCCATCAGGGCAGTGTTTCCGTGTACTGACCCTTCTACAGGGCAGCACTCCCCCTGTACTACTCTTCCGTCAGGGCAGCATTCCCTTCGTACTGCCCTTCAAACAGAACAGCCCTTCCCCTCTGCTGCCCTCTAACAGGGCAGCCTTCCATCAGTACTGTGCCTTCATCAGGGCAGCCCTCCATCAATTCTGACCCACTGATAGTGCAGCACTTCCTCAGTACTGCACTTGGAGCCTAGACTATGTGCTCAAGTTTCCACAGTGGGGCTTGAAAACAGAACCTGCTGTCTCTGAGGCAAGAGTCCTACCTAAGACACAGCTGACACATTGACAGGGTCAGAGATTTCAGCATTGCTGCTGTCATTACTAGAACCCCTTCACAGGAATGTTTTTACTTAGCCTCAAAACTCAGCTGGTCGAGATAAGGAATGCTATGGCCAAGAGGCTTTCTCTAGCCATCTGTGAGAACTGTATCCCTCCATCAGCAATATTGTCAATAAAACCTTCCAGAGTGTCTCAGCATAAAGTTTTCCACTGGTACCTGTTGGTGCTTCTGGGGTATCCATTGCGTGCCAATATACCATGATGGAGCCATCCGATTCATACATCTGTAAGGACACACAGTGAGTATGCTGGAAACACTGACACATCCACTCCATTAACTAGTAGACTGTGATGGATCAATCCAATAAAAAACATTGCACGATCACAGTAGCAGTGATCAGAATTATGTTGTTGACACTAGCGCATTACATAGGGTGACAGAATCATTGAAGCATTTATTACAAAAGGAATGGAATATAAAAGTGTGGAAGTTTTACTGCAGCTGTACAGGGCCTTGGTGAGACCACATCTGTAGTACTGTATACAGTTTTAGTCTCCTAATTTGAAAATAGATATAATTGCTTCAGAACCAGTACAGAGAAGGTTCACTCAACTCATTCCTGGGATGAGGGGCTTATCTTATGAAGAAAGGTTGGACAGGTTGGCCCTGTCCCCATTGGGGTTTAGAAGATTGAGAGGTGATCTTATTGAAAAATATAAGGTCCTGAGGGGACATGATAGGGTGGATACCGGGGGGATATTTCCTCTTGTGAGGGAGACTAGAACTAGAGGACATGGTTTAAGAATAAGAGGTCTCCCTTTTAAGATGGAAATAAGGAGAATTCTTTTCTCTTAGAGGGTCATTAGAATAAGGAGTTCTCTACCCCAGAAAACAGTGGAGGCTGGGTCATTGAATTTATTCAGACCTGAGTTAGACAGACTTTTGATAGACAAGGCAGTGGGGGGCGTTCAAAAAGGAAATGGGGAGGGTACAGGCTCAATATGTTCCCTCTAGGGTGATAGGAAGGAGTAACAAGCCCAGAGAACCATGGATGACCAGAGATATTCAGGATACAATGAGAAGTAAAAGAGAAGCTTTTAGCAGGTACAAGGGAAGCAAATCAGCAGAGGGATTAGTGGAGTACAGACAGTGCAGGGTGGAGCTTAAGAAAGCAATTAGAGAGCAAAGAGGGGATATGAGAAAGCTCTGGCTGGTAAAAGTAGGGAAAATCCCAAGATATTCTATAAGTATATCAATGGGAAGAGGATAACCAGGGAAAGAGTAGGGCCCATAAGGGATCAAAGGGGAAATCTATGGGTGGAGCCAGAGGACATCGCTAGAGTGTTGAATGAATACTTCACATCCGTCTTCACCCAAGAGAATGAGGAAGAAGGTATCGAACTCAGGGAGAGAGACTGCGAGGTTCTTAAGCAAATTGATATAGGGAGTGACAAGGTATTGGAGGTGTTGGCAGGCTTAAAAGTGGACAAGCCTCCAGGTTGGGATGATTTGTGTCCCAGACTAGTGAGGGAGGCAAAGGAGGAGATCGCAGGGGCTCTGACCCAAATTTTTAATTCATCTCTGGCCACAGGGGAGGCGCCAGAGGACTGGAGAACAGCTAACGTGGTTCCGCTATTTAAGAAGGGTTGTAGAAATAAGCCAGGGAACTACAGGCCAGTGAGTCTCACGTCAGTGGTAGGGAAACGATTGGAGAAAATTCTGAAGGAGAAAGTCTGTCTCCACTTGGAGAGGCAAGGTTTGATCAGGGATAGTCAGCATGGCTTTGTCAGAGGGAGGTCATGCCTGACAAATTTGATTGAATTTTTTGAGGAGGTGACCAGGTGTGTAGATGAGGGTAGTGCAGTTGATGTAGTTTATATGAATTTCAGCAAAGCCTTTGACAAGGTCCCACATGGGATACTTATAAAGAAGGCAAATGCACATGGGATACAGGGTAATTTGATAAGGTGGATTCAAAATTGGCTTATTTGTAGGAGACAGAGGGTGATGACAGAAGGATGCTTAGGTGACTGGAAGCCAGTGTCCAGTGGCGTACCACAGGGATCTGTGCTGGGTCCCCTATTATTTGTCATTTATATAAACGACATAGATGACTATGTGGGGGGTAGGATTAGTAAGTTTGCGGACGACACAAAGATTGGCCGGGTGGTTAACAGTGAGGTTGAGTGTCTTGGGCTACAGGAAGATATATATGGGATGGTCAATTGGGCAGATAAGTGGCAGATGGAATTTAACCCTGAAAAGTGTGAGGTGATACACTTTGGAAGGAGTAATTTGACAAGGAAGTATTCAATGAATGGCATGACACTAGGAAGTTCTGAGGAACAAAGGGACCTTGGTGTGTGTGTCCATAGATCTCTGAAGGCGGAGAGGCATGTTAGTGGGGTGGTGGAAATGGAATATGGGACACTTGCCTTTATCAATTGAGGCATAGATTACAAAAGTAGGGAGGTCATGTTGGAGTTGTACTGAACCTTGGTGAGGCCACAGCTGGAGTATTGTGTGCAGTTCTGGTTGCCACATTATAGGAAGGATGTGATTGCACTGGAGGGGGTGCAGAGGAGATTCACCAGGAAGATGCCTGGGGTGAAACATTTAAGTTATGAAGAGAGGTTGGGTAGACTTGGGTTGTTTTTGTTGGAGCAGAGAAGACTGAGGGGCGACCTGATCGAAGAGTACAAGATTATGAGGGGCATGGACAGGGTGGATAGGGAGCAGCTGTTCCCATTCGTTGCATAGTCAGTCACAAGGGGACATAAGTTCAAGGTGAGGGGGCCGGAGGATTAGGGGGGATTTGAGGAAAAACGTTTTTACCCAGAGGGTAGTGACGGTCTGGAATGCGCTGCTTGGGAGGGTGGTGGAGGCGGGTTGCCTCACATCTTTTAAAAAGTACCTGGATGAGCACTTGGTCCATCATAACATTCAAGGCTATGGGCCAAGTGCTGGTAAATGGGATTAGGTAGGTAGGTCAGGTGTTTCTCACGTGTCAGTGCAGACTTGGTCTGCCGAAGGGCCTCTTCTGCACTGTGTGATTCTGTGATTCTGTGAAGCGAGTCGAGAGTTATAGAGGTGGGGGTGGGGAGCAGACAGAAATCTGGAGCTGAGGCCACAACCAAATCAGCCATGATCTTATTTAATGGTGGAGCAGCTCAAAGGGTTGATAGACATCCTCCTGCTCCTAAGTCCTACATCCTACAAGGAGGAAAATATCAGGGCTAAATTAAAGATGCAAGAATTTTTGGAAAACAGTGAAGGACTACTCACCAAATTTCTCAGTCCCTCCTCACCAAATCACTCTCCTGATCACAACCTATCTCACTGTCCCACTTAACACACACAATAACCCTTCAATCTCTCTCCTGATCTTACCCTGTCCCATTTAACACGCACCATCTTTTGCCAAACAGATACAGTGTCGACATGAGCTGATTGAAATACACTGTGTTTAAGCCCATCGACTGATATTCAATATTATTCCACTGTCAGTCTCAGTAGCTGCAATTTCTTTATTCATGTTGGAAGCTCCAAAAACAAACTAAAGAGAATTTTAATTCACGATAATCGTTTCATTTGCTAGCACCTCAGTATATAACTGCACCAACAAATATTCAGACAGCAGCTTTAATGGAAGCAAACATCTCAAGGCACTTCACAGGAACATCATAAAACAAAATATGACACCAAGAGGAGATATTCCTTCAGATGACCAAAAGCTTGGGCAAAGAGGTAGGTTTCAAGGAGTGTCTTAATGGAGGAAAGCAAGGTAGTGGGGCGGAGAGAGGTAAGGAAGGAATTCCAGAGCCCAGGGCTTATGCAATTAAAGCACAGCCACCAATGGAGGAGCATTAAATTCAGGGGGTACACAAGAGGTCAAGAGTAAGAGGAGTACAGCTATCTTGGAGGAGATTACAGAGGTAGTGGAGAGGCCATAGAGGGATTTGAAAACAAGGATGGAAATTTTAAAATGAGAATATATTGCAAAGATACTAGGCTGTATATTCAGGTTTGCTTTAGCTTCACCCCTGCTCCTTCATTACCTGAATACCTTTCTGTGAAGCCAGTACCAGGAGAATTCGAGAAGGCAACACACACCATGAGGCCTGGAGAAAGGAAGAAAGGGAAATGTTCAAGAACAGTGCATAGCTCTACTTCTATATTCTTACAATGTGATAGATATCACAGCTGGGTGAATGGTGTTTGCTTCAAACAGTCATGTTCAGGTGCAATACAGGTATAACACGGGTTAGATACAGAGTAAAGCTGCATCTATACGGTCCATCAAACACTCCCAGGTCAGGTACAGCATGGAGTTAGATACAGAGTAAATCTCCCTCTACACTGTCCCCATCAAACACTCCCAGGACAGGTACAGCACGGGGTTAGATACAGAGTAAAGCTCCCTCTACACTGTCCCCATCAAACACTCCCAGGACAGGTACAGCACGGGGTTAGATACAGAGTAAATCTCTCTCTACACTGTCCCCATCAAACACTCCCAGGACAGGTACAGCACGGGGTTAGATACAGAGTAAAGCTCCCTCTACACCGTCCCCATCAAACACTCCCAGGACAGGTACAGCACGGGGTTAGATACAGAGTAAAGCTCCCTCTACACTGTCCCCATCAAACACTCCCAGGACAGGTACAGCACGGGGTTAGATACAGAGTAAAATTCCCTCCACACTGTCCCCAGATAAATAAATGTTTATTAAAGTGTGTAAAGATTGGCTTTAGTACAGTTCTTCATCAAATTTCTTTCTAGAATATAACAAGAACCATCTATGATTCATGCCACGTTACAATTATCAGACAACATTCCAGGTGCTATAACCATGCTAATATGAAGCGTCAAAACCAAGGATGAAGGGCTGAAATACATGGAAGGAGCGAGCTCACATCATCAGGTGGCCCCTGTGGAGACCGAGAGCCTTCATTCACCCTTCAGCCCAGCTTATGTTTGGGAGGTGAAAGGATGTTTGAGCAATGTGAGCGGCCTGTCCATACCTGCATGATTAAGGAAGTGCCATGCACCAGGCCTCCTTCCTTGGACTGCAGCTGCCTGTGAGAGAGGTTCAGGCCATCGGTGGAGGCACTAACCATGTTCACCACACTACCGTGGATGACAGCAAAGTAGGTAAGGTTCTTATCAGTGATGGGCAGGATGCTGAGGTTGTTGTGGAAAGCAGAAGCACTGCTCTTAATCTGAATGCTCTTCTCCCTCTTGTACATCCTGCAATGACAAAAAACTGACCTTAGGATAAAAGACAGTTTCAGAAGTTTCAATTCGGGAAGGAAGCCTTTAGGTTCATCTTGTTATGAAACCCATTCTGTCCCTCGAATCTTTGTTGCCAGACAGTAAGAATGTGGTTGATCTGTGATCAAACGCCATCCACCCACCTCAATTCCATATACTTCATTAGGCTTGGCAAACATTTTGAATTAATAATTTAATTAGGCTTTAAGTACACTGTCCCACCAACAACACCCCCACGACATCAAGGGATAAAGGGTTCCATTAGTGTTCCCCAGTCCCTCTCACTGTGTGGGTCAGTCTCTCTCTCTCTTTCTCTCTGTAAGTGAGACAGTGTCAGTCTCTCTCTCTCTGAGAATGGCTCAATGTCTCTCGCTCCCTTTCCCTGTGAGTGGGTCAGTGTCTCTCTCGCTCTCTCTGAGTGGGTCAGTCTCTCTCTCTCTGTGAGTGGGTCAGTGTCTCTCTCTCTGTGAGTGGGTCAGTGTCTCTCTCGCTCTCTCTGAGTGGGTCAGTCTCTCTCTCTCTGTGAGTGGGTCAGTGTCTCTCTCGCTCTGTCTGAGTGGGTCAGTCTCTCTCTCTCTGTGAGTGGTCAGTGTCTCTCTCTCTCTCTCTCTGTGAGTTGGTTAGTGTCAGTCTCTCCCTTTCTCTGAGGGGGTCAGTGTCACATTCTCTCTGTGAGTGGGTCAGTGTCAATTTCTCTCTCTCTCGCTGTAAGTTGGTCAGTGTCAGTCTCTCCCTGTGGGTCAGTCAGTGTCAGTCTCTCTCTGTGAGTGGGTCAGGGGTCAGTCTCTCTCTCTCTCTCTCTCTAAGTGAGTCAGGGTCAGTCTCTCTCTCTCTCTTTCTCTCTCTCTGAGTGGGTCAGTGACAATCTCTCTCTCTCTCTATGTGAGTGGGTTAGTGTCAGTCTGTCTCTCTCTCCGTCTCTCTGTGAGTGGGTCAGTGTAAATCTCTCTCTCTCTCTCTCTGTCCCTCTCTCTGTGAGTGGGTCAGAGTCAATCTCTCTATCTCTATCTCTCTCTCTGAGTGGGTCAGTACCAGTCTCACTGCCTCTGTGAGTAGGTCAGTGTCAGTCTCTCCCTCTCTCACTCTCTGTGAGTAGGTCAGTGTCAGTCTCTCCCTCTCTCTCTCTCTGAGTGGGTCAATGCCAGTCTCTCTATCTCTGTGAGTGGGTCAGTGCCAGTCTCTCTCTCTGAGTGGGTCAATGTCAGTCTCTCTCTCTGTCTCTTTCTCTCTCTCTCTCTCTCTGTGCCTGGGTCAGTGTCAGTCTCTTGCTCCCTGTGGGTGGGTCAGTGTGAGTCTCTCTCTCGCAATGAGTGGGACAGTGTCTCTCTCTCTCTCTCTCTCTGTGAGTGGGTTAGTGTCACTCTCTCTCTCCCTCCCGCTCACTCTCTCTGTGAATGGGGCATTGTCAGCTTCTCTCACTCTCTGTGTGGGGCAGTGTCAGTTTCAGTCTCTCTCTCTCTCTCTGTGAGTGGGTCAGTGTCTCTCTCTCTGTGGGTGGGTCAGTGTCTCTCTCTCTCTGTGAGTGGGTCAGTGTCTCTCTCTCTGTGAGTGGGTCAGTGTCTCTCTCTCTCTGTGAGTGGGTCAGTGTCTCTCTCTCTCTCTGTAAGTGGGTCAGTGTCTCTCTGTGAGTGGGTCAGTGTCTCTCTCTCTCTGTCAGTGGGTCAGTGTCTCTCTCTCTGTGAGTGGGTCAGTGTCTCTCTCTCTCTCTGTCAGTGGGTCAGTGTCTCTCTCTCTCTCTGTCAGTGGGTCAGTGTCTCTCTCTCTCTGTCAGTGGGTCAGTGTCTCTCTCTCTGTCAGTGGGTCAGTGTCTCTCTCTCTCTCTGTCAGTGGGTCAGTGTCTCTCTGTCAGTGGGTCAGTGTCTCTCTCTCTCTCTCTGTCAGTGGGTCAGTGTCTCTCTCTCTGTCAGTGGGTCAGTGTCTCTCTCCCTGTCAGTGGGTCAGTGTCTCTCTCTCTCTGTGAGTGGGTCAGTGTCTCTCTCTCTCTGTCAGTGGGTCAGTGTCTCTCTCTCTCTGTCAGTGGGTCAGTGTCTCTCTCTCTCTGTCAGTGGGTCAGTGTCTCTCTCTCTGTCAGTGGGTCAGTGTCTCTCTCCCTGTCAGTGGGTCAGTGTCTCTCTCTCTGTGAGTGGGTCAGTGTCTCTCTCTCTGTGAGTGGGTCAGTGTCTCTCTCTCTGTCAGTGGGTCAGTGTCTCTCTCTCTGTGAGTGGGTCAGTGTCTCTCTCTCTGTGAGTGGGTCAGTGTCTCTCTCTCTGTGAGTGGGTCAGTGTCTCTCTCCCTGTCAGTGGGTCAGTGTCTCTCTCTCTCTGTCAGTGGGTCAGTGTCTCTCTCCCTCTGTCAGTGGGTCAGTGTCTCTCTCTCTGTGAGTGGGTCAGTGTCTCTCTCTCTCTGTGAGTGGGTCAGTGTCTCTCTCTCTGTCAGTGGGTCAGTGTCTCTCTCTCTGTCAGTGGGTCAGTGTCTCTCTCTCTGTGAATGGGTCAGTGTCTCTCTCTCTCTGTGAGTGGGTCAGTGTCTCTCTCTGTCAGTGGGTCAGTGTCTCTCTGTGTCAGTGGGTCAGTGTCTCTCTCTCTCTGTGAGTGGGTCAGTGTCTCTCTCTCTGTGAGTGGGTCAGTGTCTCTCTCTCTGTGGGTGGGTCAGTGTCTCTCTCTCTCTGTGAGTGGGTCAGTGTCTCTCTCTCTGTGAGTGGGTCAGTGTCTCTCTCTCTCTGTGAGTGGGTCAGTGTCTCTCTCTCTCTCTGTAAGTGGGTCAGTGTCTCTCTGTGAGTGGGTCAGTGTCTCTCTCTCTCTGTCAGTGGGTCAGTGTCTCTCTCTCTGTGAGTGGGTCAGTGTCTCTCTCTCTCTCTGTCAGTGGGTCAGTGTCTCTCTCTCTCTCTGTCAGTGGGTCAGTGTCTCTCTCTCTCTGTCAGTGGGTCAGTGTCTCTCTCTCTGTCAGTGGGTCAGTGTCTCTCTCTCTCTCTGTCAGTGGGTCAGTGTCTCTCTGTCAGTGGGTCAGTGTCTCTCTCTCTCTCTCTGTCAGTGGGTCAGTGTCTCTCTCTCTGTCAGTGGGTCAGTGTCTCTCTCCCTGTCAGTGGGTCAGTGTCTCTCTCTCTCTGTCAGTGGGTCAGTGTCTCTCTCTCTCTGTCAGTGGGTCAGTGTCTCTCTCTCTCTGTCAGTGGGTCAGTGTCTCTCTCTCTCTGTCAGTGGGTCAGTGTCTCTCTCTCTGTCAGTGGGTCAGTGTCTCTCTCCCTGTCAGTGGGTCAGTGTCTCTCTCTCTGTGAGTGGGTCAGTGTCTCTCTCTCTGTGAGTGGGTCAGTGTCTCTCTCTCTGTCAGTGGGTCAGTGTCTCTCTCTCTGTGAGTGGGTCAGTGTCTCTCTCTCTGTGAGTGGGTCAGTGTCTCTCTCTCTGTGAGTGGGTCAGTGTCTCTCTCCCTGTCAGTGGGTCAGTGTCTCTCTCTCTCTGTCAGTGGGTCAGTGTCTCTCTCCCTCTGTCAGTGGGTCAGTGTCTCTCTCTCTGTGAGTGGGTCAGTGTCTCTCTCTCTCTGTGAGTGGGTCAGTGTCTCTCTCTCTGTCAGTGGGTCAGTGTCTCTCTCTCTGTCAGTGGGTCAGTGTCTCTCTCTCTGTGAATGGGTCAGTGTCTCTCTCTCTCTGTGAGTGGGTCAGTGTCTCTCTCTGTCAGTGGGTCAGTGTCTCTCTGTGTCAGTGGGTCAGTGTCTCTCTCTCTCTGTGAGTGGGTCAGTGTCTCTCTCTCTGTGAGTGGGTCAGTGTCTCTCTTTCTGTCAGTGGGTCAGTGTCTCTCTCTCTCTGTCAGTGGGTCAGTGTCTCTCTCCCTGTCAGTGGGTCAGTGTCTCTCTCTCTCTGTCAGTGGGTCAGTGTCTCTCTCTCTCTGTCAGTGGGTCAGTGTCTCTCTCTCTGTGAGTGGGTCAGTGTCTCTCTCTCTGTGAGTGGGTCAGTGTCTCTCTCTCTGTGAGTGGGTCAGTGTCTCTCTCTCTGTCAGTGGGTCAGTGTTTCTCTCTCTGTCAGTGGGTCAGTGTCTCTCTCTCTGTGAGTGGGTCAGTGTCTCTCTCTCTGTCAGTGGGTCAGTGTCTCTCTCTCTGTCAGTGGGTCAGTGTCTCTCTCTCTCTGAGTGGGTCAGTGTCTCTCTCTCTGTCAGTGGGTCAGTGTCTCTCTCTCTGTGAGTGGGTCAGTGTCTCTCTCTCTGTCAGTGGGTCAGTGTCTCTCTCTCTGTCAGTGGGTCAGTGTCTCTCTCTCTGTCAGTGGGTCAGTGTCTCTCTCTCTGTGAGTGGGTCAGTGTCTCTCTCTCTGTCAGTGGGTCAGTGTCTCTCTCTCTGTCAGTGGGTCAGTGTCTCTCTCTGTCAGTGGGTCAGTGTCTCTCTCTCTGTCAGTGGGTCAGTGTCTCTCTCTCTGTCAGTGGGTCAGTGTCTCTCTCTCTGTCAGTGGGTCAGTGTCTCTCTCTCTCTGTCAGTGGGTCAGTGTCTCTCTCTCTCTGTCAGTGGGTCAGTGTCTCTCTCTCTGAGAGTGGGTCAGTGTCTCTCTCTCTGTCAGTGGGTCAGTGTCTCTCTCTCTGTCAGTGGGTCAGTGTCTCTCTCTCTCTGTGAGTGGGTCAGTGTCTCTCTCTCTCTGTGAGTGGGTCAGTGTCTCTCTCCCTGTCAGTGGGTCAGTGTCTCTCTCTCTCTCTGTGAGTGGGTCAGTGTCTCTCTCTCTGTCAGTGGGTCAGTGTCTCTCTCTCTGTCAATGGGTCAGTGTCTCTCTCTCTGTCAGTGGGTCAGTGTCTCTTTCTCTGTGAGTGGGTCAGTGTCTCTCTCTCTGTCAGTGGGTCAGTGTCTCTCTCTCTGTGAGTGGGTCAGTGTCTCTCTCTCTGTGAGTGGGTCAGTGTCTCTCTCTGTCAGTGGGTCAGTGTCTCTCTCTCTCTCTGTGAGTGGGTCAGTGTCTCTCTCTCTCTCTCTGTGAGTGGGTCAGTGTCTCTCTCTCTGTGAGTGGGTCAGTGTCTCTCTCTCTGTGAGTGGGTCAGTGTCTCTCTCTCTGTCAGTGGGTCAGTGTCTCTCTCTCTGTGAGTGGGTCAGTGTCTCTCTCTCTGTGAGTGGGTCAGTGTCTCTCTCTCTGTCAGTGGGTCAGTGTCTCTCTCTCTGTCAGTGGGTCAGTGTCTCTCTCTCTCTGTCAGTGGGTCAGTGTCTCTCTCTGTCAGTGGGTCAGTGTCTCTCTCTCTCTGTCAGTGGGTCAGTGTCTCTCTCTCTCAGTGAGTGGGTCAGTGTCTCTCTCTCTGTCAGTGGGTCAGTGTCTCTCTCTCTGTCAGTGGGTCAGTGTCTCTCTCTCTCTGTCAGTGGGTCAGTGTCTCTCTCTCTGTGAGTGGGTCAGTGTCTCTCTCTCTGTCAGTGGGTCAGTGTCTCTCTCTTTGTCAGTGGGTCAGTGTCTCTCTCTCTCTGTCAGTGGGTCAGTGTCTCTCTCTCTCTGTCAGTGGGTCAGTGTCTCTCTGTGAGTGGGTCAGTGTCTCTCTCTCTCTGTCAGTGGGTCAGTGTCTCTCTCTCTCTGTCAGTGGGTCAGTCTCTCTCTCTCTCTGTGAGTGGGTCAGTGTCTCTCTCTCTGTCAGTGGGTCAGTGTCTCTCTATCTGTCAGTGGGTCAGTGTCTCTCTCTCTCTGTCAGTGGGTCAGTGTCTCTCTCTCTCTGTCAGTGGGTCAGTGTCTCTCTCTCTGTCAGTGGGTCAGTGTCTCTCTCTCTCTATCAGTGGGTCAGTGTCTCTCTCTCTGTGAGTGGGTCAGTGTCTCTCTCCCTGTCAGTGGGTCAGTGTCTCTCTCTCTCTGTCAGTGGGTCAGTGTCTCTCTCTCTCTCTCTGTCAGTGGGTCAGTGTCTCTCTCTCTGTCAGTGGGTCAGTGTCTCTCTCTCTGTGAGTGGGTCAGTGTCTCTCTCTCTGTGAGTGGGTCAGTGTCTCTCTCTCTGTGAGTGGGTCAGTGTCTCTCTCTCTCTCTGTGAGTGGGTCAGTGTCTCTCTCTCTCTGTCAGTGGGTCAGTGTCTCTCTCTCTGTCAGTGGGTCAGTGTCTCTCTCTCTCTGTCAGTGGGTCAGTGTCTCTCTCTCTGTGAGTGGGTCAGTGTCTCTCTCTCTCTCTGTCAGTGGGTCAGTGTCTCTCTCTCTCTGTCAGTGGGTCAGTGTCTCTCTCTCTCTGTCAGTGGGTCAGTGTCTCTCTCTCTGTCAGTGGGTCAGTGTCTCTCTCTCTCTCTGAGTGGGTCAGTGTCTCTCTCTCTGTCAGTGGGTCAGTGTCTCTCTCTCTGTCAGTGGGTCAGTGTCTCTCTCTCTCTGTCAGTGGGTCAGTGTCTCTCTCTCTCTGTCAGTGGGTCAGTGTCTCTCTCTCTCTCTGTCAGTGGGTCAGTGTCTCTCTGTGAGTGGGTCAGTGTCTCTCTCTCTCTGTGAGTGGGTCAGTGTCTCTCTGTGAGTGGGTCAGTGTCTCTCTCTCTGTCAGTGGGTCAGTGTCTCTCTCTCTGTCAGTGGGTCAGTGTCTCTCTCTCTGTCAGTGGGTCAGTGTCTCTCTCTGTGAGTGGGTCGGTGTCTCTCTCTCTGTCAGTGGGTCAGTGTCTCTCTCTCTGTCAGTGGGTCAGTGTCTCTCTCTCTCTGTCAGTGGGTCAGTGTCTCTCTCTCTGTGAGTGGGTCAGTGTCTCTCTCTCTGTCAGTGGGTCAGTGTCTCTCTCTCTGTCAGTGGGTCAGTGTCTCTCTCTCTCTGTCAGTGGGTCAGTGTCTCTCTCTCTCTGTCAGTGGGTCAGTGTCTCTCTCTCTGTGAGTGGGTCAGTGTCTCTCTCTCTGTCAGTGGGTCAGTGTCTCTCTCTCTCTGTCAGTGGGTCGGTGTCTCTCTCTCTGTCAGTGGGTCAGTGTCTCTCTCTCTCTGTCAGTGGGTCAGTGTCTCTCTCTCTGTCAGTGGGTCAGTGTCTCTCTCTCTGTCAGTGGGTCAGTGTCTCTCTCTCTCTCTGTCAGTGGGTCAGTGTCTCTCTCTATCTGTCAGTGGGTCAGTGTCTCTCTCTCTCTGTCAGTGGGCCATTGTCTCTCTCTCTCTGTGAGTGGGTCAGTGTCTCTCTCTCTCTCTCTGTCAGTGGGTCAGTGTCTCTCTCTCTGTCAGTGGGTCAGTGTCTCTCTCTCTGTGAGTGGGTCAGTGTCTCTCTCTCTCTGTCAGTGGGTCAGTGTCTCTCTCTCTGTCAGTGGGTCAGTGTCTCTCTCTCTGTCAGTGGGTCAGTGTCTCTCTCTCTCTGTCAGTGGGTCAGTGTCTCTCTCTCTCTGTGAGTGGGTCAGTGTCTCTCTCTCTCTGTCAGTGGGTCAGTGTCTCTCTCTCTCTGTCAGTGGGTCAGTGTCTCTCTCTCTGTCAGTGGGTCAGTGTCTCTCTCTCTCTCTGTCAGTGGGTCAGTGTCTCTCTCTATCTGTCAGTGGGTCAGTGTCTCTCTCTCTCTGTCAGTGGGCCATTGTCTCTCTCTCTCTGTGAGTGGGTCAGTGTCTCTCTCTCTCTGTCAGTGGGTCAGTGTCTCTCTCTCTCTGTCAGTGGGTCAGTGTCTCTCTCTCTCTGTCAGTGGGTCAGTGTCTCTCTCTCTCTGTCAGTGGGTCAGTGTCTCTCTCTCTCTGTCAGTGGGTCAGTGTCTCTCTCTCTCTGTGAGTGGGTCAGTGTCTCTCTCTCTCTGTGAGTGGGTCAGTGTCTCTCTCTCTCTGTCAGTGGGTCAGTGTCTCTCTCTCTCTGTGAGTGGGTCAGTGTCTCTCTCTCTCTGTCAGTGGGTCAGTGTCTCTCTCTCTGTCAGTGGGTCAGTGTCTCTCTCTCTCTGTGAGTGGGTCAGTGTCTCTCTCTCTCTGTCAGTGGGTCAGTGTCTCTCTCTCTGTCAGTGGGTCAGTGTCTCTCTCTCTCTCTGTCAGTGGGTCAGTGTCTCTCTCTCTGTCAGTGGGTCAGTGTCTCTCTCTCTCTCTGTCAGTGGGTCAGTGTCGGTCTCTATTTCGGACACTATCTCTGACCTGATGTTGTTTTCTGTTTCTCCTCCCGTGATTGATTCCCTTTGTCTCTCAGGCCTCTCTGGATTCCCTAGGCCGCTGTAACCATGGAAACGGCCGCCGGCCATCGACGCTCTGACGTCACCGCTGCTCTTGGAACGTGTCGCGGAGTGGGCGGAGCCTGCAGACTGGTGTGGGCGGAGCCATATTGCTGGAGTGGGCGGAGCCTGTTACTTGGAGACGGCCGGTGGCGCCAGAGCAGCAGGTCGGAGCCCGACAGGGGTAAACTCCGGGGTAGACGGGGGTAAACTCCGGGGTAGACGGGGGGTAAACTCCGGGGTAGACGGGGGGTAAACTCCGGGGTAGACGGGGGTAAACTCCCTGTTAGACGGGGGTAAACTCCGGGGTAGACGGGGGGTAAACTCCGGGGTAGACGGGGGTAAACTCCGGGGTAGACGGGGGTAAACTCCCTGTTAGACGGGGGTAAACTCCGGGGTAGACGGGGGGGTAAACTCCGGGTAACATGGGGGGTAAACTCCGCGATAGACGGTGGTAAACTCCGGGTAACACGGGGGGTAAACTCCGGGGTAGATTGGGGGTAAACTCCGGGGTAGATTGGGGGTAAACTCCGGGGTAGACGGGGGTAAACTCCGGGGTAGACGGGGGGGGGGGGGGGGGGGTAAACTCCGGGGTAGACGGGGGGTAAACTCCGGGGAAGACGGGGTAAACTCCGGGGTAGAACGGGGGTAAACTCCGGGTTGAACGGGGGTAAACTCCGGGGTAGACGGGGTAAACTTTGGGTTAGACGGGGGTAAACTGCGGGTTAGACGGGGGGTAAACTGCGGGTAAGACGGGGGTAAACTGTGGGGTAGACGGGGGTAAGCTCCGGGGTAGACGGGGTAAACTCCGGGTTGAACGGGGGTAAACTCCGGGGTGAACGGGGGTAAACTCCGGGGTAGACGGGGGTAAACTTCGGGGTAAACTCCAGGTTAGATGGGGGTAAACTCTGGGGTAAACTCCAGGTTAGACGGGGTAAACTCCGGGGTAGATGGAGGTATACTGCGTGATAGACGGGGGTAAACTCCGTGTTAGATGGGGGTAAACTGTGGGTTATACGGGGGTAACCTCCCGGGTAGACGGGGGTAAACTCCGGGGTCGACTGGGTTAAACTCCGGGGTAGACTGGGTTAAACTCCGGGGTAGACGGTGTTAAACTCCGGGTTAGACGGGGGTAAACTCCAGGTTAGACGGGGGTAAACTCCGGGTTAGACGGGGGTAAACTCCGGGGTAGACGGGGGTAAACTCCGGGTTAGACGGGGGTAAACTGTGGGTTAGACGGGGGTAAACTCCAGGTTAGACGGGGGTAAACTCCGGGGTAAACTCCAGGTTAGACGGGGGTAAACTCCGGGGTCGACTGGGTTAAACTCCGGGCTCGACTGGGTTAAGCTCCGTGGTAGACTGGGTTAAACTCCGGGGTAGACGGTGTTAAACTCCGGGGTAGACGGGGGTAAACTCCGGGTTAGACGGGGGTAAACTCCGGGTTAGACGGGGGTAAACTGCGGGTTAGACGGGGGTAAACTGCGGGGTAGACGGGGGTAAACTCCGGGGTAGACGGGGTAAACTCCGGGTTGAACAGGGGTAAACTCTGGGATAGACGGGGGTAAACTCCGGGGTAGACGGGGGTAACCTCCGGGGTAGACGGGGTAAACTCCGTGGTAGACGGTGGTAAACTCCGGGGTAGACGGGGGTAAACTGCGGGTTAGACGGGGGTAAACTGCGGGTTAGACGGGGGTAAACTGCGGGTTAGACGGGCGTAAACTGCGGGTTAGATGGGGGGTAAACTGCGGGTTAGACGGGGGGTAAACTGCGGGTTAGACGGGGGTAAACTGCGGGTTAGACGGGGGTAAATTGCGGGTTAGACGGGAGTAAACTCCGGGGTAGACGGGGGTAAACTCCGGGTATACTCCGGTTAGACAGGGGTAAACTCTGGGTTAGGGGTAAACCTAGATTAGACAGGGGTAAACTTCAGATATTCAGGGGCAAACTCCGAATACGCAGGAGTAAACTCCGAGTTTGTCAAACACGCCCTTATCTTAACAAATCCATACTGACTAATTAATCCTGATTAATCTGTGTCTCTCCAAGTGCAGATATATTCTGTCCCTCAGAATTCTTTCCAGTAACTGCCCCACCACAGAGATTAGACTGACTGGCCTGTAGTTTCCTGGTCTATCCCTTCCTCCCTTTTTTAATAATGGGGCAATGTTAGCAGACCTCCAGTCCTCTGGCACCTCATCTGTGGCCAGAGAGGATTTGAAAATTACTGCCAGGGCCCCTGATATCTCTTCCCTTGCCTCCCTCAACAGCCTGGGATACATCTCATCCGGGCCTGTGGATTTATCCACTTTTAAGGCCGCTAAACCTGCTAGTGCTTCCCCTCTCTATGTTAATTTCCTCTGATATTTCACAGTCCTCCACCCTGATGTCTATACTCTCGTCGTCCTTTTCCGTCGTGAAGACTGATGCAAAGTAATCATTGAGGACTGTACCCACGTCTTCCGGGCCTGCACACAGATCACCTCTATCGTCCCTAATTGACCCTACTCTTTCCCTAGTTATTCTCTTGCTCTTTATATATTTAAAAAACTCCTTTGGGGTTTCCTTTATTCTACACACCAATGCTTTCTCATGCACTCTCTTAGCTTCCCTAATTTCCTTTTTAAGTTCCCCTCTGCACTTTATATACTCCTCTAGGGATTCTGCCGTATTTAGCCCTTGGTATCTGCCACAAGCTTCTCTTTTTTTTCTTAATCCTAACCTTTATGTGCCTTGACATCCAGGGTTCTCCAGATTTGATTCTACACTGCCCCTCCCCTTCCCTTCCCTTCCCTTTTGTCTTTTCGGGAACATATTTGCCCTGTACTCTTGCTATTTCCTCCTTGAATGTCTCCAACTGCTCTGAGACAGTTTTATCTGCAAGTAGCTGCTCCCGGTCCACTTGCGCCAAATCGTACCTCAGCTTAGTAAAATTAGCCTTTCCCCGGTTTAGAACATTTATTCCCGGCCCAACCTTATTTTTTCCATAACTACCCTAAATCTAACTGAGTTATGGTCACTATCTCCAAAATGCTCCCCTGCTGATACGCCTTCCTCCTGCCCGGGCTCATGTCTGAATATTAGGTCCAGAACTGCCTTGTTGGGCTTTCTACGTACTGGCTAAATATCTTCCCTTGGATGCAATTTAAGAATTTTATTCCTTCTCTGTCGTGCACAGTAAACTATCCCAGTTAATATTTGGGTAGTTAAAATCCCCGACTATTACTGCCTTATTATTCTTACACTTCTCTGAAATTTGATGACATATTTGATCCTCTATCTCTCCCTGACTGTTTGGGGTTTATAGTACACATCCAACAGTGTGTTTGTCTCTTTTGTGTTTTTTACTTCTACCCATATGGCCTCATTTGATGATCCTTCCGAGATATCATCCCTCCTCACTGCTAGAATTGACTCCTTGATGAATATTGCGACCCCCCCTCTCTTCTTCTATCTCCCTCTCTATCTTGTCTGAATACCCTATAACCAGGAATGTTGAGCTACCAACCCTGCCCTTTTAGCCAAGTCATAGCTGTGATATGCTCCCATGTGCCTATCTGTGACCTCAGCTCATCTGTCTTATTCCCCTGGCTCCTTGCATTAAAATATATTCCATTTAGCCTTGCTAAACTCACTTCTTTCTTATTTAACCTATGTTTCCTCTGCCTTCCAGATACACTGACTAGCGTTTTAACTTCTAATTCCATCTCAGCTTCTCTCCCCCTGAACTACTTTTCAGGATCCCATCCCCCTGCCAATTTAGTTTAAATCCACCCCAACAGCATCAGCAAACCTCCCCGCGAGGATGTTGGTCCCATTCCTGCTCAGATGTAACCTGCCCAACTTGTACAGGTCCCACCTCCCCCAGAAATGGTCCCAATTCCTCAGGAATCTAAAGCCCTCCCTCCTACACCATCTCGCCAGCCACGCACTCAACTGCTCTATTCTTCTGTTCCTATACTCACTACTGCATGGCACCAGGAGTAATCCGGAGATTACTACCTTTTGAAGTCCTGCTTTCCCGTTTCCTACCTAACTCCCTAAAGTCTGCTTGCAGGGCCTCATTTCTCTTTTTTCCTAGTCATTGGCCCCAACCACAACCTCTGACTGTTCACCCTCCCCCTTCAGAACGCCCTGCGGCCATTTGGTGACATCCTTGACCCTGGCACCCGGCAGGCAACATACCACCCTGGAGTCACGACTACAGCCGCAGAAGCGTCTGTCTACTCCCCTCGCTAACAAATCCCCTATCATTATTGCTTTTCCACACTTCTTCCCCCCCCCCACCCTCAATGCTGAGCAGCTGGATTACCCACAGTGCCACGGTCTTGGCTCTGGTTGGCCTGTCACTCTCACCGCTTTCCAAGGCCGAAAAACGGTTTGCGAGCAAGATGCACTTAGGGGATTCCCTCACTTCCTGCCTGGTCTCCTCCTTCTGCTTGGTGGTCACCCATTCCCTCTTAAGCTGCGGGGTGACCATGTCCTGAAACGTGCTATCCACGAACCTCTCAGCCTCATGAATGTACCATAGTGCCCCCAGCTGCTGCTCAAACTCCAAAACTCAGAGATCAAGTTGCTGCAGTCAGAGGCACCTCCTGCACACATGGTCATCCAGACCGTCAGGAGTGTCTAGGATTTCCCACGTAGTGCAGGATGTGCAAATCACAGGACTGAGCTCCCCAGACATATCTCACAAGCTGCGCATTTAACTCTCTGATCTTATTTACCCGTTGCCAATTTGCTCATGGTTCAGGGTATTTTTTATTCATTCAAGGGATCTGGGCTTCACTGACTAGGCCAGTATTTATTGCCCATCCTTAATTGCCCTTGAGAAGGTGGTGGTAAGTTGCCTCCTTGAACTGCTGCAGTCCATATGGTGTAGGTACACCCACAGTGCTGCTAGGGAGGGAGTTCCAGGACTTTTCCAGCAACAGTGAAGGAACGGCAATATATTTCCAAGTCAGGATGGCGAGTGACTTGGGGGGAAACTTATGAATGGTGGCGTGCACATGTATCTCTTGCCCTTGTCCTTCTAGATGGTAGCGGTCATGGGTTTGGAAGGTGCTGTCTAAGGAGCTTTGATGAATTCCTGCAGTGCATCTTGTAGATGGTACACACTGCTGCTACTGTGCTTTGGTGGTAAAGGGAGTGAATGTTTGTGGATGGGGTGCCAATCAAGCGGGCTGCTTTGTCCTGGGTGGTGTCGAGCTTCTTGAATGTTGTGGGAGCTGCACTCCATTCAGGCAAGTGGGGAGCCTTCTATCACACTCCTAACTTGTGCCTTGTAGATGGTGGGCAGACACTGGGGAGTCAGGAGGTGAGTTACTCGCCATAGGTTTCCTAGCCTCTGACCTGCTCTTGTAGCCACAGTATTTATATGGATAATCTAGTTCAGTTTCTGGTCAATGGTAACCCCCAGGATATTGATAGTGGGGAATTCTGTGATGGTAATGTCATTGAATGTCAAGGGGCGATGGTTAGATTCTCTCTTGTTGGAGATGGTTTTTGCCTGGCACTTGTGTGGCGCAAATGTCACATGCCACTTTTCAGCCCAAGCCTGAATGTTGTCCAGGTCTTGCTGCATTTGGACATGGACTGCTTCAGTATCTGAGGAGTCGTGAATGGTGCTGAACATTGTGCAATCATCAACGAACATCCCCACTTCTCACCTTATGATGGAAGCAAGGTCATTGATGAAGCAGCTGAAGATGATTGGGTCGGGGACACTATCCTGAGGAGCTCCTGCAGTGATGTCCTGGAGCTGAAGTGACTGACCTCCAACAACCACAACCATGAATCAGTACACCTCCATGTTGAACACCACTTGGATGAATCACTTGAGTGTGGCAAGGGTGCAGAATGTACCAAGGGTGACTCGGTAGCATCACTACTGACCGAGCTGGCCGAGTCCTAAATGACATCGCTGCTAGACTGGGTCTGCGGCAGGTGGTGAGGGTAGAACCAAGAGGGAAAAACATACTTGACCTCATCCTCACCAACCTGCCTGCCGCAGATGCATCTGTCCATGACAGTATCGGTAGGAGTGACCACCGCACAGTCATTGTGGAGATGAAGTCCCGCCTTCACATTGAGGATACCCTCCATCATGTTGTGTGGCACTACCACCGTGCTGTGACATACCCAGGGATGGTGATGGTGGATCCTGGAACATTATCTGTAAGGTGTCTATGACACTGCCTCCCTTGATAATAATCGAGAAGTTATTACATTTGTGGTTCTGCTTTTTAATTTAGCCCACAGCTGCTCATACTCCTTTAGCTAGGACTAAGGAAGAGGTTCTGCTATGTCATTGGTACCAACATGCACCATAAGCATACAATGCGGCGAAGAGCAGTGGGAAACCAGGGGATTGGGAAGCCTACAAAGACCAGCAGAGGACAACTAAAAAAGAAATAAGGAGGGAGAAGATTAAATATGAGGGTAAACTAGCCAGTAATATAAAAGAAGATTGCAAGAGTTTTTTTAGATATATAAAGGGTAAGAGAGAGGCAAAAGTGGACATTGGGCCGCTGGAAAATGACGCTGGAGAAGTAGTAGTGGGGAACAAAGAAATGGCGGAGGAACTGAATAGGTACTTTGTGTCAGTCTTCACAGTGACATCCCCAAAGTTCAAGAGAGTCGGGGGGCAGAAGTGAGTATGGTGGCCATTACCAAGGAGAAGGTGCTAGGAAAACTGAAAGGTCTGAAGGTGGATAAATCACCTACACCAGATGGATTACACCCCAGAGTTCTGAAGGAGATAGCTGAAGAGATAGTGGAGGCGTTAGTGGTGATATTTCAGGAATCACTGGAGTCAGGGAGGGTCCCAGAGGACTGGAAAATGGCTAATGTAACCCCCCTGTTTAAGAAGGGAGTGAGGCAAAAGTCGGGAAATTACAGGCCGATTAGCCTGACCTCGGTCGTTGGTAAGATTTTAGAGTCCATCATTAAGGATGAGATTTCAGAATACTTGGAAGTGCATGGTAAAATCGGGCAAAGTCAGCATGGTTTCATTAAGGAGAGGTCATGCCTGACAAATCTGTTCGAATTCTTTGAGGAGGTAATGAGTAGGTTAGACAAAGGAGAGCCAATGGATGTTATCTACTTGGACTTCCAGAAGGCCTTTGACAAGGTGCCGCACAGGAGGCTGCTCAGTAAGATAAGAGCCCATGGTGTTAGAGGCAAGGTACTAGCATGGGTAGAAGATTGGCTTTCTGGCAGGATGCAGAGAGTGGGGATAAGGGGGTCCTTCTCAGGATGGCGGCCGGTGACTAGTGGAGTTCCGCAGGGGTCAGTGTTGGAACCACAACTTTTCACTTTATACATTAATGATCTAGATGAAGGAACTGAGGGCATCCTGGCTAAGTTTGCAGATGATACAAAGATAGGTGGAGGGACAGGTAGTATTGAGGAGGCAGGGAGGCTGCAGAAGGATTTGGACAGGTTAGGAGAATGGGCAAAGAAGTGGCAGATGGAATACAACGTGGGCAAGTGTGAGGTCATGCACTTTGGTAGGAAGAATAGAGGCATAGACTATTTTCTAAATGGGGAGAGATTTCAGAAATCTGGAGTGCAAAGGGACTTGGGAGTCCTAGTCCAGGATTCTCTTAAGGTTAACTTGCAGGTTGAGTCGGTAGTTAGGAAGGCAAATGCAATGTTGGCATTTATTTTGAGAGGACTAGAATATAAAAGCAGGGATGTGCTGCTGAGGCTTTCTAAGGCTCTGCAGACCACATTTAGAATATTGTGAGCAATTTTGGGCCCTGTATCTCAGGAAGGATGTGCTGGCCCTGGAGAGGGTCCAGAGGAGGTTCACGAGAACGGTCCCAGGAATGAAAGGCTTAACATATGAGGAACGTTTGAGGACTCTGGGTCTATACTCGATGGAGTTTAGAAGGATGAGGGGGGATCTGATGAAACTTACAGAATACTGAAAGGCCTGGATAGAGTGGACGTGGGTAAGATGTTTCCATTAGTAGGAGAGACTAGGACCCGAGGGCACAGCCTCAGAGTAAAGGGAAGACCTTTTAGAACAGAGGTGAGGAAAAACTTGTTTAGCCAGAGAGTGGTGAATCTATGGAATTCATTGCCACAGAAAGCTGTGGAGGCCAGATCATTGAGTGTATTTAAGACCGAGATAGATAGGTTCTTGATTGGTAAGGGGATCAAAGGTTACGGGGAGAAGGCGGGAGAATGGGGTTGAGAAACTTATCAGCCATGATTGAATGGCGGAGCAGACTCGATGGGCCAATTGGCCTAAATTCTGCTCCTATGTCTCATGGTCTGATAACAACTGGATACTTTCCAACCTACTCTAACCTTGAGATGTCCTTAATCCTGGCATCAGGCAGGCAACACAGCCTTCAAGACTCATGCTCCTGGCCATGAAGAACAGTATTTATCCCCCTAAATACATTTTATTCCCCTATTCCAACTACATTTCTTTGAACTCCACTGCCCCTACCCCCCCACCCCCCTTGAAGGGCCCTCTCCACCATGGTTCCATGGTCAGTTTGCTCATTATCCCTGCAGGTCCTGCTCTCATCCACGCAAGCTGCAAATACCTCCAACCTGTTGGACAATTGCAAGGGCTGAAGCTCCTCCATTGCCACTCTAAGGAGCACAGTCCCTGCCTCACTCGCAGTCACCCCCTCCTGTCCCTCGCCATGAATCAAATTTAAAGTACTTAGCCAAAGGCGGTGTGACTGCCTCCTAGAACAAGGTGTCAAGGTAACTTTTCATCTCCCTGATCCATTGCAGTGGCCGTAGCTCCGACTCTAACTCATCAACTCTGAGTCAATGTTCCTCAAACTGCAGACATTTACTGCATATCACAGCTCTGCAGCCCTACCACGTGAAGTCATGAATAGTGGTGGACAATTAAACAAGAGGAGGCTGCACAAATATTCCCATCCTCAATTATGGGGGAAGCCCAGCATAAACTGTGCGAAAAACAAGGCTGAAGCATTTGCAACCATCTACAGCCAGAAGTGCCAAGTGGATGATCCATGTCAGCTTCCTCCGGAGGTCCCCAGCATCACAGATGTCAGTCTTCAGCCAATTCGCTTCACTCCATGTGATACCAAGAAACACCTGAAGGCACTGGATAATGCAAAGGCTATGGGCCCTGACAACATTCCATTAATAATGTTGAAGACTTGTGCTTCAGAACCAGCTGCACCCCTCGCCAAGCTTTTCCAGTACAGCTACAACACTGACATCTACCCAACAATTTGGAAAATTGCCCAGGTAAATCCTGTCCACAAAAATCATGACAAAGCCAATCTAGCCAGTCTACTCACAATCACCAAGATGGAAGCTGTCGTCGACAGTGTTATCAAATGGCACTTACACAGCGGTAACCTGCTCAGTGCTGCTTGGGATCCACCAGGGCCACTTGGCTCCTGACCTCATTGCAACCTTGCTCCAAATATGGACAAAAGAAAGAGCTGAATTTGTGAGGTGAGAGTGATTGCCCTTGACATCAAGGCAGTCTTTGAGCAAGAGTGGCATCAAGGACCCCAAGCAAAACAGAAGTCAATGGAAATCGGGGAGAAATGAATGGAAATCCACCGGTTGGAGTCATACATGGCATAAAGAAATCGTTGTTGCTGGAGGTCAGTCATCTCAGCCCTGGGGCATCGCTGCAGGAGTTCCTTAGGGTAGAGCCTAGACCCAACCATCTTCAGCTGCTTCGTCAATGAACTTCCCGCCTTCACTTTGTCTAGAAGTGAAGATTTTTTAAATTCATTTACAGGGTGTGAGTTCCAGGATTTTGACCCAGTAACAGTGAAGGCTTGTGTGTGGCTTGGAGGGGAACTTGCAGGCTGTGGTATCCCCATGCATTTACTGCCTTTATCCTTTGAGGTAGTAGAGATTGCAGTTCTGGAAGGTGCTGTGGGAGCTGGCTTAGTGAGTAGCTGCAGTGCATCTTGCAGATGGAGGGAGTGAATGTTTAAGGTGATGGATGGGTTGCTGGCCAAGCGGGCTGCTTTATCCCGGATGGTGTCAAGCTTCTTGAGTGGTGTCGGAACTGCACTCATCCAGGCAAGTGGAGAGTATTCCATCACACTGCTAACTGACTAGGGCACTCGGGAAGAGCTCAAGGTAATCGGGAAGAGTCAGCATGATTTTGTGAAAGGAAAATCATGTTTAACCAGTTTATTGGAGTTCTTTGAAGGAGTAACATACGCTGTGGATAAAGGGGACCCTGTAGACGTATTGTACTTGGATTTCCAGAAGGCATTTGATAAGGTGCCACATAAAAGCTTATTATGGAAAATAAAAGCGCTTGGTGTAGTGGGTAACATATTAGCATGGATAGAAGATTGACTGGCTGGCAGAAAACAGAAAGTATGCATAAATGAATCTTTTTCTGATTGGCAGGGTGTGACAACTGGAGTCCCACAGGGGTCTATGCTGGGCCCTCAACTTTTTACAATTTACAACAATGAATTAGATGAGAGGAGTGAAGGCATGTTGCTAAATTTGGAGATGACACAAAGATAGGTGGGAAAGTATGTTGTGAAGAGGACATGAGGAGGTTGCAGACAGACATAAATAGGTTGAGTGAGTGGGCAAAGATCTGGCAAATGGAGTTTAATGTGAGAAAATGTGAAGTTGTTCACTTTGGCAGGAAGAACAAAAAAGCAGAGTATTACTTAAATGGAGAGCGGCTGCATAATTCTGAGGTGCAGAGAGATCTAGGTGTTCTTGTGCGAGTCACAAAAAGTTAGTTTGCAGGTACAGCAAGTAATTAAGGCTAATGGAATGTTATCCTTTATTACGAGAGGAATTGAAAATAAAAGTAAGGATGTTGTGCTTCGGTTATACAGAGCATTCGTGAGACCACATCTTGAATACTGTGTGCAGTTTTGGTCACCTTATTTAAGGGAGGATGTAAATGCATTGGAGGCGGTTTAGAGGAGGTTTACTAGATTGATGCCTGGAATGAGTGGGTTGTCTTATGAGGAAAGGTTGGACAGACTGGGCTTGTTTCCACTGGAGTTTAGAAGAGCGAAGGGTGATTTGATTGAAGTTATACAAGATCCTGAACGGCCTGAACAAGGTGGACGTGGAAAGGATGTTTCCTCTTGTGGGTGAGTCCAGAAATAGGGGTCACTGTTTTAAAATTAGGGGTCGCCCTTTTAGGACAGAGATGCGAATTTTTTTCTCTCTGAGAGTTGTGCGACTTTGGAACTCTCTGCCTTAGAAGGTGGTGGGGGCGGGGTCATTGAATATTCTTAAGGCAGAGGTAGATGGATTCTTGTTAGGCAAGGGAATCAAAGGTTATCGGGGTTAGATGGGAATGTGGAATTCGAAACGCAAGAAGATCAGCCATGATCATATTGAATGTCGGAGCAGGCTCGAGGGGCCGAATGCTCTTTTCCTGTTCCTATTTCTTATGTTCATATGTTCTTATGTGCCTTGTAGATGGCCTATGGGGAGTCAGGAGGTGAGTTATTCGCCAGAGAATTCCCAGCTTCTGACCAGCTGTTGTAGCCACGGTATTTATATGGCTGGTCTAGTTCAGTTTCTGGTCAACAGTAACACCCAGGATGTTAGCTGGGGAGTCAGCGATGGTAATGCCATTGAATGTCATGGGGAGACTGTTAGATTCTCTCTTGTTGGAAATGGTCATTGCCTGGCACTTGTGTGTCGCGAATGTTGTCACATGTTAGCCTGTGCCTGAATATTATACAGGTCTTGCTGTATGCGAGCACAGTCTGCCTCAGAATCTGATGAGTCGTGAATCATCACTGTCACTGGGTCAGAATCCTGGAACTCCCTCCTAACAGCACTGTGGATGTACCTACACCACAGGGATGGCAACGATTCAAGAAGGCAGCTCACCACCACCTTCTCAAGGGCAACTAGAGATGGGTGATAAATGCTGGCCCAGCCAGCGATGCTCACATCCTATGAAAGAATAAAAATAAAAGTTCCAGTCAGCTGAGCGACCTGTGCGTGTGGACATTGAAGCGTTTGTAGTCTGATCTCATATTATTTCTTTTGAACACAGGGAACCATGTCACGTTCCGCAGTACAAAAGTCTCGGTTAGAAAAAAGTCGAACCTTGTCGGCAGCCGTGAGCACTCCACAGGCCGCTGTGGTAGAAATTGTACCTGGTCGATTCACAGAAAATGACTGGCAGTCCATGGTTACCAATGAAGACAATGAGATTCATGTTGGGGACATCATCGATGACATTGTGAATCAAGTGTTGGATGGTTGTTCCAGAGTTTACATTGAAAAACAGGTAAAGCCGAGGAAAAATTCAACAACACAATTAGAACTAGGGGGAGTGAGAGTCAGTGTTACTGGACCAATAAGAGACCGTGAAACAACCTCTGTTGGGAGGGGAACGCGGGGCGTTCGTTCGTGGGGGCGCGCGGGGCGTTCGCCTCGTTCGTGGGGGCACGCGGGATGTTCGCCTCGTTCGTGGGGGAACGCGAGACGTTCGCCTCGTTCCTGAGGGAGCACGGGACGTTCGCCTGGTTCGTGGGTGAGCGTGGGACGTTCGCCTGGTTCGTGGGGGAGCGCGGGGCGTTCGCCTGGTTCGTGGGGGAGCGCGGGGCGTTCGCCTGGTTCGTGGGGGAGCGCGGGACCTTCGCCTGGTTCGTGGGGGAGCGCAGGACGTTCGCCTGGTTCGTGGGGGAGCGCGGGACGTTCGCCTGGTTCGTGGGGGCGCGCAGGACGTTCGCCTGGTTCGTGGGGGAACGCGGGACGTTCATGGGGGAGCGTGGGGCGTTCGCCTGGTTCATGGGGGAGCGCGGGACGTTCGCCTCGTTCGTGGGGGAGCGCAGGGCGTTCGCCTGGTTCATGGGGGAGCGCGGGACGTTCGACTCGTTCGTGGGGGAGCGCGGGGCGTTCGCCTGGTTCGTGGGGGAACGCGGGACGTTCATGGGGAGGCGTGGGACGTTCGCCTGGTTCGTGGGGGAGCGCGGGACGTTCGCCTCATTTGTTTGGGAGCGCGGGACGTTCGCCTCGTTTGTGTGGGAGCGCGGGACGTTCGCCTCGTTTGTGTGGGAGCGCGGGACGTTTGCCTCGTTCGTGGGGGGCGCTCGCTTCGTTCGTGGGGGAGCGCGGGACGTTCGCCTGGTTCATAGGGGGAGCGCGGGACATTCGCCTGGTTCTTGGGGGAGCGCGGGACGTTCGCCTGGTTCGTGGGGGAGCACGGGACGTACGTGGGGGAGCGTGGGGCGCTCGTAGGGGAGCGCAGGACGTTCGTGGAGGAGCGCTGGACGTTCGCCTCGATCGGGGGGGGAGCGCGGGACGTACATGGGGGAGCGTGGGGCGTTCGTAGGGGAGCACAGGACGTTCGCCTGGTTCGTGGGGGAGCGCGGGACGTTCGCCTGGTTCCTGGGGGAGCGCGGGACGTTCGCCTGGTTCCTGGGGGAGCGCGGGACGTTCGCCTGGTTCCTGGGGGAGCGCGGGACGTTCGCCTGGTTCCTGGGGGAGCGCGGGACGTTTGCCTGGTTCCTGGGGGAGCGCGGGACGTTCGCCTGGTTCCTGAGGGAATGCGGGGCCTTCGCCTGGTTCCTGGGAGAGCGCGGGACGTTCGCCTGGTTCGTGGGGGAGCGTGGGGCGTTCGCCTGGTTCGTGGGGGAGCGCGGGACATTCGCCTGGTTCCTGGGGGAGCGCGGGGCGTTCGTGGGGGAGCGCGGGGAGTTTGTGGGGGAGCGCGGGGAGTTTGTGGGGGAGCGCGGGGAGTTTGTGGGGGAGTGCGGGGAGTTTGTGGGGGAGTGCGGGGAGTTTGTGGGGGAGTGCGGGGAGTTTGTGGGGGAGTGCACTATAGTGTAAGTGTACCTGGCATAGCAAGTGTCAATGTGGAATAAAAACAGAAAATGCTGGAGAAACTCATCAGGTCTGGCAGCATCTGTGGAGAGAGAAACTGAGTTAACATTTCCAGTCCAATATGACATCTCTTCGGAAGAGTTTGGACTTGAAACGTTAACTCTGTTTCTCTTTCCACAGATGCTGCCAGACCTGCCGAGTTCTTCCAGCACTTTCTTTTTTACAGATCTTCAGCATCTGCAGTATTTTGCTTTCATTTCAATGTAAATGTGGGACTGCAAAACTGTACCACCCAATGTATAATGTAAGAGACACGTGACATGTCACTGGAGTCAGTTGTGCACTGGACAGTGACCTGTGTAGAATCAAGCACGGAGTCAGCTCATAACTTGGGCTTTACTATGTATATATTTATGTCGTTATGTGTTAACAATAAACAATTAATGTTCAACCATGCAAGACTCAGAACCTCTTCTTGAGACCTACTGAACCTCCAACATGTGGAATGCTCCTTGTGTTTTTCAGGGAGTGCAGGAGACTCCCTGTGTTTTATCAAATGATGTTTTGCCATTTGGGAAGGAGGTTCACTCCCCAGTACAGCCCTCTTGTGTTCTCTGTTCATTTTACACTGACAGTTTATTGCAACATTTCTCTTCAGTGCCATGTCTTTTCTTCAGCTGTTGCCATTCACCATCGCTCAGGCCAAGGATGCGATCCTGCAGATTATTGAGTGGCAGTTGCTGACGCATGATTCCGGAGAGAGAAACATCATTATGGGGCCATCATGGCAGGAAGACGAGGAGCCTGTTGCCTTTATCACTGACAGCTGGGCCCAGGGCTCAGTGCCTGTGGTGAGGAACCTATCAACATCGACTCTGGAGAAACAGGTAGAACAGACCTAGATGTTGCTGCTTGATATCAGTTCTGTAGTAGTTAAATTACTGAACCGATAATCCAGAGATTATCAGTAAACGAGAACATGGAGTCATTGGGTAGGTTTAAAAACCTAGCTGGTTCATTAATGTCCTTTAGGAAAGGAAATATGCTTGAAATCTGGCCTGGGTCTGCATTATATGTGACTCCAGTCCCACAACAATGTGGCTGAATCTTAACTTTGTTCAGAAATGATGTAGCTGAGGCACTCAGTTGTATCCACAGCCAGTTAGGATGGCAGCCTTGCCAACGACACCCATATCTGGTGTATGAATTTGACAATTCTCCTCCGGTTAAGACAATGGCTAGAGTACTAAAGTTAGGGATGTGCAGGAGGCCAGATTTGGAAGAGCATCATTGCAGGGCTGCAGGAAGATATAAAGGATTGAGCTTCCAGCTGCCTAGGCCATTTAGGACTGAGATGAGGAGAAACGTCTTCACTCAGAGGGTGGTGAGGCTTTGGAATTGTCTACTACAGAATATTGTGGAGGACAAGTTGCTGAATATATTTAAGAAGGAAATAGATAGATTTCAAGACTTTAAAGGCATCAAGGGGTAGGGGGAGAGGGCGGGAGTATGGTGTTGAGATAGTGGATCTGCCATGAATAGCGGAGCAGGCTCGAAGGGCCCAAATGACCTACTCCTGCCCCTATTTTCTATGTTTCAGAATTTCCTTTCTAAGTCCCTCTGCATCTCTCTGATTCCCCTGCTCCAACTGGATATTGCTGGCTGGTGCTCAGTGTACATACACTCACACATTGCTCCCTTCACTCAGGACGTTTGACTGTCATTGCTTTTTCAAGAAAATTGTCCAGTATATGGGCATGTTTTGAGTTTGCTTGACTTTGAGGGCTCCACTAACCAGGCCTTGAAGGCCCAGCTCCTGTGATGCTATTTCCCATCCTGTGAGCATGTGCCTGGTGACCCTCAGCACCCCAATTCATTGTAAAATGGGACTTCTCCAAAAACACAGTGATGTGCTCACTTTGATGAATGGACCACAGGAGACTCAGGTACAGGTTACAATCGTTTATTCGAGCAATTGCAAGGAGGGCACCATCTCAATACAGCTTGAGACAGCACTCTGCTAAACTACAAGTATTCAACATATTTATACATTATTGGTAACGTACAAGAACAGTTTCCAGATTCCGATCTCGTCAACATATAGGTTTACATTACAAGACATTTCTGGTAACAAGTACATCCCTATTTGTTTTCACCCAGGCAGAGACCTTACCATCTGTTCTTCTCCTATCTGTTGAAGAGCACACTTAATCTTAGTTGTTATTGCCATCCTCTGACTACAGTCCGGCTCCAAGGCCTTTCTGTTGTTTGCAGGCCCTTAAGGCTGTGCAAGGTTCATCTGGTAACTGCCGATGTGCTTGGTGATTTTAAGTAATTCATTCCCTTTCAATAAGTTCTTACTGTACCCCTATATTCCACCTAATAATTACTGTATCCCTTTATTTCCCCCTAACACTGTTCTGACGTGGCAGGTGATGTGTGCCAGGTGGACCAAATCCACAAGGGAGACTTGGTTGCACGATCACAACGGTTTTGCAATTTGTATTTATTAGAGAAGATGTGTGCACTGAAGGGGAGGCGGTGGCATAGTGGTATTGCACTAGTATTCCAGAGACCCAGGGTAATGACCCAGGGTCCCGGGTTGGAATCCCACCATGGCAGATAGTGAAATTTGAATTCAATAAAAATCTGGAATTAGAAGTCTGATGATGACCATGAATGACCATTGCCAGTTGTTGTAAAAACCCATCTGGTTCACAAATGCCCTTTAGGGAAGGAAATCTGCTGTCCTTACCTGGTCTGGCCTACATGTGACTCCCGACTCATAGCAACATGGTTGACTCTTAAATGCCCTCTGAATAAGGGCAATTAGAGAGGGGCAAAAGCTAGCAATGCCTACATCCCATGAATGAATTTTTTAAAATTCAGAAATAATGAGTCCACCAAGACCTTTAGAGATTTTTAAAAATTAAATTAAAATATTTATTTATATGACTACAATATTTGTACGACTACAATTAAGTTCCGAATTGACCTGACTCCCAGTTATACACCCACTTTAAGGGAACAGTCCAAAATAGATTTTAGATTTAAAACAAACCCAGCAAGTTAACAATGTACCCTCTTGACAGTGGAGTTCCAAATGGCTTTTTTCCCCCCAACTTCAGTTACTTTACATAGCAGACTTATGCACAAATGGCTGGAGGCTTCTTGAAGGCTGTTTCACACACTCCTGTTAGATCTTACATGGTCCTCCTTACATAGCCTTCAATTCTCCTTTATATATGTTTCTCTCTCTTTAATATGCAAATTCTATTGTTCCATATGCCTTTGAAGCTGTATCTTCCTCATAATATAAAACTTTCATGTTGCCAATATTGTCAGTAACCTTTGGGAAAAATAAACCCGCTCCTCAGCCTGACTTATCTGGCTAGTTGTAAACAGACTAAGATCCCTTTGAAATCCAAAAATCCCTTCATTTGTCTAAAAATGCAAATTCCCTTCACACCTTACATGCTAAGCCAGCATCCATGTTTACTCATTAGCATGTCAAGCACACCTAGCTTCTTTTAATGACTTAAAGCTTGCAGTCTGCTTGACTCCAAATGTAATTAAATCACACAGACGGAATCACCTATACTTATCCTCATAAAGCCACTTCACAATAAACCAGAAAAATATTATGAAAATTATTATACTTTCGTCACATAACTGACACAGCCTCAGTGACCCCAAAACCGGACCCACAGTAATAACAACCCCACCCTCAGTGAACCCCCTACACCCCACCCTCAGTGATACCAGCCCCACACTCAGCATCCCCCTGCCCTCTACACTCAACATCCCCCCTACCCCTTCCATCCTCAGCAACTACCCATTCCCGCTACCTCAGTGACCCCCACCCTCCACATCTTCAGCAGTCCCCCCCCCCACCCCCCCCCCCACCTCAAACCATCATGGTACCGACCCACACTGCCCCAACGTTCATGATGTCCTACAACATTACCTCACCAAACCCCTGCCACCCTCCCCCTGCCAACCTCAGCGAGTCCCTGCATACTCCCACTCGGCATCCTCCTGGCCCTCTCATCCTCAGGGACCTCCTGCCCCGCCCCCCATCGTCAGGGACATCCTGCCCCACCCATCCTCTGGGTTCCCCTTCCCCCCTCACCCTCAGGGACCCCCCCTGCCCCACCCCCTCACCCTCAGGGTCCCCCTGTTCAGTTGCCCTCATGAATCCTCAAGGACCCCCTTGCCCCACCCATCCTCAATGCTGCTCCGGATGCCCACCACTGACACCTCCTAAAATGTTCCTCTTGAGCTTATGGCAGTGGCTGCCCCTATTTTTCAGCAACTGAAACAACCAATTTTGTTCATCGGAAGATCCACAGTGAGAAACTGCTGAGGTATATTGTTCAACTTGGATGAGTGTTGACCAGGTCAACCACCTTGATCTTTTCAGCAGTGAGCTGGGATCTTCAATATCCTCCTGAGAGGGAAGAAGGGGCCTTGTTTTAACATCTCATCCAAAAGACAGTGCAGCACTCCCTCAGTACTGACCACTTGACACTGCAGCACTCAGTACTGACCACCTGACACTGCAGCACTCCCTCGGTACTGACCCTCTGACAGTGCACTCCGTCAGTACTGGACCTCCAACAGTGCAGCACTCTATTCCCTCAGCACTGGCCCTCTGACAGTGCAGCACTCCCTCAGCACTTGTTCTCTGACAGTGCAGCACTCCCTCAGTACTGACCCTCCCACAGTGCAGCACTCTCTCAGTACTGGTTCTCCGATAGTGCAGCACTCCCTCAGTACTGGTCCTCCGACAGTGCAGCACTCCCTCAGTACTGGTCCTCCGACAGTGCTGCACTCTCTCAGTACTGGTCCTCCGACAGTGCAGCACTCCCTCAGTACTGGTCCTCCGACAGTGCAGCACTCCCTCAGTACTGGTCCTCCGACAGTGCGGCACTCCCTCAGTACTGGTCCTCCGACAGTGCGGCACTCCCTCAGTACTGGTCCTCCGACAGTGCGGCACTCCCTCAGTACTGGTCCTCCGACAGTGCGGCACTCCCTCAGTACTGGTCCTCCGACAGTGCAGCACTCCCTCAGTACTGGTCCTCCGACAATGCGGCACTCCCTCAGTACTGGTCCTCCGACAGTGCAGCACTCCCTCAGTACTGGTTCTCTGCCAGTGCTGCACTCCCTCAGTACTGGTCCTCCGACAGTGCAGCACTCCCTCAGTACTGGTCCTCCAACAGTGCGGCACTCCCTCAGTACTGGTTCTCTGCCAGTGCTGGCACAGCAAGTGTTGGCTTGGATATGTGCTCAAGTCTCTGAGTGAGGCTTCAGCCTGTGATGGTCTGATTGTGTGGCTACCAATGACAGTTGCATCAACTGATGGGAATTGCAATCGTGAGATAGAAATTATTTTAATGACGACATTATGTTTTGAATTAGGAAACTTTTGAAGAGGCTCCTGGAGACACCATTTGTTTGGTAAGGGAGGACACAGGCCAGACTGTAATCACTGCTGCTGACCACGATGCGAGACCAGAGTGTTGGAGCAGTCAGGAAGGGCACCAAGGGGTGCAGGACATGTTTCCACTGTGCAAAGAGCTAATGGGCTACCACCTGGATTCAGAAAAGGTAATGGAGCACCCAAACAAAACTTTGTGCTAATTAACTGGTTATAACAGGCAAGGTTATTCTAGGTTCAGGCTGGAAGGGTCTCTGGATCACTACCTGAGCCAAGTGTAAATTGGTGTAGGGTCAAACAGAGCAGAGAATTGAATGCTGAGCTCAAAGAGCGATGAGGGAGACAAGTTTCAATTGATGGGGTACTGACGCCTGTACTGGGGAAAGATGGAGCTGATGGTACAGGCTCCACCTAAAACTGGGCTGGAACAGTGTCCTGGTCAATTGTATTATTAGAGTTGCAGGCAGGCTTATAAATTTTAAAAATGTGGTGGGAGGCGATGAGGGGAGGCTTTCAGGTGAGTGGAAGTTTGTAAATCTGGATTCGAGGTTACAAACCCGAGTGGTATAGAAATAAGCAGAGCATGGCAGGATGGATCAAAAATGTTTAACACTAATAGTGAATCAGTGAATTAGATCAAATCACAGAAAATGGTAAAATCTTCAAATTAACGTTGATTACCCGAAGGCTGAAGTGTTTGTGACAAGATAGATGAATTTACAGCACAAATAAATAGATTTGATTTAATAACCATTGCAGATATGTGGTTGTAAAGTAACCAAAAAACGAAGGCCCATAATTTCAGATCTCCAGGGCATTGTACCCAGGCAGTACCCCTAAGATCTGTTGGGGGAATCACCATCCCCGAAGTTCCCACTCAAAGACTGCATGGGAATTGCTCGGGAAGTTTAAACTTCCAATGGGCAACTATCTTGCCCTGGGAACCATCCAATACTCCGATTTAAATTGGAGACCCCACATGCTTCTGACTGTCTTACCAGAATATTTAGCCAGGAAAAGTTAGAAGAATTAAAGCCACTTCTAACTCCTGGGTAACTGTGGTACTAATAGCTCCCCCTCAACCCCCCTACTCAACACCTCGACTACACCCCCCCCACACTGGAACCCTGACTAACACCCCCTGACCAACAACCCCGATTACCCTCCCAGCCATCCCCCACCGATCAACCACACCCCCCAGCTTTCCTCCACCGACCCACCCCCGACTACCCTCCTGACCCCCACTACTGACCACCCAAATACCCCCACTGATCACCTCCCCCATTGACCACCCGAACACCCTAACTAGCTGACCGCCACCTCCTTCCCCCCACCCCAGCCACAACTGACCACCTGAACATACGATCGAGCAGACGAACGTACGAATTAGAAGCAGGGCATTGTACCACTCGGCCCCTCGAGCCTGCTCCGCCATTCAATAAGATTATGGCTGATCTGATTGTAACCTCAACACCACATTCCTGCCCACCCCCGATAACCTTTCACCCCCTTGTTAAACAAGAATCTATCTAGCTCTGCCTTAAAAATATTCAAAGACTCTGCTTCCACTCCCTTTTCAGGAAGAGAGTTCCAAAGATTCACGACCCTCTGAGTGAAAAGATTTCTCCTCATCTCTGTCTTAAATGAGTGACCCCTTATTTTTAAACAGTGACCCCTAGTTCTAGATTCCCCCACAAGAGGAAACATCCTCTCCAAATCCACTCTGTCAAGTCCCCTCAGGATCTTAAAGGTTTCAATTAAGTCACCTCTTACTCTTCTAAACTCCAGTGGATACAAGCCTAGCCTGTCCAAACATTCCTCTTAAGGCAACCCGCCCATTCCAGGTATTAGTCTTGTAAACCTCTGAACTGCTTCTAATGCATTTACATCTTTCCATAAATAAGGAGACCAGTACTGTACACAGTACTCCAGATGTGGGTTTCACCAGTGCCCTGTACAACTGAAGCATAACCTCCCTACTTTTGTAATCAATTCCTCTCACAATAAACGATAACATTCTATTAGCTTTCCTAATCACTTGCTGTACCTACATATTAGCCTTTTGCAATTCATGCACTGGAACAACCAGATCCTTCTGAATCTCAGAGCTCTGCAATCTCTCACCATTTTGATAATATGGTTCTTTTTTATTCTTCCTACCAAAATGGACAATTTCACCTTTGCCCACATTATAATTCTTTAGCCAAATCTTTGCCCACTCACTTAACCTATCTATGTCCCTTTGCAGCCTCCTCACAATTTACTTTCCTACCAATCTTTGTGCCGTTAGCAAATTTCACAACTATACCTTCAGTCCGTTCATCCAAGTCATTTATATAAATTGTAAAATGTTGAGGCCCCAGCACTGATCCCTGTGACACACCACTCGTTACATCCTGCCAACAGAAAAGGACCCATTTATGCCAACTTTGTTTCCTGTTAGCGAGCCAATCTTCTATCCATGCCAATATGTTACCCCCTACACCATGAGCTTTGATTTTCTGCAATAACCTTTGATGTGGCACCTTATCAAATGCCTTCTGGAAATCTAAGTACAGCACATCCACCGGTTCCCCTTTACCCATAGAACATGGGACTCCTTTGAACTCCAAAAAATTAGTTAAACATGATTTCCCTTTCACAAAACTATGTTGACTCTGCCTGATTGCCTTGAATTTTTCTAAGTACCCTGCTATAACATCTTTAATAGTAGCTTCTAACATTTTCCCTATGACAGATGTTAGACTAACTGGCTTGCTTGAAGTTTCCTGCTTTCTGTCTCTCTCCCTTTTTGAATTAAGGAGTTACATTCACTGTTTTCCAATCTAATGGAACCTTTCCTGAATCGAGGGAATTTTGGAAAATTAAAACCAGTGCATCAACTATCTCACTAGCCACTTCTTTCAAGACCTTAGCGTGAAGTCCATTCAGACTGGGGGATTTGTCAGACCACAGTTCCAACAATTTGCTCAATACCACTTCCCTGGTAATTGTAATTTTTCTGAGTTCCTCCCTTCCATTTCCTGATTTACAGCTATTTCTGGGATGTTACTTATATCCTTTATAGTGAAGACCGATGCAAAATACTTGTTCAATTCATCTGCCATCTCCTTATTTTCCATTATTAATTTCCTGGCCTCACTTTCTATATTGCCAGTGCTCACTTTGTTAACTCTTATTTAAATATGTATAGAAATGCTTACTGTTTGTTTTTATATTTCTGGCAAGCTTTCTCTAATTTTTCCCTCCTTGTTAATCTTTTTGTCATTCTTTGCTGTATATTCTGTCCAATCTTCTGACCCGCCACCAATCCTAGCACAATTATATGCTGCTTCTTTAAGTTTGATACTGTATTTAACTCTTTTAGTTAACCATGGATGGCGGGTCCTCCCCTTGGAATTTTTCTTTTTCATTGTAATGTATCTATTCTGAAATATCCCTTTAAATGCCCGTCACTGCATCTCTATTGACCTATCCCTTAACCTCATTTGTCAGTTCACTTTAGCTAGCTCTGCTTTCATGCCCTCATAATTGCCCTTATTTAAGTTTAAAATACTAGTCCCGACCCACTTTCTTTCACTCAAACTGAATATAAAATTCAAAAATATTATGATTGCTGTTACATAGGGGTGCCTTCACTGTGAGGTTATCAATTAATCCTATCTCATTGCTCAATACTAGGTCTAGTATAACCTGCTCTCTGGCTGGCACTAGAACATGCAGTTCTCAGAAACAATCCCGAAAACATTCTATGAACTCCTCATCTACACTACCTTTGCCCACCTGATTTTTCCAATCTATACATAGATTAAAATCCCACATGAATATCACTGTACCTTTCTGACTAGCACCCATTATCTCTTCTTTTATACTCTGTCCGACTGTGTAGTTACAATTAGGGGGCCTGTACACCACCCCCACAAGTGACTTCTTACCTTTATCATTTCTCATCTCAACCCAAACCGCTTCTACATCCTGGTTTCCTGAACTTAGGTCATCCCTCTCTAATGTGCTAATACCATCATTAATTAACAGAGTCACCCCTTCACCTTTTCCTAACTTCCTGTCTTTCCTAAATGTAACGTACCCTTCAATATTCAGGTTCCAATCTCTATCATCCTGTAGCCATGTCTCCGGAATGACTATCAGTTCGTACTTATTTATTTCTATTTGCGCTATCATTTCATATGTTTTGTTTCGAATGCTACGTGCATTTAGATACAGAGCCTTTAGTTTTGTCCCTTTATATTTTTGTGGCGTCTATCCTTATCTGTTGATATACTCTTAAATTTGTACTCTCCCTTCTTGCCACGGTCTGTTCATCATTGCTCATATTAATACCTTGCTCTCTTGCCCTGTCTCCACTCTTTGGTTTACCACGTCTTCACAAATTTGATCCCTTGCCCCACTATTTAGTTTAAAACCCTCTCTACTTCCCTTGTTTTTGCAGCTTACTAGAACACCAGCCCCAGCACGGTTCAGGTGTAGACTGTCCCAACAGTACAGATCCCACTTTCCCCAGTGCTTCACAACCCGGTACCCACTTCTCCCAGCACCAGTCTTTGAACCAGGCAATCATTTCTCGGACTTAATTTGTCCTCTGCCAATTGCCACATGGTTCAGGCAATAGTCCAGAAATTATTACCTTAGAGGTCCTGCTTCTTAATTTGGTGCCTAGGTTCTGATACTGACTATGCAGAACCTCCTTCCTTGTCCTGCCTGTGTCATTGCAATCTACATGGACCACGATTGCTGGATCTTCCCCATCCCACTGTAAGTTCCTCTCCAGCCCTGAGCAACTTAAAAAAAATCCATGTGCAGGATATGGGCGTCGCTGGCTAGGCCAGCATTTATTGCCCATCCCTAATTGCCCTTGAGAAGGTGGTGGTGAACTGCCTTCTTGAACCGCTGCAGTCCCTGTGGTGTAGGTACACCCACAGTGCTGTTAGGGAGGGAGTTCCCGGATTTTGACCCAGCGACAGTGAAGGAATCGCAAAATATTTCCAAGTCAGGATGGTGAGTGACTTTGGGGGGAACTTTCAGGTGGTGGTGTTCCCACGTATCTGCTGCCCTTGTCTTTCTAGATGGTAGTGGTCATGGCTTTGGGAGGTGCTGTCTAAGGCGTCTTGGTGAGTTTCTGCAGTGCAACTTGTAGATGGTAACACTGCTGCTACTGTGCGTCAGTGGTGGAGGGAGTGAATGTTTGTGGATGGGTGCCAATCAAGCGGGCTGCTTTGTCCTGGATGGTGTCGCGCTTCTTGAGTGTTGCTGAAGCTGCACTCATCCAGGCAAGTGTATGGTGTTCCATCGTACTCCTAACTTGTAGATGGTGGATAGGCTTTTGGGAGTCGGGAGATGAGTTATTCGCCACAGGATTCCTAGCCTCTGACCTGCTCTCATAGCCACAGTATTTATATGGCTAGTCCAGTTCAGATTCTGGTAACCCCCAAGATGTTGATAGTAGGGAATTCAGGGATGGCAATGCCTTTGAACATCCAAGGGGCAATGGTTGGATTCTCTCTTGTTGGAGATGGTCATTGCCTGGCACTTATGTGGCTCGAATGTTACTTGTCAGCCCAAGCCTGGATATTATCCAGGTTTTGCTGCATTTGGACATCGATTGCTTCAGCATCTGAAGAGTCGCACATGGTGCTGAACATTGTGCAATCATCAGCAAACACCTTCACTTCAGACCTTATGATGGACGGAAGGTCATTGATGAAGCCGCTGCAGATGGATGGGACTAGGACACTACCCTGAGGAACTCCTGCAGTGATGTCCTGGAGCTGAGATGATTGGCCTCCAACAACCACAACCTTGTTCCTTTGTGCTAGGTATGAGTACAACCAGCGGAGAGTTTTCCCCCTGATTTCTATTGACTCCAGTTTTGCTAGGGCTCCTTAGGGCTCCTTGATTCCACACTCAGTCAAATGCGGCCTTGATGTGAAGGGCAGTCATTCTCACCTCACCTCAGGAATTAGTTCTTTTGCCCGTGTTTGAACCAAGGCTGTAATGAGGTCAGAAGCTGAGTGGCCCTGGCAGAACCCAAACTGAGCGTCAGTGAGCAGGTTATTTCTCAGCTAGTGCCGCTTGATAGCACTGTTGATGACCCCTTCCATTACTTTACTGATGATGGAGAGTAGACTGATGGGGCGATAATTGATCAGTTTGGATTTGTCCTGCTTTTTGTGTGCAGGACATACCTGGGCAATTTTCCACATAGCTGGGTTGTAGCTGTACTGGAACAACTTGGCTACAGGTGTGGCAAGTTCTGGAGCACAAGTCTTCAGTACTATTGCTGGAATATTGTCAGGGCCCATAGCCTTTGCAGTATCCAGCGCCTTCATCCATTTCTTGATTTCACGTGGAGTTAGTCAAATTGGCTAATGACTGGCATCTGTGATGCTGGGGACCTCCGGAGGAGGCCGAGATGGATCATTCACTCAACACTTCTGGCTGAAGATTGTTTTGAATGCTTCAGCCTTATCTTTTGCACTGATGTGCTGGGCTTCTCCATCGTGGAGGATAGGGATATTTGTGGAGCTTCCTCCTCCAGTGAGTTGTTTAATTGTCCACCACCTTTCACGACTGGATGTGGCAGGACTGTAGAGCTTAGATCTGATCTGTTGGTTGTGGAATCACTTAGCTCTATCACTTGCTGCTTAAGGTATTTGGCACACAAGTAGTCCTGTGTTATAGCTTCACCAGGTTGACACCTCATTTTTAGGTAAGCCTGGTGCTGCTCCTGACATGCCCTCCTGCACTTTTCATTGAACCAGGCTTGATGGTAATGGTAGAGTGGGGGATATGCTGGGCAATGAGGTTACAGATTGCGCTCAGGTACAATTCTGCTGCTGCTGATCGCCTACAGCGCCTCATGGATGCCCAGTCTTAAGTTGCTAGATCTGTTCGCAATCTATCCCGTTCAGCACAGAGGTAGTCCCACAGAACATGAAGAAAGGCATCCTCAATGTGAAAACAGGACTGCGTCTCCACAACAACTGCGCGATGGTCACTCCTACCGACACTGTCATGGACAGATGCATCTGCGGCAGGCAGGTTGGTGAAGGTGAGGTCAAGTATGTTTTTCCCTCTTGTTGGTTCCCTCATCACCTGCTTCAGACCCAGCCTAGCAGCTATGTCCTGGTGATGGACATTAAAGTCCCCCACCCAGAGTACACTCTGCACCCTGGCCACCCTCAATGCTTCCTCCAAGTGGTGTTCAACTGAGGGGGGTGCAGTATGTGGTAATCAGCAGATGGTCTCCTTGCCCATGTTTGACCTGGTGACATGAGATTTCATTTGGCCTGGAGTCCATGTTGAGGACTCCCACTGCACTCCCTCCCGACTGTATACCACTGCACCGCCACCTCTGCTGGGTCTGTCCTGCCAATGGGACAGGACATACCCAGGGATAGAGATGGTGGTGTCTGGGACATTATCTGTAAGGTACGATGCCTTGAGTATGACTATGTCAGGATTTTGTTTATCTAGTCTGTGAGACAGCTGTCCCATTTTGGCACTAGCCCACAGATATTAGTAAGGAAGACTTTGCAGGTTCTACAGAGCTGGGTTTACCGTTGTCTTTCAGGTTAACAGACTGTTACTGGCTGGGTAATGCAAAGATCAGTATTGTGGCTTCAGCTATTTCCTTAATAGCTCAGAAGGGACTGAGTGCAATGTATTCAAGTCTGCTGACTAAACAAAGCCTGGTGAGACAGTAAGCTGTGAGGAGGGGGACATAAAGAGGCTACAAAGCGATAAAGATAAGTTTAGTGAGTGGGCAAAAGGTAGCAGGTGGATTATAATGTGGGGAAATATGAGTTATTCACTTTGGCAGGAAGAATATAAAAACAATGCTTTTTAAATGGTGCAAAACTAAATGTTGGTGTTCAGAGGAATTTTTTGCAAGGAACATAGAAATTTAACATGCATGTAGAACAAGCAATTAGGAGCGTAAAAGGTATTTGTTTTTTATTGCAAGAGTGTTTGAGTGCAATAGTAAGGAATTCTTGCTGCAATTCTACAGGGCTTTGGTGAGACTACAATGAGAGTACAATGTATAGTTTTGGTCTCCTTACTTAAGGAAGGCTGTACTTGCTTTAGAGAAGGTGCAACAAAGATTCATTAAATTGGTTTATTTCCTGAGATGAGTAGGTTGTCCTGTGAGAAAGATCAACCCTCTGGAGTTTAATAGAATTGAAACCAGATTTTGAGAGGGCTTGATAGAGTAAGTGCTGAGACCATAAGACATAGGAGCAGAAATTAGGCCATTCGGCCCATCGAGTCTGCACCGCCATTCAATCAAGGCTGATAATTTTCTCAACACCACTCTTCCGCCTTCTCCCCGTAACCTTTGAGAGGCTGGTGAGTCTCGAGCTAGGAGGTATTGTCTGAGAATAAGGAATCGGACATATCAGCCTGAGGTGAGATGAAATTTCCTGCGAATATTTGGAATTCTCTACCCAAGTTGCTGAATATACTCCAGGCTGTGGTAGGAAATTAAGGGATATGGGGATCAGGCAGGAAAATGGAGTTGAGGCAAGGATCAGACATGATCTTTTTGAATGGCGGAACAGGCTTGAGGGACTGTATGGCTCACTGCTCCGACCTCTCATGTTCTTATGAAGTCTGATGGGCAGACCAAGTCTACTTTGGTTCTTTCCAGAAGCAAGTCCAGTTAGTTCCACTCCCCCACTCCTTCCCCATAACCCTGTAATTTTATCTCATTTCCTTTTGAAGTCTGCGGTTCAGTCTATTTTCACTAGCATATCAAGGAGTGCATTTCAAATTCTAACCACTTGTTATTTAAAGTTTCTCCTTGTGTCACCACTTGTCAGTCACCTTCAGTCTGTGTCCTCTCGTTACTGACTCTTCAGAGATTGGAAACTATCTCCTTCTTTACTCTGCCTGTATCCTTCACAGCATTAAACACCTCATCATATTTCTGAGAACTTCTTTGCTTGAAGGAGAACTGCCCCAGTTTATCCACATAACTGTAACCCCCTCATCCCTGGAAGCATTCTAGTGAATTTCTTCTGTACCCTCTCCAAAATCCTTCACATCCTTCCTAAAATGTGGTGTCCAGATTTGGACAAAGTATTCCAGGATTGTGTAGATAGTTAACCTATTGAAAAGGAATAACCTTCCCCATCCTTGATAACCCTTTTGTCCTTGTGTTTTAACATCAGGAAGCTGAAGAAGCTAATGAAGCTGATGAAGCAGGTGAACCAGATGAACCACAAAGACCCCCCACAGTCAAGAAGGAAAAACAGAAGTTTAAGCCCCATCGGGGACCTCTACGTTCAGCCAAGCTGAAGAATATTAACAAGTCTTTGGATCAGATGGAAAAGGAGTTGTTCGAACAACAAGCCTCGGAACCCTGTACTGAAGAGCCTCCTCTGCCTCCCTGTGATGTTTATAGGATGACGTCCTATTTCCAGAATGTTCTGAAAATCCAGAACAGCCGTTTACCATTAAATAACAACATGACCTTTGATGAGTTTGGGAATGTCACCTCCGTGCAGAGATTGAAGCCGAGCCAATTCCCCAGGCAACAGGTAAGGCCAGTGTTCCAGCTGCTCGATGTGGATCTGGAGCCCGAGACCCATAGACCACTTCTGAGAGAATCCTTGAGACCTTTGGTCTTCCGGGGTGGCAACTTTGGTAAAAGCTTCATCCCTGCCAGGTACAATGTGAGGATGCCTCGGAAACAAGTTCCTGGAAATAGCAAGGGTCTGCGAACTCTGGAACGGGCGGCACTTGGGAAGCCAGACCTTCACGGCTCTAACGCCGACAGGCCAAATAGGAGACCAGCCCCAGCGAGGCAGCTGAAGCTGAATGACTCTTGTGCTGTCTCCACCACTCCAGAATTCATTCCTGATGGGACAAAGGACAGAAATCATTCAAATTGTGGCCAGTATCCTGAGTATGAGGAGGAACAGCCGAGCAGACTGAGACCCATCTGCAACAGCTTGTTCAGACCCCCCATCCTGGTGGAAAAACTAACCAGCGGCATTGTACAGTAAGCCCCTCGGGCAAGACCTGAACACCGCCTCTTCCTGCTGTGACTATCCTGTACTCATTATGTGCTCTTTTGTTGCCTTGCTTCTCTGTGCATTAACTCTGTTGCTTTGACATTTCGCCAGGTGTGACACTAGGTAACCAAATTACCTCTGTAACTCTAGCCAATAAAAGAAAGAATTATCTTCAAGGTACCTGAACCCTTCTGAGAATAGGTACAGACAGATCGCTTTCGGAAGGAATCAGCTAGTAGTTGGCATAGTCACCTATTAATAGCAACAATTTCAGCCATGACACCACACTTGTTATCAATGCTTTACTGTCCTCCATCCTCCACTTCTCTAAACTAAAAGGGGCTAAAAGGGGTCATGAAAAGTCACTGGCAACCAGGATTAAGGAAAATCCCAAGGCCTTTTATACATATGTAAAAAGCAAGAGGGTAGCCAGGGAAAGGGTAGGCCCACTCAGGGACAGAGGTGGGAATCTGTGTGTGGAGCCAGAAGAAATGGGAGAGATACTAAATGAATACTTCTCATCAGTATTCACCAAAGAGAAGGACTTAGCGGTCGATTTGTCTAGGGAAGAGTGTGTAGATAGCCTGGGTCATGTTGAGATCAAAAAAGAGGAGGTGTTAGGTGTCTTGAAGAATATTAAGGTGGATAAGTCCCCAGGGCCAGATGGGATCTACCCCAGAGTACTGAGGGAGGCAAGGGAGGAGATTGCTGGGGCCTTGACAGAAATCTTTGTATCTTCACTGGCTATGGGTGAGGTCCCAGAGGACTGGAGAATGGCCAATGTTGTTCCATTGTTTAAGCAGGGTAGCAGGGATAATCCAGGAAATTACAGGCCGGTGAGCCTTACGTCAGTGGTGGGGAAATTATTGGAGAAGATTCTTCGTGACAGGATTTACTACCATTTGGAAGCAAATGGGCGTATTAGTGAGAGGCAGCATGGATTTGTGAAGGGGAGGTCGTGTCTCACTAACTTGATCGAGTTTTTCAAGGAAGTGACAAAGATGATCGACGATGGAAGGGCAGTGGATGTTATATACATGGATTTCAGTAAGGTCCCTCATGGCAGACTGGTACAGAAGGTAAAGTCGCACGGGATCAGAGGTGAGCTGGCAAGATGGATACAGAATTGGCTTGGTCATAGAAGACAGAGGGTAGCAGTGGAAGGGTGCTTTTCTGAATGGAGAGCTGTGACTAGTGGAGTTCCGCAGGGATCAGTGCTGGGACCTTTGCTGTTTGTAGTATACGCAAATGATTTGGAGGAAAATGTAACTGGGCTAATTAGTAAGTTTGCAGACGACACTAAGGTTGGAGGAGTTGCAGATAGTGAAGAGGATTGTCAAAGGATACAACAGGATATAGATCGGTTGGAGACTTGGGCGGAGAAATGGCAGATGGAGTTTAATACGGACAACTGCGAGGTAATGCATTTTGGAAGGTCTAATACAGGTAGGAATTATACAGTAAATGGCAGAACCCTTAAGTGCATTGACGGGCAGAGGGATCTGGGTGTACAGGTCCACAGGTCACTGAAAGTGGCAACGTAGGTGGATAAGGTAGTCAGGAAGGCATATGGCATGCTTGCCTTCATCGGCAGGGGTATTCAGTATAAAAACTGGGAAGTCATGCTGCAGCTGTATAGAACCTTGGTTAGGCCACACTTGGAATATTGCGTGCAATTCTGGTCGCCACATTACCAGAAGGATATGGAGGCGTTGGAGAGGGTGCAGAGGAGGTTTACCAGGATGCTGCCTGGTCTGGAGGTTATTAGCTATGAGGAGAGGTTGGAGAAACTCGGATTGTTCTCACTAGAGCGATGGAGATTGAGGGGCGACTTGATAGAAGTTTACAAAATTATGAGTGGCATGGACAGAGCATATAGTCAGAAGCTTTTCCCCAGGGTGGAAGAGTCAATTATTAGGGGACATAGATTTAAGGTGAGAGGAGAAAACTATAGAGGAGATGTGCGGGGCAAGTTTTTTATGCAGAGGGTAGTGAGTGTCTGGAATTCGCTGCCAGAGGAGGTGGTAGAAGCAGGTACGATAGTGGTGTTTAAGAGGCAGCTTGACAAATACATGAATAGGATGGGAATAGAGGGATACGGACCCCGGAAGTGCAAAATGTTTTAGTTGACGGGCAATATGATCGGCGCAGGCTTGGAGGGCCGAAGGGCCTGTTCCTGTGCTGTACTTTTCTTTGTTCTTTGTAAACCCAAATCCCAGAAAACCATAGGACATTGGAAATACAGGCATCCAAATTCTCGCAAACCCTGGCACTTCATGGATTTGGTTATCCACAATCTCCAGTGTCTGCGGACCTGTGAGCAACTTGCTGATCCAGCAAGAGAGCTGGTCCCTGTGCAATTTGTGTCTTCCACGCAGCTGGAGTTCCTGATATCTGCACTGATCTGAGAAGGTGCATTGCAGTAAGGAGAGGCCAAGGCTGCAGTCTGCTTCTATCAGTGTTAAAAATCTGCGCGCACTGCAGTCCAAACCTCCAGAATCAATGGGCTGTGCCTCCAACCTGCAACACATTACTTAAGATGAATTCTTTCTTTATTGGCAAGCTGTAACTGGTGCAGTGCTGGGACCTCAACTATTTACAATCAATATTAAAGATTTGGATGAAGGAACTGATTGTACTGAAGCCAAATTTGCTGTGAATAGGATGATAGGTAGGAAGGCAAGTTGTGAGGAGCATATGAAGAGTCTGCAAAGAAACATGTATTAAGTGAGTGGGCAAAAAAGTTGGCAGACGGAGCATAATGTGGGAAATGTGAGGTTGTCCACTTCAGTAGGAAGAATAGAGAAGCAGTATAATTATTTAAATGGAGCGATGCCAATTTCTGCAGTACAGAGGAACCTGGGTATCTTTGTACATGAATTACAAATAGTCAGCAAGTCATTAAGAAGGCAAATTGAATGTTGGCATTTATTGCAAGAGATGTGGAATATAAAAGTAGGGAAATCTTGCTACAACTGTGCAGCCCAATGGTGAGACCACAATAGGGTACTGAGTACAGGACAGATATGCTTACATTGGAAGCAGTCCAGAGGAGGTTCACTTGGCTGATTCTTGGTGTGAAGGGATTGTCTTATGACGAAAGTTTGGGCAATCTGGAATGCAGTGGCATGGTGGTATTGTCAGTGGACTGGTAATCAAGAGACCCAGAGTAATGTTCTGGGGACCCAGGTTCAAATCCCACCACGGTAAATGGGGAGAGCCCAAAACAGATGGAATTAACTTTCCCAGCAGGTGCTAAGTAGATTGCTATTGACAAATAGCAGCCATCTAAAAGTAAAACTGTACCAGGACTCCACAAACAGCACTGGAGATCGAACAGAATAGTGTGTACCCAATATTGGAGCTCAAATCACAGAGGAGCAGTGTGGACGCAAGGCAGAAGGGAAGGTCAGCTGGGAAGGGGGCTGGAGAACAGGCAGTGACATGTTACAATCCCCATTGAGAGCAACAATTTTTAAAAGAAAGGAATCCCCATGAAGCCAAGAGAAAGAAAATAGATGGACAAGATTTCACTTTTTAAAACTTTTAGTGTAACAAACCAATTAAAAATCAACATATTCAAATGTTAATTAGCAGGTGATGGCTTTGTGAGGCACATTTTCGTTTTATATCAACTATTCATAGTTTCAAGCAGTCACATTATTTCCAATGCAAATGTTGGGCCACATGCAATCTCACACTCTTTCCAACTCAGCCTCCTCCAACTTCCCGCTCAATCGTCTCGGTCCTCGAGTTGCAATCACCAGCAGCCGGATTCCATCTGAAGTCCCCAGGCATGATTACCTCAAAAAAGGCAACACGTCTATGAACCCTCTCTCACTCGAGTCACAACAGTCCTGATGGCATAGAATCCCCAGAGACTCCTTTCTCCGAGCCCTTTAAACAGTCTGGTGGATTCTGGCAACACTGAAACAGCAGCAATGGGTCTTGTCCAATCTGCAATCCTTTTGCCCTTTTTCTATCTTTAGGTCTCAGTTCTTTTCAATTGTGTAATACACGCAGTAACACAGTCCCTGCTCTACTTAACACCAGCATCTGTTCGAAGACTGCCAAACAGAAAGCTGTCTCATTTAGTGAGAAACTTACTTGATTTTCTCTCTCATGAATTCACTGTGTTCTAAACTGCCAAATAGATAAAAACAAGCTGATCCAAGTCCAATGCAATTAGCTTTCAATTTACCCTTTTTTTAAGTTGTTCATCCCCATGGCAACCTCAGGTCACATGGGCATTTCTTGGTACCTAATGATGCCATAATTGGAAACCAATTAATGCTCTTTCAGAATACTCCACAGCCCGCTTTGATTATAAGTTCGGCATAGCTGAATGTGTGCAGTTGCTGGGGGGCAGTGAGGTGACTGAGTGTGCAGTCATTAGGAGTGAAGGTCAGGTTGACTGTAATCCAGGATCTTGAGCTCAGTTGAGAGTTTCCAACTCTGGGATCTCCAGTCTGTGATGTTCCACCCACCCACCACAGGTAATCGACAGCAGAAATGGAAAATTTTGGTCCACAAATTATTCTAAAATTTAATGAAGGAACTGTTCAAATGGACATTTATAGTTAATCTTGGATCTGGATGTTACTGGCAAGATTGGTACTTATTGGTCATCCTTAATTGTCCTTGAGAAGGTGGGTGCACTGCTGCAGCTTCCTCAGTGCTCTTAGGAAGTTCCAGCATGGAGTCAAACTTGAGTATTGTTGGGTCTGCATCCAGGTGCGTGGGCAGTAAAGCCACTTCAATTGTTGGCAGGACAGTGTAAGAATATTACCAGGAGAGTACTCTGCAGATGATCCTGTGTCAAGAAAGTCTTTCAGGATTAGAATTAGGATCAGGAATAGGCCATTCAGCCCCTCGAGTCCTATTGACAAGAAACACCATTTTCCCTTTCAATGCTGGTCTTTCCCTCCTTATGAACAGCCGAGTCAAATCCCACATTCCTGACGGCCTTGGCTCAGGTGATAACACTTTGCCGTCCCAGCCAGAAGGTCATGACCTGAGTCCAGGTTTTGAGTGCATAGCTAGACTTGCAGTTCAGTGTGGTACTGAGGGAGTGCCGCATGACCAAGAGATGCTGTCTTTTGATTAAGATGTTAAACAAGGCTCCCTTTGCCTGTTCAAGTGGATATAAAATATCCATGGCACTGTGGGAAGAAGAGCAAGGAACTCCACCTGATGTTCTGCCAACATTTCTCTACCACCAAAACCCAGGTGAACTAATCCTTTATCTTGTTGCAGTGTGTGGGGCCTTCCTGTGTGTAAATTGGCTGCTGCATTTTTCTGCAAAACAACATTAAGAGTTTTGCCAAAGTACAGTAAAAGGAGGTGTGCGTCAGAGGTAATCTCTTATGCAGAGTCAGCCACACCCTACTTCATAACTGGGTAGATAATTGCACCTGGTCCTTGACACTCACCAGTTCTAACTTGTGGCTCCATGTAGTTGCTTATAGACTTCAATGGGTAACTGTGTCGGTTCACAGCCCAACCAGGTGAGTTGGCATACAAGCTGGTACCCACGTGATGGAGAATGCCAAACTCCAACAATCTTTTTGCAAGTGCACAAAAAAAACGGCCTTGACGGATATAGCGGGGGAACCTCTTATTGGTATTGCCCACAGCATACCTGGCACAAAGGAAGATGGTTGTGGTTGTTGGCGGTCAATCATCTCAGTTCCAGGCCTTCACTGCAGGAGCTCCTCAGGATAGTGTCCCAGGCCCAACCATCTTCAGCTGCTCATCAATGACCTTTCCTCCATCATAAGGTCAGAAGTGGGGATGTTCGCTGATGATTGCACAATGTTCAGCACCATTCGCAACTCCTCAGATACTGAAGCAGTCCATGTCCATATCCAGCAAGACCTGGACAACATTCATGCTTGGGCTGATAAGTGACAAGTAACATTCATGTCACACAAGTGGAAGAGATGGTGGTGTAGTGGTTATTTTTATATCCATTTTTGGGATGTGGGTGTCGCTGGCTGGGCCAGCACTTATTGCTCAACCCTACTTGCCCTTGAGAAGGTGGTGGTGAGCTGCCTTCTTGAACCGCTGCAGTCCTTGTGTTGTAGGTACACCCACAGTGCTGTTAGAGAGGGAGTTCCAGGATTTTGACCTCAGCGACAGTGTCACTGGACTAGCAATCCAGAGGCCTGGGCTTAGTGACCTGGGAATATGTGTTCAAATCCCAATTGAATTGATTAAAAATCTGGAATTGAAAGCTAGTCACAATGAAACTATCATCGATTGTTGTTATAAACCCATTTGGTTCACTAATGTCCTTTATGGAAGGAAATCTACTGTCCTTTCCGGGTCTGGCTTACATGTGACTCTAGACCCACAGCGATGCGGTTTACTCTTAATTGCCTTTTGAAATAGCCTATCGAGCCATTGAGTTCAGGAGTGTGTTTTCACTTACCGTTATAAGTGCAGCCCCTACAACACTGAAGAAGCTTAATGCCACCCAGGACAAAGCGACCTGTTTGACTGGCACCCCATCCATCACCTGAAACATTTACTCCCTCCACCACTGTGCACTGTAGCAGCAGTATGTACCATCTACAAAATGCACTGCAGCCACTCACCAAGGCTCTTTTGACAGCACCTTCCAAACCCGCAAACTCTGCCGCCTAGAATGACAAGTGCAGACAATGCATGGGGACACCATCACCTGCAAATTCCTCTCCAAGCCACTCGCCATCCTGACTTGGAAATATGTCACCGTTCCTTCATTGTCACTGGGTCAAAATCCTGGAACTCCCTAACAGCACAGTGGGTGTACCTACACCACATGGACTGCAGCGGTTCAAGAAGGCAGCTCACCCCCAGCTTCTCAAGGGCAACTAGGGATGAGCAACACATGCAAACTTAGCCAGCAACGCCCACATCCCATGAACAAAGTTTAAAAATGATGGTGAGGTGATAATGCTTCTGCAGTAGATGGGTCAAGTGGAAGGTCAAGTTGCCAATTGGTATCACAAAGACTGTAATATACGGTGTTGGATCAACAGGCCTGATATCATCTGTTTTCATTCTCAGTCTTGTACATGAGAATAGGGGAATACGGCAAACAAGGCAAGGGAATACACAGTAAATAGTAGAATATTAAGCCGTGTGGAGGAACAGAAGGACCTAAAAGTGCATGTCCACAGATTCCTGAAGGCAGGTAGATAAGATGGTTAAGAAGGCATACGGTATGCAGTAAAGGAGCCTTTATACTGAGTGTCTGCTGTGGCTCAGTTGGTAATGCTTTTGCTTCTGAGTCACAAGGCTCTGGATTCAAGTCCTACTCCAGGGCTTGAGTACAAAAATCAACGCTCATTCCTCATCCTTTTCAACCTGTCTGCCACCTTTGACATGGCTGACCATGTTACCCTGCTTCAACACCTCACCACTGTCAGCCAGCTGGTTTTGTCCTTATCTATCCAATTGTAGCCAGAGAATCACTTGCAATAAGTTTTCTTCCTGCTCCCACATTGTTACTTACGTGTCCACAAGGACATCAATCCTTGATTCCCTTCTCTTTCTGATCTACCCCTTGATGACGTCATCCAGAAGCAGATGCTGATGACGCCCAGCTCTACCTCACCACCATCTCTCTAGACTCCCTCACTGTCTCTAAATTATCAGACTGCTTGCTTGACATCCAGTATCGGATGAACAGAAATTTCTTCCAATTAAATATTGGGAAGACTGAAGCCAATGTATTCAGTCCTCGATCCGAAAATGTGTTTTCTAGCTACCAACTCCATCCTTCTCCCTGGCTGAGATTGAACCAGTCTGTTTGCAACCTTGGTGTTATATTTGGCCCTGAGATGATCTTTCAACCTCATATCCATGCCATCACCAAGACCATCTATTTCTCCCTCTGTAATAAAAACAGGAGTGCTGGAAATACAGTAGGTCCTCACTTCAAGGTGTGGCTGCCTTCCTGAGAATGGTGACTTTTAGTGAAACGACGTTAAGTGAATCATAGGTTTCCATAAAAATCACTGTTAAAACTGGAGTTAGGTTCCTTCAGACTTTTCTCACCGGCAGAAACCAATGTACAAGTTGAAATACAGAATGTGTAGTGCTCTGCATTCCTACCTAGCTGAAATAACCTGCAAAATAAAACAAATCATTTAATATAAATGAAACACACATAGTTGAGCACTTCAGAACCTTTCTCAGCTGAAATAAAATTAAAACATTTTAAGTTGAATTGTTATGTTGTACATTCCCAAATGTCTATATTTATAAATGAAATAACCTTTAAAATAAATGTTAAAATATAAACAGATACATTATACAGTAAATGTAAATAAATGTTTTTTAAAAATTGCACTCACCTAGTTTTGGATTGACTGGGCTCCTGAGAAGTCCCAGGACTTCAGCTTCTACCCACACTGACCAACTTCTGCCACATGATGGAGCTCAGGACTTCAGTGAGAGCTCAGAGTGGAGCAGCTGAAGAAATCCTCACAAGGTACTTTAAAGGTAAGAACAGAGGTTAGGAATGGGAGCCAGGGAGAAGAGGGACTGAGGGCGGGAGAACAAGTGAGGCTGGGACTGAGGATGGGAGTGAGGCCGGGAGTGAGGGCAGGAATAAGGCCGGGATTGAGGGCGGGAGTAAGGCGTATAGAGCAAGGCAGGGAGTGAGGGTGGGACTGAGGCCTGGAGCGAGGCTGGGTGTGAGGGTGGGACCGAGGCTGTGAGTGAGGGCAGGAGTGAGGTTGGGACCGAGGGTGGGATCAAGTGAGGGAGAGGAGCAGCTAAAGAAGTCCCTGGTGGTGGCAACAGACACTGCAGACTTTAAAAGTAAGAACAGAGGATGGGAACAGGAACCGAGAGGGCAGAGGGACTTCAGTGCTGAGGATGGAAGTGGAACATTGGGGAAAATGTGAGGTGCAGTGAAGATGAATGTTATTATTTTAATATTTTTGGAATATTGTGGTATTCTGTAAAGAAGGCTATGTGCTTGTATCCTTGGTTAAACTGGGGGAAGGTTCTTAGAGACAGTTTGTCTATGGGAACCAAGAGATGAAAGGTATCGGAGCTAGATGCATGCATTTATAATGACAGACTATGGTGAAGTCGGAATTACAAATAAATAAGTTAGGCATTAAAATTTTCATTAGTGGTAGGTAAGGACTTGACTTTTCTGTTGTTAAATTTCAAAGGGAGTTTAAGGGACTTTTACAACTTACAAAGATTTCATATGTAAACAAGGGAAGGCTATTACATTTTATTTGACCTGAAAGTGGAGGCAATAGGAAGACATGAAAGATTTTTATGTTTTGGAAAAGTTGAGTTCAAAGAGTTGCTTAGAACAATGGAATCTAGGATCAAAGGAGAAAAGGATATTTAAAGAAAGAATCACAGAATCACAGTGCAGAAGAGGCCCTTCGGCCCATCGAGTCTGCACCGACACGTGAGAGACACCTGGCCGATCTACCTAATCCCATTTACCAGCACTTGGCTCATAACCTTGAATGTTATGATGTGCCAAGTGCTCATCCAGGTACTTTTTAAAGGATGTGAGGCAACCCGCCTCCACCACCCTCCCAGGCAGTGCATTCCAGACCGTCACCACCCTCTGGGTAAAAAAGTTTTTCCTCACATCCCCCTAAACCTCCTGCCCCTCATCTTGAACTTATGCCCCCTTGGGACTGACCCTTCAACTAAGGGGAACAGCTGCTCCCTATCAACCCTGTCCATGCTCCTCATAATAGATCAGGTCGCCCCTCAGTCTTCTCTGCTCCAACAAAAACAACCCAAGTCTATCCAACCTCTCTTCATAACTTAAATGTTTCATCCCAGGCAACATCCTGGTGAATCTCCTCTGCAACCCCTCCAGTGCCATCACATCCATTCCCATAATGTGGCGGCCAGAACTGCACACAGTACTCCAGCTGTGGCCTCACCAAGGTTCTATACAACTCCAACATGACCTCCCTACTTCTGTAATCTATGCCTCGATTGATAAAGGCAAGTGTCCCATAATCCTTTTTCACCACCCCACTAACATGCCCCTCCGCCTTCAGAGATCTATGGACACATATGCCAAGGTCCCTTTGTTCCTCAGAACTTCCTAGTGCCATGCCGTTCATTGACTACTTCCTTGTCAAATTACTCCTTCCAAAGTGTATCACCTCACACTTTTCAGGGTTAAATTCCATCTGCCATTTATCTGCCCATTTGACCATCCCATCTATATCTTCCTGTAGCCCAAGACACTCAACCTCACTATTAACGACCCGGCCAATCTTTGTGTCATCCGCAAACTTACTAATCCTACCCCCCACATAGCCATCTATGTCGTTTATATAAATGACAAATAATAGGGGACCCAGCACAGATCCCTGTGGTACGCCACTGGACACTGGCTTCCAGTCACTAAAGCATCCTTCTGTCATCACCCTCTGTCTCCTACAACTAAGCCAATTCTGAATCCACTTTATCAAATTACCCTGTATCCCGTGTGCATTTGCCTTCTCTATAAGTCTCCCATTTGGGACCTTGTCAAAGGCTTTGCTGAAATCCATATAAACTACATCAACTGCACTACCCTCATCTACACACCTGGTCACCTCCTCAAAAAATTCAATCAAATTTGTTAGGCATGACCTCCCTCTGACAAAGCCATGCTGACTATCCCTGATCAAACCTTGCCTCTCCAAGTGGAGATAGATACTCTCCTTCAGAAATTTCTCCAATAGTTTCCCAACCAATGACGTGAGACTCACTGGCCTGTAGTTCCCTGGCTTATCTCTACAACCCTTCTTAAATAGCAGAACCACATTAGCTGTTCTCCAGTCCTCTGGCACCTCCCCCGTGGCCAGAGAGGAATTAAAAATTTGGGTCAGAGCTCCTGCGATCTCCTCCCTTGCCTCCCTCAGCAGTCTAGGACACAAATCATCCAGACCTGGAGATTTGTCCACTTTTAAGCCTGCCAACACCTCCAATACCTTGTCACTCCCTATATCAATTTGCTTAAGAACCTCACAGTCTCTCTCCCCAAGTTCCATACCTTCATCCTCATTCTCTTGGGTGAAGACAGACATGAAGTATTCATTCAACACTCTAGCAATGTCCTCTGGCTCCACCCATAGATTGCCCCCTTGGTCCCTTATGGGCCCTACTCTTTCCCTGGTTATCCTCTTCCCATTGATATACTTATAGAATATCTTGGGATTTTCCCTACTTTTACCAGCCAGAGCTTTCTCATATCCCCTCTTTGCTCTCCTAATTGCTTTCTTAAGCCCTGCCCTGCACTTTCTGTGCTCCACTAATGCCTCTGCTGATTTGCTTCCCTTGTACCTGCTAAAAGCCTCTCTTTTCCTTCTCATCATAACCTGAATATCCCTGGTCATCCATGGTTCTCTGGGCTTGTTACTCCTTCCTATCACCCTAGAGGGAACATGTTGAGCCTGTACCCTCCCCATTTCCTTTTTGAACACCTCCCACTTTTCCTCTATAGGAACAAGTAACTGTTCCCAGTCTACCTTGTCCAGATCCTGCCTTATTTTACTAAAATCCACCCTCCCCCCAATCAAAAACATTTTTTTGCAACTTGTCTATTTCTTTGTCCATAACAAACTTCAACTGTACCATGTTGTGGTCACTATCACTAAAATGCTCCCCCACCACCACCTCAGCCACCTGTCCGGCTTCATTCCCCAGAATTAGGTCCAGCACTGCGCCGTCCCTTGTTGGACCCTCTACGTATTGACCTAAAAAGTTCTCCTGTACACATTTCAAGAAATCTACTCCATCCAAGCCCTTAACACTATGTCTATCCCAATGAATGTTGGGAAAGTTGAAATCACCTAATATAATTACTCTATTGTTGTTTTTACAAACCTCCGCAAATTGTGTCACATTAGTTGAGTTGAATTGGCTGTGTGGGGAGATGTGCTGAGACCTATTGTATTCTGAGAAAAGTTGTGAATTTCACGTAGCCAACCAGTTTCAAGCAGAGAAAATTTATTTTCAGAGGACAGTCTGTTTCTGAACTTCTTTCAGATTTCCACAGTAGAGTGGAAAAGAGTGAGAAGTCGTGTAGTACACTTTATTAAAGAAGCAGCAGTTTTTGCCTTGGGTAATATTATTGAATTTTTCTAGTGAAAAGTCTATGAGGGATTTTTTTTAAAAGCCATTCACGGGATGTGGGCTTCGCTGGCTGGGCCATTTATTGCCCAACCCTAGTTGCCCTTGAGAAGGTGGGGGTGAGCTGCCTTCTTGAACCGCTGCAGTCCATGTGGTGTAGGTACACCCACAGTGCTGTTAGGGAGGGAGTTCCAGGATTTTGACCCAGCGACAGTGAAGGAACGGCGATATATTTCCAAGTCAGGATGGTGGGTGACTTTACTACCATTTTCTCTCCTATTTTTTGCCAAGTTGTTTACTTGTGTGTTCTGTCCGGGTAGGTTTTTTGGGGGAATGTTTTGTAAGACTGTTTCAGCTGTGTAACTTTGATCTTGTGTGTTTGAGGTTTTTTTTTCTTCTTGTTAATAAATCTTTAATTTACTGGGATTCTACGTTTCTGGGAGCAGTAGTTTTCCACTCATTTTCAAAATACAAAACACAAAAAAGGTCCTGACCAGTAAGACAAGTTTCCCTCTGGGATTTGGCTTGCTCAGCAAATAACATCAGCTGTGGTCGTAACAGCACCTACAGGCTACAGAACACAAAGCCTGTGACAAATGATGTTAAAGTGAAACTTGCAACATAGATACATTGACTGGATTTGCCTGGAGCCGGGGAGATTCCAAGGACCTAAATAAACAGCAGCTGGGGCCCAATTCTGGGATTTGTGGCCCATTCCCAGAGCCCCATAATTTTCACCAGCGTATGGTACGCAGGCAGGCTGGTGTAAGTCATGAGTCGGTGCCCTGCACTCCTGACCTGGCCAGCTCCATTGTGGGGATAGGCATTTGCTATCTCTCTGTAATTTTCATGGAGTCAGGCCAGGTTTCCAAGGACTCATGATTAAGCCAAGAATGCATAATGAGGCTTGGCTAAGATATCCTTTACTCAGCTTCACCCCAGGGAAAACAATGCTTGATTGACAGCTCTTTCTCTATGATCTATACTCAATTTCACAATGTCTATTTACACAAGATAAAGAGGTTTCAAGTGCTAGCAGTTTCTGCTATTGATACTTTAAAGGGCCCGAATGATTGACACTTTTATAGGGCCGAAGTAAAGGAATTTCTATGAATGAATGACTCTTTAAAAAGTTTTCACATGTGCTATTGTTACCATAGGGTTCAGTGGTTCTGTACAGTGTATATACTGGGTAAATGGGCATTGAAGTGCCATAGGTTGGCATGGATGGTATCAGGGGCCAAGCAGTAGGCGGGTGAGGGCATAGGTTGGCATAGAAGGCATGAGGGGCTTTGAGGGGTTGGGGAGCATAGTTTGGTATGGAGGGTATGAGGAGCCATGGGAGATGGGTGGGTGATATAGATTGAGATGAATGGTATGACAGCACTTTGGGGGGGTGGGTGGGGGCTTAGGTTGGCATGGAGGTTATGAGGGGCCATGAGGGGATAGGTGAGGGCACAAGGTAGCATGAGGTGGTATGGATGGGGCATGGGCTGTGAGGGCTAGAGAGCTGTTTGTTGTTTTATTGATCTTTAACTGGGACAAAGTCCCAGAGCACCATGGCGGACCTTTTAAACAGCCTGCATTGGCACCCAGCAGCCCCTGTGGATGTATCCAAACTCTTCCTGGGAGCAGCAGGTCTGACTCCAGTTGTCACCCAACCGTCCGGAACGAAAACCCCATCTTCGCGGGCACTTAGTCCTGAGGCAATCACACTGAGCCAGGAAGTCTCCTAATTATCACTGCCCACCTCAAAAATGAAAATTCTGCCCGTTGTCACTAGTTTATTAAAGTGAAACAATGGTAAGTGAGTCAACATTAAATGGGAACTTACTGTACTCAGCAAGTCAGACAGCATCTGTCAAGAGAAATAGAGTTAACATTGCAGGTAATGATGATTTTGAGAGGAACATTTTCCAGGTCCAAACAAGAATCACAAACTTCAACAAAGCCAATTACAATAGGTGTGAGAGGAGAGTTGATTAAAATTGATTGGGTAAATAGGCTAAATGTTATGGCAGTAAATAAATAGTAGGAAACATTTAAAGGAATAATTCAAAATGTTCAACAAAAATGTATTTAATTAAAAACAAAATCTCTGTAAGATGGATCCATCCCTGGCTAACTAGGGAAGTTAAGGATAGTATTGGATTAAAGAAGAGGCTTATAATGTTGCAAAGAATAGCTGTAAGCCTTGAGGATTGGGAGAGGTTTAGAAACCAGCAAAGGGTGACCCGAAAAGTTGATCAAAAAAGAAAACAACTTGAATATGAGAGTAAACTAACCAGGAATATAAAAACAGGTTGTAAGAGCTTTTGCAGTATATAAAAAGGAAGAGAGTAGCTAAAATAAACATTGGTCCTTTAAAGGCAGAGACAGAAGAAATTATCATGGGGAATGAGGAAATGGCAGAGACATTGAACAAACATTTTGTGTAGATATTACATACCAGAAATAGAGAGTAATCAATGGGTTAATAAGAGTGAGGTAATTATCTGCAAAGAAAGCATTTTATTGCAACTTAAAAGACTAAAACTTAACAAATCCCCAGGAGCTGATGGTCTCTATCCTAGGGTACTAAAAGTGTTGGCTGCAGAGATAGCGGATGTACTAAATATTCACTCTCTCCTCCGTAGCACAGTGGCAGCAGTATGTACCATCTGCAAGATGCACTGCAGCCTTTATTGCAAGGGGATTTGAGTACAGGAGTAAGGAATTCTTGCTGCAATTGTACAGAGCCTTGATGAGACTGCACCTGGAGTATTGTGTATGGTTTGGTCTCCTTACCTGAGGAAAGATATACTGGCCATAGAGGGAGTGCAACAAATTTTCACCAGACTGATTCCTGGTATGGCAGATTTGTCCTAAGAGGAGAGACTGAGGAGACTGGGCCTGTATTCTCTAGAGTTTAGAAGAATGAGGGGTGATCTCATTGAAGTATCACAGTATCTTTACAGTGCAGAAGGAGGCCATTTGACCCATCGAGTCTGCACTGGCTCACTGAAAGAGCATTCCACCTAGTCCCACTCCTCTGCCTTATCACCGTAATTTTGCACATTCTCTCTTTTCAGGTAGCAATCCAATTCCCTGTTGAATACCTCGATTGAACCTGCCTCCACCACCCTCTCAGGAAGTCCGTTCCAGACTCCAACCACCCTCTGGGTGAAAAAACTTTTCCTCACATCACATTTACTCCTTTTGCCAATTGCTGTGAATCTGTGCCCTCTATTTCTTAATGTTCTCTTGAGTTTCTCACTATTTACCCTGTGCATACCCCTCAGGATCTTGAATGCCTCTATCAAGTCTCCTCTCAGCCTTCTTTTCTCCAAGGAAAACAGTCCCAACCTCTCCAATCTATCCTCATAGCTATAGTTCTTTATCCCGGGAACCACTCCAGACTGCAGGTGAAATCTTACACCTAGCTAGAAGACACCAGCAATGTGTTTATTTTTTTCAGCTTACTAATACAATTGATGGAATGAAAGGATGTTATTGTTGGAAGAGGTAAAGTTAAAAGCCAAGTGATACAGTGAAAAATTTACATTCAAAGAGAAAGATACGTATAAAGGATAAAGGAGATTGTGTGTAAGGTAGAGGCATTGTAAGATCCAACAAGTGTGAGAAGCCTCCAGCTTGTAAGCCTCAAGTCTGTTTGCAAGGACCCAGAGCTGGAAGAAACTTGTTTTGAATGTGCATTGCCAGGTGTCTATTAAATCTATGAGTTTTACTGTTGCCTTAATGAAGGTGTAACTGAGAGTCAGATTAATTAGGGGATTTTTGTAGTAATTTTGTAGATATACGTATGTGTTTACAATCTTTCTTGTATTAAATGTTTAAATTAGTATTATAAAAAACCTCGTGAGACTTGGTGGTCTTATTACTATTGAATTCAAAGCCTGTATCCCAATGCATACAAATAGCAAAAATGGGTTATGACAGTTGTTTCAAGTGGCCCTCTGGGATTTGAACAACTCAGCCTTTACCATCGGCTGTGCCATAATACTGGACTCTCACTCACTCCGACCCTGTTCCTGGTCTGATCACTACCCTGGGTCTCTGGAACACTAGCCCAGTGACAATACCACCTCGCCACCGCTTCCCCTTGGATTTGGATTAATTGCAGCCGACTTTCTTCTCACTCACTCACTCCCACTCTGTTCCTGGACTCTTGCCCACTCCCACATCGTTCTTGGTCTGATCCTGTATCTCGCTCAGTCGCACTCTGTACCTGGACTGATCCTGCAGCCTCGGTCTCACCCCTACCCTGCTCTCAGTTGGATCTTAGTCTGCAAAGTGCAGTGAAAATGGTCTGCACTGTGTTTACAGAGACTGATTTAAAGGAATTTTGTGATGGGTAATTGTTATGGATTGTTTTTTTATTATTCCTTCATGGGATGTGGGTGTCGATGGCTAGGCCAGCATTTATTGTCCATCCCTAATTTCCCTGGTTCAGAGGGAATTTTTAAGAGTCAACTACATTGCTGTGGGTTTGGAGTCACTTGATTTCCTTCCCTAAAGGGGCATTAGTGAACCTGATAGATTTTTACAACAAAGATGGTTTTGTAGTTATCATTAAACTTTTAATTCCAGATATTCAAATTCCACCATCTGCCATGGTGGGATTTGAACCTGGGTCCCTAAAGCACTGCCCTGGGTCCCTGGAACAATAGTCCAGTGACAATACCACTACGCCACCACCTCTCCTTGGATTTGGATTAATTGCAGCTGATTTTCTTCTCTCTCAGGTTTAAAGGAGACAATCACTTCTGAGGGTTTGGGACTGAGCGTTGCCACTAACTACCTGGGCCCATTCCTCCTGACCAACCTGCTGCTCCTTGAGTACTACACTCGTCATTGTTGCTAATACAGATTAACTAGACCAGAAAAATCAAACCAAGAACTGAGTTTATTTCGCCAAAGAGTAGTGAGAATGTGGAACTCACAACCCTCAAGGAGGCAAATAGCACAGATACATTTAAGGGGAAAGCTAGATAGGTACATGAGGGAGATGGGAACAGGAAGATATGTTAATGGAGTGATGCTGATGCGGAGCACAAACTCTGGTATAAGATGAAACGAATGGCCTGTTTAGGGGCTGTACAGTATAGGTAACTCTGAGCAGTTCTGTTGCAACCTCGTTTATAATTTTCAGACCTGATGAAATGCTCTCAGAGCGCCCGGATTGTGGATGCCTCTTCGGTGAATCGCAGAAGGGGGAAGATCGACTTTAGGCATTTTAAAGGAGAGAATGTGTCTAACTCATGGGGAGATGCAATGTACAACAACGCCAAACTAATGAATGTGCTGTTTACCAGGGAGCTGTGTAATCAGCTCCGTCACACAGGTAGAAAGAGTGTTAAGATAGCTGGGACTGGCGTGGGTGTGAGGTCTATCAGTAAGGGTCAGTGTTATCACTGACATTCAATACTGTACCTTGAAAAGGGTGTTACGACTGAGATGGGGGTAGTGCACTGTTTCTAGTTCTACTACTTCACGTCACAACATATATTTAAATGATTTTTCCAGCTTTAAGGCAACAGTCCAAAATAGGTTTTTAATTTAAATAGCACAGAATCACAGGATTACACAGCGCAGAAGAGGCCCTTCAGCCCATCAAGTCTGCACTGACATGTGAGAAACACCTGACCTACCTACCTAATCCCATTTACCAGCACTTGACCCATAGCCTTGAACATTATGACGTGCCAAGTGCTCACAGTCTTTGTGTTCCATCTGGTTTCGGTGCCATCACAAGAGATGGACTCCAGTTACTGCAACTGGACTCATTGGTGTCACGTTGATGCATGAATTCGGTTTCTTTCTGCACTTGTGATAATTTGGCGGGACTTACTCTACAAGGATGTTGCCTTATTGAAACTGCGTCACCCACATGTAGATCATGTGCAGCTAAATTTGACCTCTCCAGCTTATTCCCACAAATAGCTTTGTGTGACTGCAATAACTTCTCCAAATCACTTTCAGAATCCTTCATTTCTACCTCTTTCTCTTTATGTACCAACATTAATGCCTCCTTTTTCTCATCTTCCCTGTCAAAGTACTTTTTTAAGCATATTCACATGACACACCCTCTGCCTTTTTCTTCTATCTGGAGTATTTATTAAATAATTTACTTCACTCAGTTTCTTTTCAATTCTGTAAGGCCCACTAAACATTGCCTTTAATGATTCACCCAATACTGGGAGTAAAACTAATACTTTTTTCCCAGCAACAAAACTACGAGCTGTGGCTCTCTTAACTGCCTTTGCTTTCATCACCTGCTGTGATATCTTTAAATGGTCCTTAGCTAACTCAAATGCTCTGTTCAGTCTTTCCCTGAAGTTTGTCACATAATCCAAGAGATTAGTTTCCAAATTCCGACCCACTAATTTCTCCTGAATTAATTTCAGTGGTCCCCTTACCTCATGACCATAGACTAATTCAAAAGGACTAATTCCTTTTGATTCATTAGGAGCACCCCTGATAGCAAATAACAAGAATGAAATTCCCTTATCCCAATCAGGACCAAGCAGATCAATTACCCACTCCAGTGTAGAGGCAGAGGATGTCATATGAAATGATGTCAGGGGAGCTGTGTGTCAGGAGAATACCCTTCAGCAAGGAAGTGATGGGACACCTCTGTGAAATGTTGAAGGAAGGCCTGAAGCTAAACTTGAACTGCCTCACTGCCTTAACAGTGGAGATGAAACTCACAATGGCACTGAATTTCTTTGCATCTGGGTCTTTTCAACACGGCATTAGTGACATAAGACAATAAGAGATAGGAGCAGAAATTAGGCCATTCGGCCCATCGAGTCTGCTCCGCCATTCAATCATGGCAGATAGGTTTCTCAACCCCATTCTTCCGCCTTCTCCCCGTAACCTTTGACCCCCTTACCAATCAAGAACATAGCTATCTCCGTCTTAAATACACTCAATGACCTGGCCTCCACAGCCTTCTGTGGCAATGAATTCCATAGATTCACCACTCTCTGGCTAAACAAGTTTCTCCTCATCTCTGTTCTAAAAGGTCTTCCCTTTACTCTGAGGCTGTGCCCTTGGGTCCTAGTCTCTCCTACTAATGGAAACATCTTCCCCACGTCCACTCTATCCAGGCCTTTCAGTATTCTGTAAGTTTCAATCAGATCCCCCCATATCCTTCTAAACTCCATCGAGTATAGACCCAGAGTCCTCAAACGTTCCTCATATGTTAAGCCTTTCATTCCTGGGATCGTTCTCGTGAACCTCCTCTGGATCCTCTCCAGGGCCAGCACATCCTTCCTGAGATACGGGGCCCAAAATTGCTCACAATATTCTAAATGTGTCTGACCAGAGCCTTATAAAGCCTCAGCAGCACATCCCTGCTTTTATATTCTAGTCCTCTCGAAATAAATGCCAACATTGCATTTGCCTTCCTAACTACCGACTCAACCTGCAAGTTAACCTTAAGAGAATCCTAGACTAGGACTCCTAAGTCCCTTTGCACTCCAGATTTCTGAAATCTCTCCCCATTTAGAAAATATTCTCTGCCTCTATTCTTCCTACCAAAGTGCATGACCTCACACTTGCCCACGTTGTATTCCATCTGCCACTTCTTTGCCTATTCTCTTAACCTGTCCAAATCCTTCTGCAGCCTCCCTGCCTCCTCAATACTACCTGTCCCTCCACCTATCTTTGTATCATCTGCAAACTTAGCCAGGATGCCCTCAGTTCCTTCATCTAGATCATTAATGTATAAAGTGAAAAGTTGTGCTCCCAACACTGACCCCTATGGAACTCCACTAGTCACCGGCCGCCATCCTGAGGAGGACCCCCTTATCCCCACTCTCTGCCTCCTGCCAGACAGCCAATCTTCTATCCATGCTAGTACCTTGCCTCTAACACCATGGGCTCTTATCTTACTGAGCAGCCTCCTGTGCGGCACCTTGTCAAAGGCCTTCTGGAAGTCCAAGTAGATAACATCCATTGGCTCTCCTTTGTCTAACCTACTCATTACTTCCTCAAAGAATTCTAACAGATTTGTCAGGCATGACCTCCCCTTGATGAAACCATGCTGACTTTGCCCGATTTTACCATGCACTTCCAAGTATTATGAAATCTCATCCTTAATAGTGGACTCTAAAATCTTACCAACGACCGAGGTCAGGCTAATCGGCCTGTAATTTCCCGACTTTTGCCTCACTCCCTTCTTAAACAGGGGGGTTACATTAGCCATTTTCCAGTCCTCTGGGACCCTCCCTGACTCCAGTGATTCCTGAAATATCACCACTAACGCCTCAACTATCTCTTTAGCTATCTCCTTCAGAACTTTGGGGTGTAATCCATCTGGTCCAGGTGATTTACCCACCTTCAGACCTTTCAGTTTTCCTAGCACCTTCTCCTTGGTAATGGCCACCATACTCACCTCTGCCCCCCAACTCTCTTGAACTTTGGGTATGTTACCCGTGTCTTTCACCGTGAAGACTGACGCAAAGTACCTATTCAGTTCCTCCGCCGTTTATTTGTTCCCCACTACTACTTCTCCAGCGTCATTTTCCAGTGGCCCAATGTCCACTTTTGCCTTTCTCTTACCCTTTATATATCTAAAAAAAACTCTTGCTATCTTCTTTTATATTACTGGCTAGTTTACCCTCATATTTAATCTTCTCCCTCCTTATTTCTTTTTTAGTTGTCTTCTGTTGGTCTTTGTAGGCTTCCCAATCCCCTGGTTTCCCACTGCTCTTCGCCACATTGTATGCTTTCTCTTTAGCTTTTATGCTGTCCCTGACTTCCCTTGTCAGCCATGGTTGCCTCGTCCTCCCTTTAGTGTGCTTCTTCTTCCTAAGGATGAATTTTTGCTGTGTCTCCCAAATTACTCCCAGAAACTCCTGCCATTGCTGTTCCATTGTCTTTCCTGCTAGGCTCATCTCCCAGTCAATTCTGGCCAGCTCCTCCCTCATGCCTCTGTAGTTGCCTTTATTCAACTGTAATACCGTTACATCTGATTCCAGCTTTTTCCTCTCAAATCGCGGGGTAAATTCTATCATATTATGGTCACTTCCTCCTAAGGGTTCCTTCACCTTAAGCTCCCTTATCAAATCTGCCTCATCACACATCACTAAATCTAGAATTGCCTGTTCCCTAGTGGGCTCTACCACAAGCTGCTCCAAAAAGCCATCTCGTAGACATTCCACAAATTCCTTTTCTTGGAACCACTACCAACCTGATTTTCCCAGTCTACCTGCATATTGAAATCCCCCATGATCACTGTAACCTTGCCTTTCTTACATGCCTTTTCTATCTCCTGGTGTATCTTGTGCCCCACATCCTGACTACTGTTCGGAGGCCTGTACATAACTCCTATTATAGTTTTTTTACCTTTGCGGTTCCTCAACTCTACCCACACAGATTCTACGTCATCTGACCCTACGTCATTTTTTGCTATCGATTTAATTTCATTTCTTACTAACAAAGCAACCCCACTTCCTCTGCCATCCTGCCTATCTTTTCGATAGGATATATATTCTTGGATATTTAGCTCCCAGTCCTGATCCCCTTGCAGCCATGTCTCCGTGATGCCCACCACATCATACCTGCCAATTTCAATCTGCGCCACAAGCTCATTTACCTTATTTCGTATACTGCGTGCATTCAGATACAACACCTTCAGTCCTGTATTTCCCATCCCCTTTCTCATTGTCGTCCCTTTATCTGATGTGCTTGAAGTTAGATTCCTAGCCTTTCCAAACACTCTGTCCTATTTTGTGTTCTGGAGACTTTAATAATAGCCTCTCCTGGGCTCTCCTTTCTTTTCAGTTCTTTCATAATTTTCAATGAAGTTGAATCCACGCCCCCCCACACGCTAACCTGTTGCTTTGTTTCCCATTAGTCAGACTTCTTGGAGTTTTACCCTTCCCTTCCCCCCAACTTTCTAGTTTAAAGTCCTGTTGACCACCCTATTTACCCTTTGTGCTAGAACATTGGTCCCAGATTGGTTCAGGTGGAGACCATCCCAACGGTACAGATCCCTGCTGTTCCAATACTGATGTCAGTGCCCCACGAAATGGAACCCCTCTTTCCCACACCACTCCTTTAGCCACATGTTTACTTCCCTTATTCTCGCGTCCCTATGCCAATTTGCACGTGGCTCGGGTAGTAATCCGGAGATTATAACCCTTGAGGACCTGTTCTTTAATTTAGTTCATAGTTCCTGATAATCCCCAAACAGGTACTCTTTCCTAGTCTTACCTATGTTATTTGTCCTTACGTGGACCACAACAACTGGATCCTCCCCCTCCCTCTCCAATATCCTTTCAAGCCAGTCAGAGATGTCCCTCACCCTGGCACTGGGCAGGCAACATACCATGTGGTACTCTCGATCCTTCTTACAAAGGAAGCTATCAATTCCCCTAATTATAGAATCCCCTACAACTACCACTTGTCTTTTTGCTCCTCCCTCTTGAATGGCCTCCTGTGCCACGGTGCTGTGGTCAGCTGGCTCATCCTCCCTACAGCCCTCTTCCTCATCCACACAGGGAGCAAGAACCTCGTACCTGTTGACAAGGTCAAGAGCTGAGGCTCCTCTGTTCCTGAACACAGGATCCCTCTACCTGCCTCACTTGCAGTCACACCCTGCTGACCCTGACCACTGACCGAACTTGAGATACTTAATCTACCGGGTGTGACCACCTCCTGAAACAAAGCATCCAGGTAACTCTCCCCCTCCCGGATGTGCCACAGCATCCAGAGCTCGGATTCCAGCTCATCAGTTCTGAGCCGGAGTTCCTCCAGCAACCAACATTTGCGGCAGATGTGGTCACTGCGGCTCGCAATGGGATCTGCCAGCTCCCACATCATACAGCTACAGCACATCACCTGCCCAGCCATCTCGACTTAGATAATTAATTTATTAATCAGCTTTGCAGTGTTTTTTTTTCAAATTTGGTGCAAATTTCCTACCAACCAATCAGGTCACAGCTTTCCTGTGATGTCACTTTTTCAGTTTTGGCTTCAGTTACTCTGTGCCCCGAGGTCACCGCTCCGGTGCTCCTCCCTCCGAGTCTGCTCCCTGGAGACAAGGCCGTGAATCCCCGAGGTAAGCTAGATTTATACTCACCGCTCCGGTGCTCCTCCCTCCAAGTCTGCTCCCAGGATTTACTCACCAATCAGCTGCTTTTTCTTTAAAATCCACTTTCAGAAGAGTGTCCCTTGCAGGTCTGGTGCGCTCCTGAAGGCACTGCCTCTTCCTCTCTCTTTTTTTTAGGTTTGAGGAGGAGGGAGGGATGGAAACACTACAGCAATGTAATGTTTGGGGGTATTCCGTTCATTGACTGTGGGTCCTCCTCGATTCCCTTCTGAGTCGCGGTGGCAGTGGTGACTTCTCCCAGAATGCTTCAGTCACTTCTCACCAGCACCCTCCGTTGGATGCTCTTCCTCCTGTTGAGTGCAAGAGTCCTTCTCCTCGATTCCCTCCTGAATCATGGTGGCTGTGGTGACTTCTCCCAGAATGCTTCAGTCACTTCTCACCAGCGCCCTCTGTTGGATGCTCTTCCTCCCGTTGAGTGCAAACGTCCTTCTCCTTGATTCCCTCCTGAGTCGTGGCTGCGGTGACTTCTCCCAGAATTTTTTTTTTGAAAAATATACTTTATTCATAAAATATCTGGAAGAACATTCCAAAACATTTCAAAATCACCATCACATAAGTACAATCAGGTTCAACTTTTACACATGGATCACAAGGTGCATCAATACAATCAATGAATATTACAATCACTTCAATCTGGTCAATGCAGACAATCAGACAATGATATTGGAGTTATCAACATACATCATGTTGCACTCTGAGGTGCTTCAATACAATTATAATACAATTAGTATTCAATATATACATTCATTTTGAGCTGTACAGCCCGAGGGGTCTAAATAGTTCCCAGCCCCTCAGTGCACTGTGGCAGAAAGGTCTTAGACAGCGACCTTTCCCCATTGCACCTTTGCGGCGGCTGCCCCAAGCTTTAGTGCGTCCCTCAGCACGTAGTCCTGGACCTTGGAATGTGCCAGTCTGCAACACTCGGTTGGGGACAACTCTTTGCGCTGGAAGACCAACAAGTTTTGGGCAGACCAAAGAGCGTCTTTCACCGAGTTGATGATCCTCCAGCTGTAGTTGATGTTTGTCTTGGTGTGTGTCCCTGGGAACAGCCCGTAGAGCACAGAGTCCTGTGTCACAGAACTGCTCGGGATGAACCTCCTTTATCTAGAGGCTTGTACATCACGTCCCCGTGGACACGATCCATTTTCAACCTCCAGATAAAGCGAAAGATGGCTCGGGTGATCACCATCGTGCAGGAGTCTGGAATGGGCCAGACCTGCGCCACGTACAGGAACAGCGACAGTACATTACGTCTGCTATGAGGAGGCGCCCGCCCACCACCTCCTTAGCCTCAGAGATGGAGAAGTTGCCTCCCCACAGCAGAATACCCAGGCTAGAGGAATGGGAGTCGTTTCCTCCCGACCAGATCGATGGCCCATGGGACCCACCATCATGACCATTGCCTGTAGGAGCTGAGGTGCGGGAGCGCACACTCCTGCAGAAACAACAGGTCAGCTTTGACCTTGGCTAGGTAGTCCAAGGTCGCAACACATCGTGTAGTAGATTTAATGCTACGCACATTTATGGATACAATCTTTACACCCATTTTAAAGCATTTAGTCTCTTACCAAACCTGTTGTCTCTGAGAGTCCCAGACCTTTGGTCTGCTCCTGCATCCCCATAGTGTTCACAAATTGCCTCACTTTGGATGGGCTGAGGAAACTGTCCCGAGCCTCCCCATTGGCAATGTTCTGTTCAGGTGGCATCTGGGGGATCATGCAGAGAACGGGATTTGAAATGTCCTCTGTTGGAGAAGCTTCTCCAATCCTCTCCCCCTCTGGGGCGTTGCTGCTCCCGGCTTCCTGGAGCTGGGGTGCGCTGAGCGCCTCACTGCTCCCAGATTGCTGGGGCTGGGGTGCGCTGGCCTCTTCGGGTTGTGGGCAAAGTTGGGGTGCGCTGGTCTCCTCATTGTCTCCAATGTTCTGGAGCTCGGGTGTCTCGTCCTCCAACTCCCTAGAGCTTTGCCACTTCTTCTGTAGATGCCGCCCTTTCGCTTCTTCATCCGAAGAGCAGCTGCCCTTGTCACCCGAGTCGGATGGGAGACGCCTCTTGCCACTTGTCTGGGAAGAGGCTTGGTCCCTTCTTAGCCCCTTCTTCCTTTTGGCTCTCTTCACCAGCTGCCACTCCCCCTGCTGATTTTCCACTGCTTCCTCCTCCATTGATTCGCTCTCCTGAGGAGTGGGAGGTTCAGGGGGCAGTGCTGTTGATTGGCTGTCTGCTGCCTCAATCTTTTCCTCCACCTTATCTCTCTGTGTCCTCCTTTGTCCCGTTGTTCTCACTGGGGGCCTTGGTGGTTGGAGTGTTGCAAGTGTCCTTGGTAGTAGTGACATGAAGCATTTCCTCTGCTTCCCCCTTGTTGGCTTTGGCTGCCTGTGCGTAAGTGAGGCAGCGTTTGGGGCAGGTCCTGTAGAGGTGAGCTGCCTCGCCACACAGGTTGCAGCACTTAGTCTGTTTGCAGTCCTTTGTCTGGTGCCCTTCCTGTTTGCAGTTCTTGCAGAGGGCGGCGCTGCAGTTGGCCGCCACATGACCAGACTTGCCGCATGGGCGACAGAGTTTGGGCTGCCCAGCGTAGACACGGCTTCCCCCGACAGCGAAGCTGGAAGGAGGGTGGAAGATGGCTCCCTTACCGTCGGTCTTGAGCGTGACCTTTACCTGGCGTTTGCATGTCCAAATCCCGAAGGCGTCTTTAACCTCGGTGCAGCTCCAAACCTTGTCGACGTACCTGGCGAGGAAGGTGAACATGTTGGCGACAGGGACGTGGGGGTTGTAGAGATGCACACTCACCACCCGGTCCCATTGCAACGGCAGAGCAAAGAACGGCTCCACTGTCAGGATCTTCAGCTCCGGCTGGTCTCTCTTCTCCTCGAACACCTTCAGGAACTTGACGCAAGCTGCCACACGCTTGAAAGTCACGTCGAAACATCCAGCGCTGGGGAAGTCTCGCAGGGAGTAGATCTCCTCCGCTTCAAATCCACACGCCTTCAACAGTATCCGCTTGATGAAGAAGGCCTCCCAGAATGCTTCAGTCACTTCTCACCAGTGCCATCTGTTGGATGCTCTTCCTCCTGTTGAGTGCAAGAGTCCTGCTCCTCGATTCCCTCCTGAGTCGCGGTGGCTGTGGTGACTTCTCCCAGAATGCTTCAGTCACTTCTCACCAGCGCCCTCTGTTGGATCATGTGGAACATTTCACCTGGTCGCTACGGCTTTTGGACACTGAGCTTTGAAAATTCACGGTGTGTCCCTCCGTCCCTCTCTTCCACACTTCCTTCCAAAATAAGACAAGAGAACTGCTGTGGTAAAGTTTTAAAAAAAAAAGTTTTATTTTATTTCTAAAAATGTGAAAAAGTTGAGTTAGTTAGCATTCAAAATGTATTTGTGAAGCTGCTTAAGTTAAAGGTTACTGTGTTGTCAAAAATTTAAGGTTATTACATTATTTCTGTGAATAAATGGTTTTCATAAAACTTGACAGATTGCTACAAATGTGCTAGTACAGCATCAAAAACACTGAACAGAAGATAACTATAACTGAATAATATAACTCAAATAAACAACAAATCTGAACCGGAACATTTCTAAATGAAGGCACAAATATATGAATAAACAACACAAACCAAAGATAAGCCAAATGTAAGAAAACACAGTTTACAGTCAAAAGCGCAATAAATAAGGAACACAAAACAATGAAAAAACAAAGAAAATACCCATCATGAAAAAAATGGGGTGGATGTGGTAGAGAAGGCAGCGTTGGAGGGAGAGGGGAGATGCCCTAATTCCTTTCTCGTTGCCCCCCTGGCCCCTTCCCCGTGCCGGAACCTTCTGTGTCCCAGTTGCATGCCCAGCATGAAGTGTCCCTGAACTGGGTGGCTGCTGGACAGAAGGAAAAGGACAAAGATGGACCGGAAATAAAGGTCCTGAATTGGGGGAAGGCCAATTTCAATATGATAAAGACAGGACCTGGCCAAAGTGGACCTGGGAGCAGCTACTTGTAGGAAAGTCTACATCAGACCAGTGGGAGTCATTCAGAAAGCAAATAGTGATGATCTCTCACTACTCCCAACATGTTCACTGTCATGACCGATGCAGTTAGTGAAGCGGAGTTATTTAAAAATCCCAGAGGGAAACTTTAAACAACTGTCATAACCTATAATTTTATGTGTTATGTTTCAGATGCGACTCTAAACTCAGGAATCAGACCATCAGTACTTCATGTTTTACATTAAACTAAATGAAACATTTTATTAATTTACACAGGCTAAAATATATACACACATGGCCACAAATTACTACTATCATAACCTTTAACAAACTCCCAAACTAATCTCCATTAAGGCAACAACAACCCATAGACTTAACCAAACACCAGGCAAAGCATTTTCACCTTATAAATTCAAAATGAGGTTCTTTCCACTGTGGGGCCGGTTGGAGGCTTACAGCTGCCTTTTGATCTTACATTGCCTCCACCCTGCACACCCGAAAACTACTGAAGTTATACCTACCACTACTGATTGAATTCAAATTCTCATTGTCTCACCAGTCTCTTTGAACTTCACCTTTTTAACAATGAAACTCCTTTCATTGCACCAATTTTATTAGTAATATATTGCTTTGTAGCTGTTAGAAAGGTGTCAGATTTTCACCCCACTTCTTGAATGTTCTATTCAAAAAAATGCAAATGCATGCTATCTCCCTTACATACTAGTCCCCATCTAGGAAACAAACTGGTTGGCTTTAATCTAATTAAGACACACCCACAGACTAAACCTCTATCTTAAAAGAAAAATATTATCCAAAATATTATATACATTAATAGCTTCATGACATTCCCAAAAAGGTGAAGGGTAGGACCAACAAGTCCAGGGAATCTTGGATGTCAAGGGATATAGAAGACTGGATAAGGGAAAAAAAAGGAGGCTTATGGAAGATACAGAGGGCTGAAGACAGCAGAAGCCCTAGAGGAGTATAGAAAGTGTAAGGGGGCACTTAAAAAAGTAATTAGGGGAGCGAAGAGGGGGCATGAAAAAACACTGGTGGGCAAGATAAAGGCAAATCCCAAGGCATTTTATAAATATATTAAAGGTAAGAGGATAACCAGTGAAAGAGAAGGGCCCATTAGTGACCTCTGTACTTGGAGCCAGAGGACGTAGGTGAGGTTTTGAATGATTACTTTTCACCTGTGTTCACTATGGAGAAGGACAATGTAGGTGTAGAAATCAGGGATATACTTGAACAAATTAGCATTGAAAGACGGGAGGTTTTAGCGGGTTTAAAAGTGGATAAATCCCCAGGCCCAGATGAGATGTATCCCAGGCTGCTATGTGAGGCAAGGGAGGAGATTGCAGGGGCTTTGATACTAATTTTGAAATCCTCTGTGGCCTCAGGAGAGGTGCCAGAGGACTGGAGAACAGCAAATGTGGTACCATTATTCAAGAAGGGTAGTAGGGATAAACCAGGAAATTATAGGCCAGTGAGTCTAACATCAGTGGTAGGGAAAGTATTGGAAAAAATTCTGAGGGACAGGATTAATCTCCAATTGGAGAGGCAGGGATTAATCAGGGATAGTCAGCATGGCTTTGTCAGGGGGAGATCATGTCTAACAAATTTGATTGAATTTTTCGAGGAGGTGACTAGTTGTGTAGATGAGGGTGGTGTAGTTGATGTAGTCTACATGGACTTCAGTAAGGCTTTTGACAAGGTCCCTTATGGGAGAATGGTCAAGAAGGTAAGAGCCCATGGGATCCAGGGCAATTTGGCAAATTGGATCCAAAATTGGCTTAGTGGCAGGAGGCAGAGGGTGATGGTCAAAGGTTACTTTTGTGATTGGAAGCCTGTGATGAGTGGTGTACCGCAGGGTTCAGTGCTGGGATCTTGCTGTTTGTAGTATACATTAATGATTTAGACGTGAATATAGGAGGTATGATCAGTAAGTTCACAGATTACACAAAAATTGGTGGTGTCGTAAATAGTGAAGAGGAAAGCCTTAGATTACAGGATGATATAGATGGGCTGGTAAGATGGGCAGAGCAGTGGCAAATGCAATTTAATCCTGAGAAATGTGAGGTGATGCATTTAGGGAGGACTAATACAGCAAGGGGATACACAATGAATGATAGGACCTAGGAAGTACAGAGGGTTCAGAGGGACCTTGGTGCACATGTCCATAGATCCCTGAAGGCAGCAGCACAGGTAGATAAGGTGGTTAAGAAGGCATATGGGATACTTCCCTTTATTAGCCGAGACATAGAATATAAGAGCAGGGAGGTTATGTTGGAGCTGTACAAAATGATAGTTAGGCCACAGCTGGAGTACTGTGTGCAGTTCTGGTCGACACACCATAGGAAGGATGTAACTGCACTGGAGAAGGTGCAGAGGAGATTCACCAAGAAGTTGCCTGGGATGAAACATTTAAGTTATGAAGAGAGGTTGGATAGACTTGGGTTGTTTTTGTTGGAGCAGAGAAGACTGAGGGGCGACCTGATTGAGGTGTACAAGATTATGAGGGGCATGGACAGGGTGGATAGGGAGCAACTGTTCCCCTTAGTTGAAGGGTCAGTCACAAGGGGACATAAGTTCAAGGTGAGGGGCAGGAGGTTTAGGGGGGATGTGAGGAAAAACTTTTTTACCCAGAGGGTGGTGACGGTCTGGAATGCGCTGCCTGGGAGGGTGGTGGAGGCGGGTTGCCTCACATACTTTAAAAAGTAGCTGGATGAGCACTTGGCACGTCATAACATTCAAGGCTATGGGCCAAGTGCTGGTAAATGGGATTAGGTAGGTAGGTCAGGTGTTTCTCACGTGTCGGTGCAGACTTGATGGGCCAAAGGGCCTCTTCTGCACTGTGATTCTGTGATTCTGTGTGAATAACCAGGGGGCATAGATTTAAGGTAAGGGGCAGGAGATTTAGAGGAGATTTAAGGAAAAAAAATTTTCACCCAGAGGGTGGTTGGAATCTGGAACATACTGCCTGAGGGGGTGGTAGGGGCAGGAACCCTCACAACATTTAAGAAGTATTTAGATGAGAACTTGAAACGCCATAGCAAATAGGGCAATGGGCCAAGTGCTGGAAAATGGGATTAGAATAGATAGGTGCTTGATGGCCGGCACAGACACGATGGGCCAAAGGGCCTGTTTCTGTGCTGTGTAACTCTATGACTCTATGACTATATATACTGCTATAGAACACAATCTCAGGTATACCATACCCTGCCATATAACACAACTATATAACACAACCTTGAATATAACATAAGCTGCCTTATGACTCAACCCATTGTATGTAAAACCTCTCTGTATTTATCACAACAAAATAGGCAGCAACAATAATAACTTGTATTTATACAGTGATGCGATGAATATAGGGTCAGAAGCCTATTTCAGGGTAAATATGAAAGTTTGCAAACAAGTTACAAGAGAGTTGGAAATGGGAACAAGACTGTGATCTGAGTTAGTCTCAATAGTTATCATGACAATAATAACTTGCATTTGTATAACACCTTCAGTAATGAACCATCCCTCACCGTTTCACAGCCATGTTATCAAACAGAATTTGACATGGAGCCGTATATTAAGACAGGTGACCAAAAACCTGGTCAAAGAGGGAGGTATTAAAGAGGAGAAAAGAGAGGCAGGGAGGTGGTGAGATTTAGGGAGGGAATTCCAGACTTTGGGGTCCAGGCCGCCGACAGTGGGGCGATTAAAATTGGGGATCTTACGTCTTAGGTTGAAGACCTTTCAGAAACGTTAACCCTGGTTCCCTCTCCACAGATGCTGCCAGACCTGCTGAGTCTTTCCAGCACAGTCTGATTTTATTTCAGATTTCCAACATCCGCGGTATTTTGCTTTTATAATCGGTGTTTCATTCACCACCACATCTCATCCAGGAATGCCCACCTTGAGTCTAGTCCAGCCAACAGCGAAATTAAAGAGAAGGCCGAGATACAGATCAGTGCTACCAAGAGGAGGACACCCAGGAAGGAAAAGAGGAAAAAGAGAAAGAGGAATTATTGACAATCCTCGAAAAGAGAAACACGTTTTTTTTTCCTTTTCCTCTTTCTCCTCCCTTCACGCCTCATGCAGCTCACCACTTTGTGTTGCTTTGTGTTTGTTGTCTTTATGTGTTTCAGCTTGGAGGGGAGGGGCAGCAGGAGTGAACGTGACTGCACCCGGAAGATTCCCTCCAATGAGGGACCTAATGGACAACCGTCCCCTGAGAAGGAGGTCTTGGAGAAACCAGCCATGAACTGCCATGCACAACACACCCGAGTAAGCTTCCTGAGAAAACTTGATCTGTAAATAGTTATTACTGTAAATAGCTCACATGTTATTAAGTTTGACAACTGTATTTTTAAGAAAAGGGGGAGGGATGTGGTAAAGTGGAATACCATGTAACTTTAAGAGAATGCAAGTGGACAAATCATGTGACAGTACTGACCAATCAAGGTACAGCGCAAGCTACTGGTTAACTGTAAGTCTAGAGCTGGAGGTGGTTTTTTTCATTCTTGGGATGTGAGCTTCGCTGGCTGGGCCAGTATTTATTACCCATCCCTAGTTACCCTTGAGAAGGTGGTGGTGAGATGCCTTCTTCAACCGCTGCAGTGCGAACACACAAGGATTTAGTGCTTTGTCTTCTGTTACAATAAACAATCACAGTTTGTTCTTATGTTGGCCTCTCTCCGTTATTGATAGGGAGCATCAACTAACAAGTGCATATCGAGGTGTGCAATTCGAGTTTACTTCACTAGTGAACTCATAGACTCAAGACATTAAAAAACCCTTTCTCTGTTCCTCCTCCTCTCTCTGCTCCTCCCCTCTCTCTCTGTTCCTCCTCTCTCTGCTCCTCCCTCTCTCTGTTCCTCCTCCTCTCTCTGCTCCTCCCTCTCTCTGTTCCTCCTCCTCTCTCTGCTCCTCCCCTCTCTCTCTGTTCCTCCTCCTCTCTCTGCTCCTACCTCTCTCTCTGTTCCACCTCCTCTCTCTGCTCCTCCCTCTCTCTGCGCCTCCTCCTCTCTCCGCTCCTCCCCTCTCTCTCTGTTCCTCCTCCTCTCTCTGCTCCTCCCTCTCTCTGCGCCTCCTCCTCTCTCTGCTCCTCCCCTCTCTCTCTGTTCTTCCTCCTCTCTCTGCTCCTCCCCCTTTCTCTGCTCCTCCCCCTCTGTCTCTGCTCCTCCCTCTCTCTGATCCTCCATCCCTGTCTCTGCTCCTCCCCATCTCTCTCTGTGCCTCCTCCCGCTGTCTCAGCTCCTCCCTCACTCTGCCACTCCCCCTCACTCTGCCACTCCCCCTCTCTCTCTGTTCCTCTGTCTCTCTCAGCATCACCCTTTCTCTCTGCTCCATCCCTCCCTCTCTCCCCACCCCCCCCCCACTCTCTGCCACTTGGCCTCTCTCTGCTCCTCCCCTCACTCTGCAACTCCCCCTCCCTGCTCCTTTGTGTCTCTCTGCACCTCCCTTTCCATCTGCTCATCCCTCGCTGTCTCTGCTCCTCCCCCTCTTTCTCTGCTCCTCCCCTCTCTCTCCTCCTCCCCCTGTATCTGCTGCTCGCCCCCTCTGCTCCTGTCCAGTTTGTCTCCCTTCCTCCCCATCTCTGCTCTTCCCCCTCTCTCTGCCGCTCCTCCCTCTCTTCCCTCCCCTCCCCTCCCCTGTAATTACTTGATGGAGTGGACAGGTTTCAACAAGAACCAGATTACTTTATTACAGAGAGCTTTTCAGGTGCTACATTCTCAATCAGGACTCTCATCAGGAAGCCCCACCCCCCCAGATACCCCGTACTTTGGGCTTATTTGTCGGAGCCTCCCAGAACATCACGTGACCTCAGATAGAAAGCAGGAGAGGCTATACTCATAGTTACTACATTACTGCTCCCCCTTTAGTTTTTTTATAATTTCTATTTACAGGACAACATTGAATATCCAACAATTATATAAATATATACAACTTCAGGTGATTAAAGCTCAAGCCTCTGAGGTGATCCCCTAATTCAGCCTGAGCGGAGTAGCGCTACCACTTGGGGTTCCTCAGTAGGAATGACGGGACCTGGAACTGCAGCAGGAGACACATCATTAGAAAGTGGCAGTTCTGGGTTTGGCCAGTCTACAGAGACATCGGGCGTGTCTATTCTAGGTCGATCTGTCACCGCAGGAATTGATGGCTCAACGTTAATCACAAGCGGAATAGTTGGTTGTTGGAATGTCTCTCAATCATGAATATGATCGACATGCTTATGAACGATTCTATCTCCCACTTGTACTTGGAAAGATATTGGACCAGTCCCTGAGACAATGGTCCCAGGAACCCAACAAGGTCTACTTTCGAAATTTCACATGAATACTGTGTCACCTACACTGAGTGTGTGAGCTTTGCTGTGAATATCATGGTTTAATTTTTGATTACTCTGATTCCTCTCTACCTTCCCGTCTAATTTCGGAAACACCAGCCTTAACTGTGTGCGTAGGCAGCATTTCATCAACAACTCAGACGATGTTGAACCCGTAGTTGAATGAGGCGTTGTATGATAGCTGAGAAGGAAGTGGGAAAGTTGAGATTCTAGAGCACCTCCTGATAACCTTTACATACCAGACTTGAGAGCTGTCTTGGCTAAACCATTCGATGAGGCTGTAAGGGGCTGTTTGAATATGTCTGATTCCATTCAGATCCCCATGAATTCCTGAGACTCTGTGCTGGTAAAGGCTGTACTGTTATCAGAAATGACGATCTCAAGTGTGCCGCGTGTGCTAAAACAATGACGCAGCTTCTCGATAGTTGAGCTCAATGTTGGCGATTTGACTTCATTATACATATATCCATTTAGAATGTGCATCTACAATCAGTAAAAACATGGTACTTAAGAATTCCCCCCTACAAAATCAAATAAAAGCAAAATACTGCGGATTCTGGAAATCCGAAACAAAAACAGAAAATTCGAGAAAAACTCAGCAGGTCTGGCAGCATCTGTGGAGAGAGAGACAGAGTTAACGATTCGAGTCCGTATGACTCTTCTTCAGAGCTCTGAGGAAGGGTCATACAGACTAAAGACGTTAACTCTGCTTCTCTCTCCACAGATGCTGCCAGACCTGCTGAGTTTTTTTCCAGCATTTTCTGTTTTTGTCCTGCATAATCAATATGTAGTCTAACCCAGAGTGGACCAGGCCACTCCCACAGATACAGATGCTGAAACAGGCAACTTCTGTTGTTGCTGAGAGTGGAGACAGTGCTTGACCAGGCTCTCAATGTCACTGTCAATGCCTGGCCACCAGACATAGCTTCATGCAAGCATTTTCATCTCTGATATGCCTGGATGCGCACTGTGAAGCTCTGTCAAGAGTGGTTCTCTACCTTGTGATGGGACCACAACTCTTGATCCCCACAACAAGATTCCATCTTGACAGCTTAACTCTGTTTTTTGGACCATGGAATGGTCTCAAATCTTCAGATACAGGCAAATTTGACCATCATTGCAAAACAATGTCTCTGACTTTCGACAATATTGGATCTCTGTCCATCCAAATTCTAATTTGCTTCACGCACACAGGCAACGAATCCAGGAAATTCAGTAATAACACAGCTTCTTGTAGAACAGGAGCGTGTGCAATGCTATCTGGGAACGGAAGATAACTGAGTGCGTCCGCATTTGCAATATGCAAGCCAGGATGGTGCATACAGTTATACTCATATGCAGATAATATCAGAGCCCAATGCAGTATTCTTGCTGATGCTATTGGTGGAATGGCTTTATCCTCACTGAATAAACCCATTAATGGTTTATGGTCTGACACAATGGTGAAATGTCGTCCATGTAGATGCTGATGGAATTTCTTCACTCCGAATATCACCGATAAACCTTCCTTTTCCAGCTGGGAATAACCCCTTTCGGCCATGGAGAGGGCTCTCAAGACATAGCCAATGGGCTTTTCTGATCCATTTTCCATTCTATATGATAACACAGCTCCCACATCATAAGGGGAGGCATCACATGTCAATACCAACTCTTTCGATGGGTGGTAATTACCAATAAACATGAAGAATGTAACAGTTTGTTTACTTTCACAAAGGCTTCTTCCTGTTGTGAATTCCACAACCAACGGTGATTCTTTTTTAACAACAAGTGTAATGGTGCCAACACAGTTGATAAGTTAGGCAAATAGTGGCTATAGTAGTTGCTCATGCCCAGGAAGGACTTGAGTTCGGTTATATTGGATGGCAAGGTGGCACCTTTTATTGCCCGAGCTTTCCCTGCTACTGGATGCAAACCCATGGTGTCCACCCTGTGACCCAGGTAACTTCTGGTGCTTGAAATGTGCGTTTTTCCTTTTTTAACCATACGCAGGCTGACATGAACCTTCTTAGCGCCTCCTCCTGGTTGGCCAAGTGTTTGGTCTTGGTTGACTCTGTGATCAGAACATCTGGATAAGCTACCACCTTGCAAAAGACTCTCCATTGTCCTCTGGGAGGTAGCGCATGCAGTCGATACTCCAAAGGGTAGGCGAGTGTACTGATAAAGACCCTTGTGTGTGTTAATAGTCACATATTCTCTAGACGTACTATCCAGTTCTAATTGTTGGTAGGCGTGGCTCACCAGCTTTGCATATAAATCGTCCACCCTTGGAATGGGGTACTTGTCTCATTTTGTTGGCTTGTTCACGGTCAATTTATAGCCCCCACAAATAGGTATGATTTGGTCAGGCTTAACCAATGGAACTATGCGTGCTGCCCATTCTGAGAATTAGACAGGTTGGATGGTGCACAGTTCTGCATTCACTCTCTCCTTCAACACGTAAGGCACAGGTCTGGTGTCGCCTGAAGATCCACATATATCTTGCCCTGCATGTTTTTTAACTTCCCTAATTCATCCCAAAATACCCTGTCATATTCCCTTAGCCATTCAGGAACTCCTCCTGTTTACAGGTGAAATATCTCAGGCCACTCGAGCTTGATCTTCTGTAACCAGTCTTGGCCTAAAAGACTGGGTCCTCCTCCTTTAACTATTATCACAGGCCGCTGGGCTTTAATTTAGCAGTTGTCCGCTCCAGGTTTACTAGTGTTCTAACTTTGTTAAGCTATTTGAATGTTTGCTCTCCCACCACTGCAGCTGAGGGTCCCGTATGCACCTCCATTATTAGTGACTTCTCAGTAGCTTGGATTATGACAGTGATAGATTTGGTTTTTACAGCAGTGAAATTATACAGGGAATAGATGTCGGTGTCGGCAGCTTCAGGTTCTGCTGTATTTTTTGATTCAATCATGTTGGTTTGATGCTTTACGGGCTGTTTAGGCTTTGCCCTGCATTGCCTTACTACTTGGGCAATTGGGGAGGTGATGGTGTAGTGGTATTGTCACTGGACTAGTCACCCAGAGTACTGCTCTGGGGTTTGAATCCCACCATTTCAGTTGGTGAAATTTGAATTTAATTTTAAAAATCTGGAACTCTTGCAATTTCAAGCACCTCTTATGGTCTGTGTATGGAATTTGAAGCAAACGTCTTAGAATCCACACGTCAAAGGCCTCCATTTTCTTCTACAGATCTTTACTGATTGTCCAGGTATCTGAGGTAAACAGGAAAGTGGAGAGAATGTAGAGTCTGATTAGTCTTGTTCCTTGTTATAAGCTTGAGTTTTTTTTTATTGTAAACACATCCTTCCATCTTCACAAAATTACTTCTGGCTATCTCTATCCTTCTTCTGGCTTCAGCATTGCATCTGCCATCTTCTGTTATCATTTGTCCTAAATAAATTTACCTATTTGTTCCAGTGTGACACCATCCACTTCAATCTTCACTCTAGTTTCTTCTAATGCACTCCCTCTAACTACCATTGTTTCTGTCTTTTTGGTGTTCGTACTCAATCCAAATTCTAAACTTCTAGATTTTACTTGATCTACAATATTTTGTAGGGCCTCTTCTGATTTTGTGAGTAGCGCTATGTAGTCAGCCGACTGCCTGTTTGTTATGTTCCTGCCTCCAAATGTTACACCTGGAAGTACATCTAATTCTCTGAATATTTGTTCAGATTGAATAATTTTGGTGAAAGTACACAGCCTTGTTGTAGTCCTCTATACATTGATTGTCCATCATCTATCCTGTTGCTCGTTATTTGGTCCCAGTATGGACTCTGGATAAATCTCAGACCTTTACTGTCAATGTCACATTTCTTGTCTCTTAGCTTTTGGTGATGAAATGCGATCAAACGCTTTTTCATAGTCTGTGAAGCCTATATAAATGCTCTTGTTTACTTCCAGATATTCATCAAAGATTGTTATTAAGTTAAATATTCCTTCTGTCGCCCCTACTCCAGGTCTAGATCCAGACTGCGTTTCACCAATTTCTGCTTCAAATGTGTTCTTATTTTCGTATTATAATTTTCAAGATCACTTCAATGAGATGACACCTTGAGCTTATGGTTCTAAAATGTGTATAGGAATCAAATAGATTGTGTGATGGTGAAACATTTTAGGAATGATATAACGAGTGTTCATATGTATCATATGGATATAAATTCAGATCACGGTCTCCTTGTGGCCGAAATTAAGATGAAACTGAAAATACCGAAAAAGTACAAGATGTGTGACCTATTAGACATTGATGTCTTGAAGGATGAGAACATCAGAGGGGCATTTACTCTTTAAGTAAAAAACAAGTGTGAATGTCTCAGGACCAAGGGAACAGAACAAGCAGAGGCCTCAGAACCAGAAGTAGAAAACAAATGCAAAAACAGGAGAGTATGCAACGGGCTACAAGGGAAATATTACCAAAATGGAAAAGAAAGAGAACAAGGAGTTTTGTTTTTATTCACACCAGTGTGAAGCCGCCTTCTTGAGCCGCTGCAGTCCATGCGGTGTAGGTACACCCACAGTGCTGTTAGAGAGGGAGTTCCAGGATTTTTGACCCAGCGACAGTGAAGGAACGGCCAATATATTTCCAAGTCAGGATGGTGAGTGGCTTGGAGGGGAACTTCCAGGTGACGGTGCTCCTGTGTGTGTCTGCTGCCCTTGAGTGGATGACAGGTTGAGATCCTGGCAATGACGATAGAAAGGGGAAAGAAAAGATAAACACTCGAGTATAATGAAATTGAAAAGCAAAGAAAGAACGATGTCGGCTGACTAAAGAGGAATGGCGTAACCCGATGTGTGACGAAGCATTGGAGCTGGAAAGAAACCACAAAGTGAAAGTCACTTACCATAAGGTGAAATCTTTGATAGGTGGAAAGAAAAGGATAATAACGGATAGTGGGTGTAGAAAAGACAGAGAAAAAAAAACATTGTTAGAAAGGGCGACAGTAGCCAAAAGATGGATAGAATATACAAGTGAATTGCACAATGGTCCAAATCGAGGGAGTCCTCAAGATATAGAGTCAAATGATGGTCCAAACATTATGAGGTAAAGAATGATTTGGCATTTATGAGTACAGGAAAAACTCCAGGTATTGATGAAATACCAACAGAACACCGTAAAACCCTTAGGGAAACAGAATTAGAAGTGATAACAGGCACTTGTGATCAAATATGTACCAAAGCTTACATTCCAGGTGACTTAAGACATTCATTATTTGTTAAGATATCCTCATAACCCTAAAGCAATGTTTTCCTGAACTCCTTGATAACTATAAACCACAAGCAGACAAAAGCAAAATACTGGAAATGTGAAACAAAAACAGAAAATGCAGGAAAAACTCAGCAGGTCTGACAGCATCGGTGGAGAGAGAGAGAGAGAGAGAGACAGAGTTAACGTATCGAGTCTGTATGACTCGAAAGAGGATCTGAGGAGGAGTCATACGGACTCGAAACATTAATTCTGTTTTTCTCTCCACAGAGGCTGTTGGAACGGCTGAGTTTTTCCGGCATTTGCAGTTTTTGTAACAGGCAGACCAGTTGACTTTCTCACTAACATAGGGACCAAATTTCCATGAAACTGGAGGAGGAAGGAAAAGTGGAGGGGGAGGGGGATGGAGATGAGGGTAAGGGAGGAGGGGGAGGAGAGGTGGGGCAACAGAGATGTTTCAAGTTCCAGTTCACGTTGAAGGGTGTGTCTAGAGCTCTGAGGAGAGACCAGAAAGAATGTTTCACACTGCATTAACTTGACTCTCCAGTCGTCCGCTTGTCGAGGCCGGTGAGTGACTCACTGATGTCCCACAGCTTTTGAGCTAAGGCTTGGTCTTGTGCTGTTGGACTGGGCAGAGTGACGGAGCAATCACTGTCGATGTACTTCCCACTGACACCCTCCAGTTCCTTAGACACAGCGCAGTAGATGGTGCTCACAGCTCCTTCCTCTGCCGACTGCAACACAGAGAATTACGGAGTTTCAAAGAACAAAAAATGTCAAAGAAAGCAACTCAGCGAATCACAGAACTGCTACAGAGCAGAAAGAGGAGAGCAGAGAAGACATTCAGCCCATTGTGTCGGCACCAGCTCTCCAAATGAGCATTTCATTTATGGTCATTGCCCTGCCTTCTCCCTGTAACCCTGCACATTGTTTCTTTTCAAATAATTGTCTAATGCCCTCTTGAATGCCCCGATTGAACCTGCCTCCACCACACTTCCAGGCAGTGCATCCCAGACCCGAACCACTGGCTGTGTGAAAAATACTTTTCTCATATTGCTTTTGCTTCTTTAAACAATTAGCTTAAATCTATCTATGCCCTCTGGTTCTTGTTCATTCCGCCAATGGGAACAGTTTCTCCCTGTCTACTCCATCCTCACCCCTCATGATTTTGAGTACCTCAATCGAGTTTCCTCTCAGCCTTCTTTTCTCCAAGGAGAACAGTCCCAACTTCTCAACCTATCCTCATAATTTGATTACAACTGTCTGTTATCAATTCTAATTCTGTTCCTCTAAGGATTTTTTGATGTTCTGTTGCTATTTCATAGATGCCTGGATCTTTTCCAGTACTCACAGAATCACAGAATTGTTACAGTGCAGAAGGAGGCCATTCGGCCCATCATGTCTGCACTGGCTCTCCAAATGAGTATTATGACCCAGTGCCATTGCCCTGCCTTTTCCCTGCAGCCCTGCACATTGTTTCTATTCAAATAACCATCCAATGCCCTCTTGAATGCCTCAATTGAACCTGCCTCCACTACACTTCCAGGCAGTGATTCCAGACCTGAACTACTCGTTGTGTGAAAATGTTTTTTTCTCACTGTCCTCATCAATGTCAAATCATTCTTTACCTCTGATATCATAATGTTTAGTCCATCGTTTGCCTCTATATCTTGAAGTTTCTCATGCCTGGAATAATGTTTGTAAACCTCTTCTGCACTCTCTCCAATGCCTTCACATCCTTCCTAAAATGCAGTGCCCACAACTGGAGGCAATACTCCAGTTGAGGTCTAACTAGCGTCTTATACATGTTCAACATCACCTCCTTGCTCTCGTGCTCGATGCTCCTATTAATGAAGCCCAGGATGCTGTATGTTTTATTAACTGCTCTCTCAACCTGTCTTGCTCCACTTAATGACTTATGCACATTTACACCCAGGTCCCTCTGCTCCTGCACCTCCTTTAGTGTTGCACCCTTTATTTTATACTGTCTCTCCGTGTTCTTCCGACCAAAATCTATCACCTCACATTGCTCTGCATTGGATTTCACCTGCTACCTATCAATCCATGTCCTTTCGAAGTTCTATATTGTCCTCTTCATAGTTTACAATGCTTCCAAGTTTGTATCATCCGCAAATTTTGAAATTGTCCCCTGTACGCCAAGGTCTAGATCATTAATATATATCAGGAAGAGCAAATGTTCCAATACCGACTCCTGGGGAATTCCACTACAAACCTTCCTCCAGCCCGAAAAGCATCCATTAACCATTACCCTCCGTTTCCTGTCACTCAGCCAATTTTATATCTATGTTCCTACTGCCCTTTTTATTCTATGAGCTATAACTTTGCTCACATGTCTGCTGTGTGGCGCTGTATCAAATGTCTTTAGGAGGTCTATGTACACCACATCAACAGCATTACCCTCATCAACCGTCTCTATTGCCTCTTCAAAAAACTCCAGCAAGTTAGTTAAACATTATTTTCCCTTACAAAATCCATGCTGGCTTTCCTTAATAAACCTGCATTTGTCCATCTGACTATTAATTCTCTCCCAAGTTACAGTTTCCAGAAGTTTCCCCACCACCGAGGTTAAACTGGCTGGCCTATAGTTGCTGGACTTATCCTTACATCCATTTCTGAACAAGGGTGTAATTTGTGCAACTCTCCAGTCCTCTGGCACCATTCCTGAGTCTAGGGAAGACTGAAAGATTATGATCAGTGCCTCTGCAATTTCCACTCTCTCTTCCCTCAGTATCCTTGGGTACATCTCATCCTGTCCCAGTGCCTTGGCAGCTTTATGTACTGACAGCCTATGCAATACCTCCTCCTTTTTCATTTTAAACCCATCTAGTGACTGAATTTCCTCCTCTTTCACCATCTTCTTCCTTGGTAAAGACAGATTTGATATTCCAGCTAGGACCCCCCTGCCTCCATGTGTAAATCCCCTTTATCCCCTAATCGGCCCTACTCATCCTTACACCACCCTTTTACTATCTGTGTGCCTATAGAAGACTTTGCTATTTCCTTTTATGTTCGCTGCCAGTCTTTTCTCATAATCCCTCTTTGCTTCTCTTATTTGCTTTTTACCTCCCCTCTGAACCTTCTGTATTCCATTTGGTTCTCAATCGTATTTTCTACCTGACACCTGTCCTAAGTACACTTTCCCTTCTTTATCTTAATTTCTATCTCCTTGAAAGGTGTATAGGGGGATGGAAAGGTGTACAGGGGGATAGAAAGGTGTACAGGGGGATAGAAAGGTGTACAGTGGGATGGAAAGGTGTACAGGGGGGATGGAAAGGTGTACAGGGGGATGGAAAGGTGTACAGGGGGATGGAAAGGTGTACAGGGGAATGGAAAGGTGTACAGGGGGATGGAAAGGTGTACGAGAGATGGAAAGGTGTACAGGGGGATGGAAAGGTGTACAGGGCATTGAAAGGTTTACGGGGGATGGAAAGGTGTACAGGGGATGGAAAGGTGTACAGGGCATTGAAAGGTTTACGGGGGATGGAAAGGTGTACAGGGGATGGAAAGGTGTACGAGAGATGGAAAGGTGTACAGGGGATGGAAAGGTGTACAGGGGATGGAAAGGTGTACAGGGGATTGAAAGGTGTACAGGGGATGGAAAGGTGTACAGGGGGATGGAAAGGTGTACAGGGGGATGGAAAGGTGTACAGGGGGATGGAAAGGTGTACAGGGGGATGGAAAGGTGTACAGGGGGATAGAAAGGTGTACAGGGGGATGGAAAGGTGTACAGTGGGATGGAAAGGTGTATAGGGGGATGGAAAGGTGTACAGGGGGATGGAAAGGTGTACAGTGGGATGGAAAGGTGTATAGGGGGATGGAAAGGTGTACAGGGGGATGGAAAGGTGTACGGGGGGATAGAAAGGTGTACAGTGGGATGGAAAGGTGTACAATGGGATGGAAAGGTGTATAGGGGGATGGAAAGGTGTACAGGGGGATGGAAAGGTGTACGGGGGGATAGAAAGGTGTACAGTGGGATGGAAAGGTGTACAGGGGGATGGAAAGGTGTACAGGGGGTTGGAAAGGTGTACGGGGGATGGAAAGGTGTACGGGGGATGGAAAGGTGTACAGGGGATGGAAAGGTGTACAGGGGGATGGAAAGGTGTACAGGGGGATGGAAAGGTGTACAGGGGGATGGAAAGGTGTACAGGGGGATGGAAAGGTGAACAGGGGATGGAAAGGTGTACAGGGGGGTGGAAAGGTGTACAGTGGGATGGAAAGGTGTACAGGGGGATGGAAAGGTGTACAGGGGGATGGAAAGGTGTACAGGGGGGTGGAAAGGTGTACAGGGGGATGGAAAGGTGTACAGGGGGATGGAAAGGTGTACAGGGGGATGGAAAGGTTTACAGGGGGATGGAAAGGTGTATGGGGCATGGAAAGGTGTACAGGGGGATGGAAAGGTGTACAGGGGGATGGAAAGGTGTACAGTGGGATGGAAAGGTGTATAGGGGGATGGAAAGGTGTACAGGGGGATGGAAAGGTGTACGGGGGGATAGAAAGGTGTACAGTGGGATGGAAAGGTGTACAGTGGGATGGAAAGGTGTATAGGGGGATGGAAAGGTGTACAGGGGGATGGAACGGTGTACGGGGGGATAGAAAGGTGTACAGTGGGATGGAAAGGTGTACAGGGGGATGGAAAGGTGTACGGGGGATGGAAAGGTGTACAGGGGGATGGAAAGGTGTACAGGGGGATGGAAAGATGTACGGGGGATGGAAAGGTGTACAGGGGATGGAAAGGTGTACGGGGGATGGAAAGGTGTACAGGGGATTGAAAGGTGTACAGGGGATGGAAAGGTGTACAGGGGGGTGGAAAGGTGTACGGGGGGATAGAAAGGTGTACAGTGGGATGGAAAGGTGTATAGGGGGATGGAAAGGTGTACAGGGGGATTGAAAGGTTTACGGGGGATGGAAAGGTGTACAGGGGGGTGGAAAGGTGTATAGGGGGATGGAAAGGTGTACAGGGGGATTGAAAGGTTTACGGGGGATGGAAAGATGTACAGGGGGATGGAAAGATGTACAGGGGGATGGAAAGGTGTACAGGGGGATGGAAAGGTGTACAGGGGAATGGAAAGGTGTACAGGGGGATGGAAAGGTGTACAGGGGGATGGAAAGGTGTACGGGGGGATAGAAAGGTGTACAGTGGGATGGAAAGGTGTACAGGGGGATGGAAAGGTGTACAGGGGGATGGAAAGGTGTACAGGGGGATGGAAAGGTGTACGGGGGATGGAAAGGTGTACGGGGGATGGAAAGGTGTACAGGGGGATGGAAAGGTGTACAGTGGGATGGAAAGGTGTACAGGGGGATGGAAAGGTGTACAGGGGGATGGAAAGGTGTACAGGGGGATGGAAAGGTGTACAGTGGGATGGAAAGGTGTACAGGGGGATGGAAAGCTGTACAGGGGGATAGAAAGGTGTACAGGGGGATGGAAAGGTGTACAGGGGGATGGAAAGGTGTACAGGGGGATGGAAAGGTTTACAGGGGGATGGAAAGGTGTATGGGGGATGGAAAGGTGTACAGGGGGATGGAAAGGTGTACAGTGGGATGGAAAGGTGTATAGGGGGATGGAAAGGTGTACGGGGGGATAGAAAGGTGTACAGTGGGATGGAAAGGTGTACAGTGGGATGGAAAGGTGTATAGGGGGATGGAAAAGTGTACAGGGGGATGGAAAGGTGTACGGGGGGATAGAAAGGTGTACAGTGGGATGGAAAGGTGTACAGGGGGATGGAAAGGTGTACAGGGGGATGGAAAGGTGTACAGGGGGATGGAAAGGTGTACAGGGGGATGGAAAGGTGTACGGGGGATGGAAAGGTGTACGGGGGATGGAAAGGTATACGGGGGATGGAAAGGTGTACAGGGGGATGGAAAGGTGTACAGGGGGATGGAAAGGTGTACAGGGGGATGGAAAGGTGTACAGGGGGATAGAAAGGTGTACAGGGGGATGGAAAGGTGTACAGGGGGATGGAAAGGTGTACAGGGGGATGGAAAGGTTTACAGGGGGATGGAAAGGTGTATGGGGGATGGAAAGATGTACAGGGGGATGGAAAGGTGTACAGTGGGATGGAAAGGTGTATAGGGGGATGGAAAGGTGTACGGGGGGATAGAAAGGTGTACAGTGGGATGGAAAGGTGTACAGTGGGATGGAAAGGTGTATAGGGGGATGGAAAGGTGTACAGGGGGATGGAACGGTGTACAGTGGGATGGAAAGGTGTATAGGGGGATGGAAAAGTGTACAGGGGGATGGAAAGGTGTACGGGGGGATAGAAAGGTGTACAGTGGGATGGAAAGGTGTACAGTGGGATGGAAAGGTGTATAGGGGGATGGAAAGGTGTACAGGGGGATGGAACGGTGTACAGGGGGATAGAAAGGTGTACAGTGGGATGGAAAGGTGTACAGGGGGATGGAAAGGTGTACGGGGGATGGAAAGGTGTACAGGGGGATGGAAAGGTGTACAGGGGGATGGAAAGATGTACGGGGGATGGAAAGGTGTACAGGGGATGGGAAGGTGTACAGGGGGATGGAAAGGTGTACAGGGGATTGAAAGGTGTACAGGGGATTGAAAGGTTTACGGGGGATGGAAAGGTGTACAGGGGGGTGGAAAGGTGTACAGGGGGATGGAAAGATGTACAGGGGGATGGAAAGGTGTACAGGGGGATGGAAAGGTGTACAGGGGAATGGAAAGGTGTACAGGGGGATGGAAAGGTGTACAGTGGGATGGAAAGGTGTACAGGGGAATGGAAAGGTGTACAGGGGGATGGAAAGGTATACGAGAGATGGAAAGGTGTACAGGGGGATGGAAAGGTGTACAGGGCATTGAAAGGTTTACGGGGGATGGAAAGGTGTACAGGGGATGGAAAGGTGTACGAGAGATGGAAAGGTGTACAGGGGATGGAAAGGTGTACAGGGGATGGAAAGGTGTACAGGGGATTGAAAGGTGTACAGGGGATTGAAAGGTGTACAGGGGGATGGAAAGGTGTACAGGGGGATGGAAAGGTATACAGGGGGATGGAAAGATGTACAGGGCGATGGAAAGGTGTACAGGGGGATGGAAAGGTGTACAGGGGGATGGAAAGGTGTACAGGGGGATAGAAAGGTGTACAGGGGGATGGAAAGGTGTACAGGAGATGTAGAAATAGTATATAAATTGAATAGGGGAAAATGGATAAAGAGGAGGCGGTTAAAAGTCTGGTATTCTCAAAGTGGATAAGTTGCCTGGTCCAGATGGAATACTTCCTTGGTTACTGATGGAAATAAGGGTGGAAACTGTGGAGACATTGCAGACAGCACTACAATCTTCCTTAGATCTGGGGTTGGTGCCTGAGGACTGGAGGACTGGGTTCATTTGAAAAAGTAGAGGGATAAACCCCACCAGCTACAGCCCAGCCAGCTTGGGTCAGTGGTAAATAATCCAGGACTAAATTAACCGGCTGATGGGGCAAAACTTTTAGGTCAGCAGGCGGGCACCATCCAACCCGCTCAAGCGTAAAATGAGGCGCAGTCACGCGCTATTTCACTCAGCGGACACACACCGGAGTCGGCTGCACGCCTGCCGACAATTAAAGGGCCTGTTAAGGCCGTTAAATGACCAATTGAACAGGGTCACGTGAAGTGATGTGTTTTATTACATTATTTATTTCTTTATTAATTTTTCTGAAAAGGCTTTACCTCCCTGAGGCAGCTCTTGTGCCTCGGGGAGATTGCAAAGTGGGCACACACACGCACGCACGCACGCACGTGCCAAAGTCGCACTCTGCGTGGTGGCCCTGCTCCCGCCCGCACAGGCAGCGCTCAGCACTGCCGCTCACTTCTCACACAGGGGGTGGGGCCTTAATGGTCCTGCCGGCGTGAAATTGCCTTCCGGCCCTGATTGGGGGCAGCCCGGGGGTCAGCTTCCGTGGGTGATACCAATCGACGGCAACAGGACAACAGGCCAGCTGAATGGGCAGACAAGTGACCAATGGAAGGCAGAGAAATGTGAGGTGACGCATTTGGTCAGGAAGGATAGAGAGTGGCACAGTGCTAATGAGCGCACAGGGGCAGAGGGACATGGGGGGTTCATGGGCATAGATCTTTGAAGGAAATTTAGAGAGAGCAGTTCGTAAAGCGTATGAGATCTTGGGGTTCATGTAGAGACACATTGAGTATAAAAGCAGGGAAGTTATGTTGGACCCGTTTAAGCCTCTAGTTAGGCCACAGCTACAGTGTTGTGTCCAGTTCTGGTCACCACATTTTAAGAAGGATGTGAGGATCCTTGAGAGGGTGCAGAGGAGATTTACAGGAACGGTCCCAGGAGTGAGGGAATACCAGGTCAGTTTGCAGAAACTGAGGTGTTCACCTTGGAGTAAAGGAGATTGGGGGAAGATTTGACCGATGTGTACAAGATTATGACAGTTTAGATACGGTAGACAAAGATGCTGTTGATGGTATAAGGACTAAGGGACACAGGTTTAAGGTTTTTTTTTTATTCATTCATGGGATGTGGGCTTCGCTGGCTGGGCCAGCATTTATTGCCCATCCCTAGTTCCCCTTGAGGAGGTGGTGGTGAGCTGCCTTCTTGAACCGCTGCAGTCCATGAGGTGTAGGTACACCCACAGTGCTGTTAGGGAGGGAGTTCCAGGGTTTTGACCCAGCGACAGTGAAGGAACGGCGATATATTTCCAAGTCAGGATGGTGAGTGGCTTGGAGGGGAACTTGCAGGTGGGGGTGTTTCCATCTATCTGCTGCCCTTGTCCTTCTAGGTGGTAGTGGTCGTGTGTTTGGAAAGCGCTGTCTAAGGAGCCTTGGTGAATTCCTGAAGCGCATCTTGTAGATGGTACACACACTGCTGCTACTGTGCGTCAGTGGTGCAGGGAGTGAATGTTTGTGGATGGAGTGCCGATCAAGCGGGGCTGCTTTGTCCTGGACACTGTCAAAATTCTTGAGTGTTGTGGGAGCTGTACTCATCCAGGCAAGTGGGGAGTATTCCATCACATTCCTGACTTTGGACAAGAGACACAGGGAGAATGTGAGGAAGAACTCTTTCAAGCAGCAAGTGATAATGACCTGGGGACTCGCTGCCTACAGGGTGGTGGAAATGGAGAGGATGAATGATTTTGAAAGGAAATTGGATGGGCTTTTGAAGGAAAAAAACTAGTAGGGTTACAGGGATAGAGCGCAGGAGTGAGACTGATTGGATGTCTCTACAGAGAGCCGGCATGGACTGGACAGGCCAAATGGCCAACACCTGTGTCTTTATGACTCTATGAATGAAAGCACAAGTTCATAAAGGCATTTTGTTTTTGACTAACTTGATTAAGTTCCCTGATGAAGTAGCAAAGAAGATCCCTTTTGAGAGTGAGATTAAGGTTGTGTTTATGGACTTTAAAAAGACACTTTATAAAGCACCCACCAAGGGACACAACTGACTAAACACTCAATTTCTTGAGGTCTCTTTGCAACTTATGAGTGATTTAGGCTCAGATGTACAGGTATCATTTCAAAATTATCAGATCATTTGAAATTCAGAAATGTAGTGAACAAGGTGGATGTTGGTAACGGGCGGACAGGAGGACACAGGTAGACTAGTGAAATGGACAGCCACGTGGTACTGAAATTTAATGGAATAGACGGACATGGTACATTCTGGTGGTAAGAACGAGGAGAGGCAACACAAGCCACAAGTTGCGATCTTGAAGTGGAGCGCAGGAGCAGACAGGCGTAGGGGTTTACATGCACAGAGCTTTGAAAGTGACAGGACATATTGAGAAGATTGTTAAAGAAACACACAGGATTCTGAGCTTTATTTATAGACAAATATATTGCAAAAGCAAGGAAGAATTGCTAAACCATAAAACACTGAGTAGGACTCCGCTGCGATATTGTGTCAGTTGTGGGCACCACACTTTACAAAGGATTTCAAGGTCTTGCGGAGGGTGCGGAGCTGATTTACCAGAATGGTATCCAGGATGTGGCAAGCCACATCAGTTCAGAGGGCAGTTAAGAGTCGACCTGGAGTCACATGTAGGCCAGACTGGGTAAGGTTGGCAGATTTCCTTGCCTAAAGAACATTAATGAATCAAATGGGCTTTTACAGCAATAATGATAGTTTCATGGTCACCGTTACTGGGACTAGCTTTATATTCTAGATTTATTCATTGAATTTACATACCACCAGCTGCTGTGCTGCAGTTTGAACACGTGTCCCCACAGCATTATCCTGGGCTTCTGGGCTACGAGCCCAATGACATTACCACTATGCTATCTTCTCCCCCCAACTATGGGGAGAATATGGGGCAAAGGAAGGTCTATGGAGTTAGGTGACAGATCAGCCATGATCTCAATGTAAGGCTGAACGGGCTAAATGGCCTCCTCCGGTTCTTATGTTCCCCAGCGCTTTGGGGTGTCAGGAGGTTGCGAAACGTGTTACAGAATCGAAAGCCTTTTCTTTATGTGTTGCAGACACAGAGACAATCACCGGGCACTTTGAGCACCGAGTGCCAGTACAGGAGGACATTGAAGCACTGCCTCTAGTTGGCTCTTACCTTGAAGAAGAAGATTCCAATCAGGTTGAAGATAATTCTCAGGAACAGATTGTGGTTCTTCATAATTTCTGTCCGCACCACTCCGGGGTGAACAGCGTTCACTGTCACACCTGGATGAGACCACAGAGACTTTAGACACAATCGCTACAGCGAGCTGATTTTCAAATCCAACTCTGTCGAGCAAAACATCCTATCGCTTCCTCTCATGGAACTACTGACATCTCATTAAACCATTGAGTTACTGAGATACATACCACAGAGAGAGGCCACTCAGCCCATCATATCTATACTAACTCTCTCCTAGAGGAATCCAAAACTAACCCCACTGCCCAACTCTCCCCATAGCCTTAATATTTCAGAGGGAAGGGATTAATGTTTCAGAGTAAGGAGTTTAATGATATTTTTGTGGGGGGCGGGAGGGGGGGCGGGTTAGTGTTTCACAGGAAGAGGGATTAATGTTTTTAGGGGGTTAATATTTCAGAGGGAGGGGTTAATGTTTTTGGGGGGTTAGTGTTTCAGAGGGAGGGGTTAATGTTTTGGGGGGTTAGTATTTCAGAGGAAGAGGGGTTAATGTTTTGGGGGGGTTAGTATTTCAGAGGGAGGGGTTAATGTTTTGGGGGGGTTAATATTTCAGAGGGAGGGGTTAATGTTTTGGGGGGTTAATATTTCAGAGGGAGGGGTTAAAGTTGTTGGCGAGTTAGTGTTTCAGAGGGAGGGGTTAATGTTTTGGGGGGGTTAGTGTTTCAGAGGGAGGGGTTAATGTTTTGGGGGGTTAGTGTTTCAGAGGGAGGGGTTAATGTTTTGGGGGGTTAGTATTTCAGAGGAAGGGGTTAAAGTTGTTGGCGAGTTAGTGTTTTAGAGGGAGGGGTTAATGTTTTGGGGGGGGTTAATATTTCAGAGGAAGGGGTTAATGTTTTGGGGGGTTAATATTTCAGAGGAAGGGGTTAATGTTTTGGGGGGGTTAGTATTTCAGAGGGAGGGGTTAAAGTTGTTGGCGAGTTAGTGTTTTAGAGGGAGGGGTTAATGTTTTGGGGGGGGTTAATATTTCAGAGGAAGGGGTTAATGTTTTGGGGGGTTAATATTTCAGAGGAAGGGGTTAATGTTTTGGGGGGGTTAATATTTCAGAGAAAGGGGTTAATGTTTTGGGGGGTTAGTGTTTCAGAGGGAGGGGTTAATGTTTTGGGGGGGTTAGTGTTTCAGAGGGAGGGGTTAAAGTTGTTGGGGGGTTAGTGTTTCAGAGGGAGGGGTTAATGTTTTGGGGGGGGTTAGTGTTTCAGAGGGAGGGGTTAATGTTTTGGGGGGTTAGTGTTTCAGAGGGAGGGGTTAATGTTTTGGGGGGTTAGTGTTTCAGAGGGAGGGGTTAAAGTTGTTGGGGGGTTAGTGTTTCAGAGGGAGGGGTTAATGTTTTGGGGGGGGTTAGTGTTTCAGAGGGAGGGGTTAATGTTTTGGGGGGTTAGTGTTTCAGAGGGAGGGGTTAAAGTTGTTGGGGGGTTAGTGTTTCAGAGGGAGGGGTTAATGTTTTTGGGAGGGTTAGTGTTTCAGAGGGAGGGGTTAATGTTTTGGGGGGGTTAGTGTTTCAGAGGGAGGGGTTAATGTTTTGGGGGGGTTAGTGTTTCAGAGGAAGAGGGGTTAATGTTTTTGGGGGGTTAGTATTTCAGAGGAAGAGGGGTTAATGTTTTTGGGGGGTTAGTATTTCAGAGGGAGGGGTTAATTTTTTTGGGGGGTTAGTATTTCAGAGGGAGGGGTTAATGTTTTTGGGGGGTTAGTATTTCAGAGGGAGGGGTTAATGTTTTTGGGGGGTTAGTATTTCAGAGGGAGGGGTTAATGTTTTTGGGGGGTTAGTATTTCAGAGGGAGGGGTTAATTTTTTGGGGGGTTAGTGTTTCAAAAGTAGGACTAATTTTATCTTGGGTGGGTTAGTGTTTCAGGGGGAGGTAATTTGTGGGGGGAGGTGGTTCATGTTTTTTTGGGAGGGATTAGTGTTTCAGAGGGAGGGGGTTAATTTTTTTGGGGGACATAGGAGGAGGAGATAGCTCAGGATGTCAATGCCAGGACCATTGCTCCAAGAGCCTGGTGGCAATGATGGAAATAACTTCAATGATCTAACAGGAGTTCTCAAGGTAGAAAGATCCAGAAATACTATCTCATTACAGCTGGACTACTTACAAACACATTATTAGAACATTGAACTCTGCTCTCTCTCAATAGGCTGCACAGACCTATAAACAATAAGAGGACGTTAATATTTCCATGGGTTTTGGACATGGGAGTGGTTCTGATGATTCTGGGTTGCGGGGGGAGAGGTGGTGGGTGGCCTGATTCTTCCAGGGTTCATGCTTCTGGGAGGAGGTATAGTGTTTTTGGAAGGGGTTCATGTTTTCAGGGTTTAATGTTTCAGGGGTTAATGTTTTTGGGTGGTTTTATTCATTCACAGGATGTGGGCTTTGCTGGCTAGGCCAGCATTTATTGCCTCATCCCTAGTTGCCTTTGAGAAGGTGGTGGTGAGCTGCCTTCTTGAACCGCTGCAGTCCACGTGGTGTAGGTACACCCACAGTGCTGTTAGGAAGAGAGTTCCAGGATTTTGACCCAGCGACAGTGAAGGAACGGCGATATATTTCAAAGTCAGGATGATGACTGACTTGGAGAGGAACTTCCAGGTGGTGGTGTTCCCATCTATCTGATGCCCTAATCCTTCTAGATGGTAGTGGTCGTGTGTTTGGAAGGTGCTGTCTAAGGAGCCTTGGTGAATTCCTGCAGTGCATCTTGTAGATGGTACACACTGCTGCTACTGTGCATCAGTGGTGCAGGGAGTGAATGTTTGTGGATGTGATGCCAATCAAGCGGGCTGCTTTGTCCTGGGCTTCTTGGGTGTTGTGGGAGCTGTACTCATCCAGGCAAGTGGGGAGTATTCCATCACACTCCTGACTTGTTCCTTGGAGATGGTGGACAGGCTTTGGAGGGTCAGGAGGAGATTTATTCATCACAGGATTCCTAGCCTCTGACCTGCTCTTGTAGCCACAGTATTTATATGGCTAGTCCAGTTTCTGGTCAATGGTAGGTAACCCCCAGAATATTGATAGTGGGTGATTCAGAGATAATAATGGCACTGAATGTCAAGCAGCGATGGTTAGATTCTCTCCTGTTGGAGATGGTCATTGCCTGGCACTTGTGTGGCACAAATGTTACTTGGCACTTGTCAGCTCAAGCCTGGATATTGTCCAGATCTTGCTGCTTCATGAACATGACCTGCTTCAGTACCTGAGGAGTCGCAAATGGTGCTGAACATTGTGCAATCATCAGTGAACATCCCCAATTCTGACCTTATGATGGAAGGAAGGTCATTGATGAAGCAGCTGAAGATGGTTGGGCCGAGGACACTACCCTGAGGAACTCCTGCAGTGATGTCCTGGAGCTGAGATGATTGACCTCCATCAGCCACAGCCATCTTCCTTTGTGCTAGGTATGATTCCAACAAGCGGAGAGTTTTCCTCTTGATTCGCATTGACTCCAGTTTTGCTAGGGCTCCTTGATGCCACACTTGGTCAAATGTGGCCTTAATGTCAAGGGCAGTCACTCTCACCTCACCTAATGTTTCTGGTGGAGTTAATGTTTTACAGGGTTATATTTCGGGGGGTGGGAGGGTTAATGTTGAAAGACCTTTCCCTGTCAGGTGTGTCTAGAACTAGGGGGCAGTCTCAGGATTAGGGGTAACACATTTAGGACTAAGATGAGACAAAATGTCTGCATTCAGAGGGATGTGAATTTTTGGGATTCCCTACGTTAGCAAACTATGGATGCTCACTGAGTTTAAATACTCGTTGGGTATATTCAAGACTGAGATCAATAGATTTTTGGGACTAATGAAATCAAAGGAATGTGAGGATAGTCCAGGAAAGAGAGTTGATCTGGAAGATTCTATTGAATGACAGACAGGCTCAATGGGCCATATGGAGTGCTGATGCCTCAATGCTTCATGTTTTTCAGAATTATACTGTCACACCAATGGTTTGTGAGGCCTGTTTCAACAATGCTAAGTACAAATAACTGTGGCCCTTTTAAATGTACAGTATTGAATGTCAGAGTCACAGAATCACAGAATCTCGCAGTGCAGAAGAGGCCCTTCGGCCCATCGAGTCTGCATCGACACGTGAGAAACACCCGACCTACCTACCTAATCCCATTTACCAGCACTTGGCCTATAGCCTTGAATGTTATGACGTGCCAAGTGCTCATCCAGGTACCTTTTGAAAGGATGTGAGGCAACCCGCCTCCACCACCCTCCCAGGCAGCGCATTCCAGACCTTAACTGCCCTCTGGGTAAAAAGGTTTTTCCTCACATCCCCCCTAAACCTCCTGCCCCTCACCTTGAACTTATGACCCCTTGTGACTGACCCTTCAACTAAGGGGAATAGCTACTCCCTATCCACCCTGTCCATGCCCCTCATAATCTTGTACACCTCGATCAGGTCACCCCTCATTCTTCTCTGCTCCAACAAAAACAACCCAAGTCTATCCAACCTCTCTTTGTAACTTAAATGTTTCATCCCAGGCAACATCCGGGTGAATCTTCTCTGCACCCCCTCCAGTGCAATCACATCCTTCCTATAATGTAGCCATCAGAACTACACACAGTACTCCAGCTGTGGCCTCACCAAGGTTCTGTACAACTCCAACATGACCTCCCTACTTTTGTAATCCATACCTCGATTGATAAAGACAAGTGTCCCATAATCCTTTTTCACCACCCCACTAACATGCCCCTCTGCCTTCAGAGATTTATGCACACACACACACGCCAAGGTCCCTTTGTTCCTCAGAACTTCCTAGTGTCATGCCATTCATTGAATACTTCCTTGTCAAATTACTCCTTCCAAAGTGTATCACCTCACACTTTTCAGGGTTAAATTCCATCTGCCATTTATCTGCCCATTTGACCATCCCGTCTATATCTTCCTGTAGCCCAAGACACTCAACCTCACTGTTAACCACCCAGCCAATCTTTGTGTCATCCGCAAACTTACTAATCCTACCCCCCACATAGTCACCTATGTCGTTGAAATAAATGACGAATAATAGGGGACCGAGCACAGATCCCTGTGGTACGCCACTGGACACTGGCTTCCAGTCACTAAAGCAGCCTTTTGTCATCACCCTCTGTCTCCTACAACTAAGCCAATTTTGAATCCACCTTATCAAATTACCCTGTATCCCATGTGCATTTGCCTTCTTTATAAGTCTCCCATGTGGGACCTTGTCAAAGGCTTTGCTGAAATCCATATAAACTACATCAACTACACTACCCTCATCTACACACCTGGTCACCTCCTCAAAAAATTCAATCAAATTTGTTAGGCATGACCTCCCTCTGACAAAGCCATGCTGACTATCCCTGATCAAACCTTGCCTCTCCAAGTGGAGATAGATTCTCTTCTTCCGAATTTTCCCCAATAGTTTCCCTATCACTGACGTGAGACTCACTGGCCTGTAGTTCCCTGGCTTATCTCTACAACCCTTCTTAAATAGCGGAACCACATTAGCTGTTCTCCAGTCCTCTGGCACCTCCCCCATGGCCAGAGAGGAATTAAAAATTTGGGTCAGAGCCCCTACGACCTCCTCTCCTGCCTCCCTCAGCAGTCTAGGACACAAATCATCCAGACCTGGAGATTTGTCCACTTTTAAGCCTGTCAACACCTCCAATACCTTGTCACTCCCTATATCAATTTGCTTAAGAACTTCGCAGTCTCTCTCCCCGAGTTCAATACCTTCATCCTCATTCCCTTGGGTGAAGACGGACGTGAAGTATTCGTTCAACACTCTACCGATGTCATCTGGCTCCACCCATAGGTTGCCCCCTTGGTCCCTTATGGGCCCTACTCTTTCCCTGGTTATCCTCTTCCCATTGATATACTTATAGATTATCTTGGGATTTTCCCTACTTTTACCAGCCAGAGCTTTCTCATATCCCCTCTTTGCTCTCCTAATTGCTTTCTTAAGCTCCACCCTGCACTTTCTGTACTCCACTAATGCCTCCGCTGATTTGCTTCCCTTGTACCTGCTAAAAGCCTCTCTTTTCCTTCTCATCGTATCCTGAATATCTCTGGTCATCCATGGTTCTCTGGGCTTGTTACTCCTTCCTATCACCCTAGAGGGAACATGTTGTGCCTGTACCCTCCCCATTTCCTTTTTGAACACCCCCACTGTTCCTCTGTAGATTTCCCCACAAGTAACTGTTCCCAGTCTACCTTGGCCAGATCCTGCCTTATTTTACTAAAATCCACTCTCCCCCAATCCAAAACATTTTTTTGCAACTTGTCTATTTCTTTGTCTATAACAAACTTAAACTGTACCATATTGTGGTCGCTATCACTAAGATGCTCCCCCACCACCACCTCAGCCACCTGTCCGGCTTCATTCCCCAGAATTAGGTCCAGCACTGCGCCGTCCCTTGTTGGACCCTCTACATATTGACCTAAAAGGTTCTCCTGTACACATTTCAAGAAATCCACTCCATCCAAGCCCTTAACACTATGTCTATCCCAATTAATATTGGGAAAGTTGAAATCACCTAATATAATTACCCTATTGTTATTGTTTTTACACACCTCCACAAATTGTGCACATATTTGCTCCTCAATTTCCCGCTGACTATTTGGGGGTCTATAATAAACACCTAATAATGTGGCTGCCCCTTTTTTATTCCTAAGCTGTACCCACAAAGCTTCATTCGATGCCCCCTCCAAGATCTCATCTCTCCTTACTGCAGTAACTGACTGCTTAACTAATAATGCAACACCTCCTCCTCTTTTACCCCCTCCCCTGTCTCACCTGAAGATTCTATATCCCGGAATGTTGAGCTGCCAATCCTGCCCCTCCCTCAACCATGTCTCAGTGATGGCTACTATATGTCAACACTGACCCTTACTGATAGACCTCACACCCACTCCAGCCCCAGCTATCCGAACACGCTTCCTACCTGTTTGATGGAGCTGATTGCACAGCTCCCTGGTAAACAGCACGTTCATTAGTTTAGTGTTGTTGTACATTGCATCAGCCTGGAATCTTGGCAGGTTCTCTCCTTTAAAATGCCTAAAGTCGATCTTCCCCCTTCTGTGATTCGTCGAAGAGACATTCACAATCCGGGCGCTCTGAGAACATTTCATCAGGTCTGAAAATTATAAATGAGATTGTGACAGAACTGCACAGAATTACCTAGACCATACAGCCCAGAAACAGGCCATTTGTCCCACCTTACACCAGAGTTTATGCTCCACATGAACCTCCTTCCACTATTGAAATCTTGCCCATCAACATACTTGTGTATTCCTTTCTCCCTCATGTACTTATTTAGCTTCCCCTGAAAAATACCTCTGCTATTTGACTGCATGTGGTAGCAAGTTCCACCTCCTCTCCACTCGCTGGCTAAAGAGGTTTTTCCTGAATTCTTTTATTGTATTTATTAATGACTACCTTATATTTAGGTCCCCAAGTTTTGGTTTCCCCACAAGTAGAAATACTTTCTTTATTTTTGTCCTATCAAACCCTTTCATTATCCTAAAGATCTCTAAAGAGCTCGAGTCTGTTCAGCCTTGCAGTGATAGGTACAACCTCTCAGTTCTGATATCATCGATCTCAGTTTTGAATAGACACATCAAGTGAAGATTCGCAGCCTTCTAGGGTAGGAATAAAGGAAAAGCAGATGAGGTAGCTCCGTTAATAAAGGATGAGCTCGGCGCAGTAGTGAGAAATGATCTTGGCTCAGGAGACAAAAATGTAGAATCAGTTTAAGTGGAGATAACGGATGGCAAAGGAATGAAGTCACTGTTGGAAGTAGCCCCCCCTAATAGTAGCTACACCATGAGCAGAATATTATGTTCATCGGGCGGGCATGTGCCTGAGCCGAACGAGCGTAAAATGATGTGTGGCGGTGTGGTGGCCTAGACAAATAGGGAACCCACTTAGTACTGAAAGGGTTAATGGAGAAATTGAATTAAATGCTTAGGCCTAAGAGAAAAATACTGCAACCTTGAAGAACAATACCATCTTGTCTGACCACTGTTGTAGGATGAGCCCTGAGACATTCCATGTTGTTCTTTCTCAGGCTGAATATAATCAAAGTTGTGATAACCAAGTGTGTAGGCACCGCACCTGTTGTGTAGGAATGGAAATTATCTAAAACATGGATTGGTCAGTTAACGTACGCAAATAGGTGAATTGAGATGTGCAAAATTTACTGATTGGTTGTAAAATAGTTTTAAGCAAGTGTTTGTGTATTCTGCTTTGAGATGGTACGATAACTCTCGCTGTATTGTTCTCCCTTGTGCACAAGTAATAAATGGGGTTTCTGTGATGCCTCGGTGTGGTTAATCTCTGACAATGGCGTCAGGAAAGTACATCCCGACATCATCGCGCCCTCGCCCGATATTCCGTTTAGCGGGCGTGCGCAGGAGCCAGCAGTGCACTCGCCCACAATAAAACGGCCGATTAAGGCCCTTAATGAACTAACTGATTGAAATTTTCCGCTGCTCATCCAACCCCTTGATTGGCTGCAGGTGAAAAGGACATGATCCTGCCGAGCCTGCCCGATGACCAGGAAATCCTGGCTCAGAGGACAAAGCATAAAAGCATAAATTAAAAAATAATGGGAACTTGTAAAAACAAAAACACACCTCACTAATTAGGGGTGATTTTACTCTTCATATAGATTGGAAAAACCAAACTGGCAAGGTTGGCCTTGAGGACAAGTTCATAGAGTACAATCGGGAGGGTTTATTCGAACAAGACATTCTGGAACCATCCAGAGGGAGACTATTTTAGAACTGGTAATGTGTAATGAGGCAGGATTATTTGGCAGGTATGGTTGTCAGGGGATAAAAGCAAAATACCGCAGATGCTGGAAATCTGAAACAAAAACAAAATTGGCTGGAAAAACTCAGCAGGTCTGACAGCATCTGCGGAGAGGAAGGCAGAGTTAACGTTTCGAGTCCGTATGACTCTTCATCAGAACTAAAGAGAAATGGAAATGTGGTGAAATATAAGCTGTTTAAGGGGGATGGGATAGGTGGAGCTGGATAGAGGGCCAGTGATAGGTGGAGGCAAAGGAGAGATTGCCAAAGATGTCACAGACAAAAGGTCAAAGGGTTGTTGACGGTGGTGATATTAGCTAAAGGATGTGCTAATGGTGACATTGAGGGTAGAAAGCAGGATGAGCAAGGTACAGATAGCCCTAGTGGGGGTGGGGTGGGGGGAAGTGATCGAAATAGGCTAAAAGGTGGAGATAAAACAATGAATGGAAATAAATTTTTAAAATAATAATGGAAATAGGTGGGAAAAGAAATCTCTCCTTTGTCTCCACCTATCACTGGCCCTCTATCCAGCTCCACCTGTCCCACCCCCCCCACCCCTTAAACAGCTCATATTTCACCACATTTCCATTTCTCTTTCGTTCTGATGAAGAGTCATACGGACTCGAAACGTTAACTGTGTTCCTCTCCGCAGAGGCTGTCAAACCTGCTGAGTTTTTCCAGCAATTTTTGTTTTGGTTCTCAGGGGAATGGCCCATGGGGAGTGGGTAGCCATATCCACGATGGTAAGCCTGTACCAATAGCCCCTTTTTGTTCTCGGTAAGGGCCCCACACAGTCCACCAGCACTTTGCTGAATGGTTCTCCAGAGGCCAGCAAGGTACCTTGGTGGCATCATACTGGGTGGATTACTGTCCACTGCTCATCTGCAGGTCTGTGAGTGGGTCTCTATTTCCTCATCAGCAACTAATGTTTAATGTAGTAGCATTCAGGGATTGCCTTTGCCTCAGATTTACTCTTGGCAGTCTGAGCTAACTTTTTTAACCGCTCCCCATAGGCCATTCCCCTGAGAGCCATATCTGCCAAATAATCCTGTCTCATTACACATTACCAGGTCTGAGCCCCAGCCAAGACCTATTTATTACCTCCTTAGGGTCCTCTAAACTCCTTGAAAAAGATCTCAGATAACCAGGCAGCAAGGTCGTCTGTCTGCAGTACTACTTCAGCCTCCTCTGATGGAGTTCGTCTGGCCATAGACCTGGTTACCACACAGTCAGGGAAAATGCCAGGTATTTTCTCCTGCAGCTGTTCTGTCTCCCTGGCCTCGGCCAGTTTCTCTGAGACCACTGGGGCTGCTATATTACCTTTGATCCTGCCGGGTCATTGCCAAGGAACAGGTCGAACCCGTCCACAGGCCTATTGATGGCAGCTCCCATGGTCACCGGTCTTGACACGAGGTTGCACTCCAGGTGCACCTGGAACCATGTTTCCTTCCTCAATCCCCTTTACCAACCCCTTGGCACTGACTGCACTCTCTGGTGGAAAGGCTATGCCTTTTCCCAGCAGAAGAGTTTGGCTGGGCCCCTGTATCCCTCAGAATCACTATCGGCTCACTCGCCTCGCTCTGGGGAAATGGGGCCACTCTTCATTTCTGAAACAAAATCCTTGTAACTCTCAGGGATAATTTTAAACTCATCTGCACTCACAGTAACGTGTCTACAGGGATTCGCAGCCACAGTCAGAGCTGGAGCCTGGGACTGCTGTGCTCTCTGTCCGACACCCATTTTCTGCGTGTGGTTTCTGTGCCCCAACGGGTTTCTCCCTTAACCTCCAGCAATCAGCATGAGGATGTCCTGCCTCGTGGCAGTTAAAACACACAGGCCTCTTGGCCTCAGTCCTCTTCCCAGCACCATCCTTTCTAGCCTGAGGAGCACCCCCCCCACCGCCGCCTGTGTTTCCAGCTGTCCATTCTCTCCCATGGGTACTCAGTTTCCTAGCAATCTCCCACCTGCTATCCTTCTCAGTTGGCTGGGGGGGTGGTTGGAGAAGGGTCTCCTTTGGGATGAGAGTTTGAGGACTAGCTCATAGTCAGCAGCCAGTGTTGCTGCCTGCCTGGCCTCTGTTACTCTGTTCCCTCTATGTGAGTTCTTATCAGGTAGGGAATGAAGTTTCAGAACACCTGGAGGGGAATTATTTCACAAGGGTTTTTGTAGGTGGCCTCAATTTTAAGTGCCCGCACCCACTAATCAAAAGTGGGCTGCTTAAACCTTTCAAATTCCAGGTATTTTCTTTCAAATTCAAGGGCAACTAGGACTGGGAATAAATGCTGGCCTAACCAGCAAAGCCAACATCCCACAAACGAATAAAAAGTAATGTCTGGTCAGGGCAAAAACAGAATTACCTGGAAAAACTCAGCAGGTCTGGCAGCATCGGCGGAGAAGAACAAAGTTGACGTTTCGAGTCCTCATGACCCTTCAACAGAACTAAGTAAAAACAGGAGAGGGGTGAAATATAAGCTGGTTTAAGCGAGTGCAGTAGGTTCAGAGAGAGACAGGTTAGAATGGGTGAGAGGAGCAGAGAAATTGAGACGGCTAATGTCATGCCGACAGTTCTCAATGAAAAGATCAAGAGAAGGTAAGAATCCAGAGGGAGGGGTCCAGGTGGAGGGAGAATATTGGAGGTGGGTAAAAGGATCCGTTGAACGGGGAGAGGACTCCTGCCCAAAGAAGTGAGCATGGAGGCGAAGGCGGCGGAAGAAGAGTTCAGCATCGTGCCGAGCCCGAAATTCATTGAGATGAGGGCGTAAGGGTATGAAACTAAGCCCTTTGCTGAGCACTGAACATTCAGCATCGGAGAGGGCAAGGTCAGGGGGTATAGTGAATACGCGGCTGGGGCTGGGGTTGGAAGATGGGGTGGGGACGGAGGGACAGGCAGGGGTGGAGGGTCCTAGATGGGTGTTGGTGTCGATGAGTTGTTGGAGCTTGCGTTCCTTTGCACTTGAGAGAAAGAGAAAAAGTTTCTTGTTGAGGCGTCGGATGAGACGAAGAATAAAATGAAGCTGGGGGCACGCGGACTTTGAAATAGGGTGTGTCGGTGCTGCTGGAGGGAGAGGTCTAGTGTGTTCATATGGCGGCGCATGGCACTGAGTGTGGATCTCAGGATGCGACGGGAACAGCAGTCCGAGAAACGTTTTATGTCCCAGAGATACCTGTAATCCTGGGTGGGTTCGAAACAAGAGGGATGGAATTTCAGTTGAAATCCACGTGGGGTAAGTCGGAGACGGAGACAGTCACTGAGAAAGGAAATATGGCTGTGAAAGCGGGTTTTAGTAAACACCTTGTCAAACACCAGGAGAGAAATGGAAAGCAATGTAGGTGAACAAGGCAAAAAAGAGATACGGAAATCCTGTCGGAGAGAAGAGCAATACTTCTTCAAGGTAGGCATTCCTTGAAGAGAAGTGGCAGTCAATTAAACACAGAGATAAAAACAAAAAACTGCGGATGCTGGAAATCCAAAACAAAAACAGAATTACCTGGAAAAACTCAGCAGGTCTGGCAGCATCGGCGGAGAAGAACAAAGTTGACGTTTTGAGTCCTCATGACCCTTCAGCAGAACTAAGTGAAAACAGGAGAGGGGTGAAATATAAGCTGGTTTAAGCCTGATCTGGTAAGGGCGATTCCTGAGGGTACAGAATCTCTGACAGTACGCCCCTGGCCACTAACTGGTACACTTAAAATAGCCCTTTTCTGCCTCAGCGCATGCTGCACTTTCAATAGGCAGGAAGAGGGGGGCAAACCTCGTGAGCTGCTTTTCCTGTCAGTTTACTCTGCAGGCAGCAGGGACCAATATTGGCTGGCCCATTTAACCGCTGTGCTAACCTCACAAAGGAAATAAAGAAGCCGTCCACCTCTTCTTCATCAAACTTAGGGATTAAATGGGAAAATTGGAAGACCTCAGCCCCTAAGTCTGAGCCTGGGGTGGTTTCAATGGGCAGTGTGGGGTTCCACCCTTCTCAGCGCGAGTTGTTTTGATATAAGCTCCCTTTCCATTTCTCTTTCCCTTTCCTAGAATTCTCTCTCCTCCTTACATTCCTGCCTCTCTCTCTCTCTCTCTTCTTCCCTCTCCTGCCTTTATCTCTCTTTTTCTCTTCCCTCAAATTCCAGTTCCAATTTCTGCTGCTGCGATCTTAATTTCTCTGTTGCTAATATATCTGTTTCAGTGCCCTCAATTTCCACCTCTCGATGTTTCGCCACCCAATTTAAAATTGCCCTTTTTCAAGCTTTCAGGTGAAGCTCCACCCCTAAGTGCCTAACTACATCTTTCAATTCTTCCAAGGACGGTGCCCTTAACTTCTTGCCAATTATCTTGACCTGTTCAACGAAAGCATCAACATCGAATGTGGACATTTTAGTGCTTCAGTATTACAGACCCAAGAAAGCCTTTAGCAGTTTTTGAACTGCTTTTAAAGGAACAATTTACTTTCCCCATTCCAATTCTTTCACCAGCCTGTGGGAACAATCCCAGACGAGCCCCCAATTTTGTACAGACCAGATGAGAAGAGTTGAACTGGCACCCCTCTATTCAACCTCCTCAGTTGATCACAACAAAGGTTTAAGTTTCTTTCCCATGAGATATGCCTTTTTCAAATCAGAATATATTTAACTATTTAATCTGTGAGCTATAAAGAACCAATCAAACAAGGTTTTCTTGGGTCAAAGAAAGAGCAAATTTATTAACTACTAAACCTGAGAAAAATAATAAAAATGAGACTTCAAGCATTTGGCCCTAATGCAGTCATTTGGGCATGCACACACACACACACACACACACACACACACAGCCATACACACACACACAACCATACACACACAACCATACACACACACACACACAATAATACACACACACAACCAAACACACACACACAATAATACACACACACAACCATACACACACACATACACACACACACTATACACACACACATCATACACACACACACAACACCATACACACACACACAACCAAACACACACACACACACACACACAATACACACACACACAATACACACACACACACCATACACACACAATAATACACACACACAACCATACACACACACATGCATACACGTACACACAACCAAACACACACACATGCATACACACACACATAACCAAACACACACACATGCATACACACACACATAACCAAACACACACACATGCATACACATACACATAACTATACACACACACACAACGACACACACACAACCATACACACACATGCATGCATACACACACACAACCATACACACACATGCATGCACACACACAACTATACACACACATGCATGCACACACACACAACCATACACACACATGCATGCACACACACACACAACCATACACACACACATGCATGCACACACACACACAACCATACACACACACATGCATGCACACACACACACAACCATACACACACACATGCATGCACACACACAACCATACACACACACATGCATGCACACACACACAACCATACACACACATGCATACACACACACACTTGCACACATACACACACGTATCAGAAATAAGGGGAGTTAGAGTCCAATTTAAAAAAGTTAAAGAATACAAGATTAAGAGTCCTTTGTTTGTCCTTGAGGCATAGATTTTAAACATTGTGGCCAATTTAGGTTAGCTGGTTCCTTGGATGCGGTCAGATGTAGAAGATATTGCAGTTATTACAAGATCTCGGTTCACTGGTAGGTTTTTGGTAGAGTTGGTTTGTTGAACCAGGTGACATGCTTATTCCAAAAGAGAGAGAGGGAGAGAGAGTAGCCCTTAGCCTGTTTCCTCTGCTGAAGACATTCTTGACACCATCTGTGACAATTGTAATCTTTTTCTAGTGGCTGGGAAGCCGTGCCTTGAAATACTTCACCCATTGTGTATTTTCAAGAGGTTTTGCTGGGTCTGTTTCAATATTCTAATGTTTCAATATCCAGTACTTTGCATTGTTAATGTCTCTTCCTGAGACAGTTCTGAGTTTTGATGGGCATCTGGATTATAGGAAATGTCTCTCTCTCCACACTACCCTGAGGGTGATTTATTGGTTTCTCACCTTCACCTTGGAATGTGGCCTTGCATTTTTCAGCAATTTGCTCTGTCTCAGTTCAAATTGCTAAATTTCCAGTCAGTGGAAAGTTGAAAAATCATATTTCCCAAAATAAAGTCTCATAGCCTCATGACACCTGAAGTGAATGAACTGTGCACATTGCTCTATGTGACATTTAGCTAAGGTTCTGCACAAGTTGATGATAGGTTCTGTGCATTCTAATTCTATCCCTCTAGAACAAATTTACATACAAATTAAGATCAGCAATAGGCCATTCGGCCACTTGAGCCTGCTCTGCTATCCAACAAGATCATGACTGATCTGATAGTGGCCTGAACTCCACATTACCGCCTACCCCCAATAACCTTTGACTCCATTGTTAGTCAAGAATCTATCCACCTCAGCCTTAGAAATATTCAATGACCCAGCCTCCACCGCTCTCTGGGGAAGAGAATTCCACAGGCTCACGACCCTCTGAGGGAAAAAAATTTCTCCTCATCTCCGTCTTAAATGGGAGACACCTTATTTTGAAACTATGTCCCCTGGATCTAGTCTCTCCCACAAGAGGAAACATCCTCTGAGCATCCACCCCGTCAAGTCCCCTCAGGATCTTACATGTTTCAATAAGATCACCTCAATCTTCTAAACTCTAATGGATACATGCTCAACCTGTCCAACCTTTCCTAAGATATCCCCCCAATCCAGGTATCAGTTGAGTCAACCTTCTCTGAACTGCTTTTAAGGCAGAAACAAGCTCAGTGCTTGGTTTGATTTTTCTGGTCTAGTTAATCTGTATTAGCAACAATGACGAGTGTAGTACTCACCGAGCAGCAGGTTGGTCAGGAGGAATGGGCCCAGGTAGTTAGTGGCAATGCTCAGTTCCAAACCCTCGGAAGTGATTATCTCCTTTAAACCTGAGAGAGAAGGAAGTCGGCTGCAATTAATCCAAATCCAGAACAATTACCCATCATAAAATCCCGTTGAATCAGTCTGTGTAAGCGCAGAGCAGACCATTTTCACTGCTGTTTTCAGACTAGGACCCGATTGAGAGCAGGGTAGGGGTGAGACTGAAAGTGCAGGATCGCTCCAGGAACAAAGTGGGAGTGAGCCCGGCCTCCTCCAGAGGTCCCAATCATCACAGGTGCCAGTCTTCAGCCAATTCGATTCACTCCATGTGACATCAAGAAACGGCTGAAGGCACTGGATACTGTAAAGGCTATGGGCCCTGACAATATTCCAACAATAGTCCTGAAGACTTGTGCTCCAGAACTTGCTGTGCCCCTAGCCAAGCTGTTCCAGTACAGCTACAACACTGGCATCTACCCGGCTATGTGGAAAATTTCCCAGGTATGTCCTGTACATAAAAAGCAGGACAAATCCTACCCAACCAATTACCACCCCATCAGTATACTCTCAATCATCAGTAAAGTAATGGAAGGGGTCATCAACAGTGCTATCAAGAGGCACTTGCTTAGCACTAACCTGCTCACTGATGCTCAGTTTGGGTTCCCCCCAGGATTCCTCAGCTCCTGACCTCATTATAGTCTTGGTTCAAACATGGGCAAAAGAGCTGAACTCCCAAGGTGAGGTGAGAATGACTGCCTTTGATATCAAGGCCACATTTGACCGAGTGTGGCATCAAGGAGACCTGACAAAACTGGAGTCAATGGGAATCAGGGGGAAAACTCTCCACTGGTTGGAGTCATGCCTAGCACAAAGGAAGATGGTTGTGGTTGTTGGAGGTCAATCATCTCAGCTCTAGGACATCACTCCAAGAGTTCCTCAGGGTAGTGTCCTAGGCCCAACCATCTTCAGTTGCTTCATCAATGACCTTCCATCCATCATAAAGTCAGAAGTGGGGATGTTCGCTGATGATTGCACAATGTTCAGCACCATTCATGACTCCTCAGATACTGAAGCAATCCATGTCCATATGCAGCAAGATAATGACTATCTCTAACAAGAGAGAATCTAACCATCACCCCTTGACATTCAATGGCATTATCATCCCTGAATTCCCCACTATCAACATCCTGGGGGTCACCATTGACCAGAAACTGAACTGGAATGGCCATATAAATACTGTGGCTACAAGAGCAGGTCAGAGGCTAGGAATTATGTGATGAGTAACTCACCTCCTGTCTCCCCAAAGCCTGTCCACCATCTACAAGGCACAAGCCAGGAGTGTGATGGAATACTCCCCACTTGCCTGGATGAGTGCAGTTCCCACAACACTCAAGAAGCTTGACACCATCCAGGACAAAGCAGCCCGCTTCATTGACACCACATCTCAAGGGCAGCTAGGGATGGGCAATCGCTGGCCTAGCCAGCGAAGCCCACATCCCGTGAAGGAACAAAAAACAAAAAGAATCCACAAACATTCACTCACATCATCACATCACATCACTGACCCACAGTAGCAGCAGTGTGTACCACCTACAAGATGCGCTGCAGGAATTCATCAAGGCTCCTTAGACAGCACTTTCCAAACCCACCACCATTACCATCGAGAAGGACAAGGGCAGCAGATAGTTAGGAACACCACCACCTGGAAGTTCCCCTCCAAGTCACTCACCATCCTGACTTTGAAATATATCAGCCGTTCCTTCACTGTCGCTGGGTCAAAATCCTGAAACTCCCTTCCTAACAGCACTGTGGGTGTGCCTACACCACAAGGACCACAGCGGTTCAAGAAGGCCGATCACTACCACCTTCTCAAGGGCAATTAGGGATGGGCAATAAATGCTGGGCTAGCCAGCGACACCCACATGCCTTGAATGAATAAAAACAAAAAGGGCGTGAGTTACTCGCCACACAATCCCTAGCCTCTGACCTGTTCTTGTAGCCACAGTATTTATATGGCTAGTCCAGTTCAGTTTCTGGTCAATGGTAACCCCCAGGATGTTGATAGTGGGGCATTCAGTGATGGTAATGACATTGAATGTCAAATGGTGACAGTTAGATTCTCTCTTGTTGGAGATGGTCATTGCCTGGCACTCGTGTGGCACGAATGTTACTTGTCATTTGTCAGCCCAAACCTGGTTATTGTCCAAGTCTTGCTGCATTTGGACATGGACTGCTTCAGTATCTGAGGAGTTGCGAATGGTGCTGAACATTGTGCAATCATCAGCGAACACCTCCACTTCTGACCTTATGATGGAAGGAAGGTCATTGATGAAGCAGCTGAAGATGGTTGGGCCTAGGACACTACCCTGAGGAACTCCTGCAGTGATGTCCTGGGACTGATTGACTGACCTCCAACAACCACAACCATCTTCCTTTGTGCTGGGTATGACTCCAACCAGCGGAGAGTTTTCCCCCTGATTCCCATTGACCCCAGTTTTGCTAGGGCTCCTTGATGCCACACTCGGTCAAATGCTGCCTTGATGTCAAGGGCAGTCACTCTCACCTCACCTCGGGAGTTCAGCTCTTTGTCCATGTTTGAACCAAGGCTGTAATGAGGTCAGGAGCTGCTTTGCCCTGGCAGAATCCAAATTGGGCATCAGTGAGTAGGTTTTTGCTATGCAAGTGCCGCTTGACAACACTGTTGATGACCCCTTCTATCGCTTTACTGATGATCGAGACTAGACTGATGGGCGATAATTGGCTGGGTTGGATTTGTCCTACTTTTTGTGTACAGGACATAGCTGGGCAATTTTCCACATGGCCGGATAGATGCCAGTGTTGTAGCTGTACTGGAACAGCTTGGCTTGAGATGCGGCAAGTTCTGCAGCACAAGTCTTCAGTACTATTGCAGGAATATTGTCAGGGCCCGTTGCTTTTGCAACTCCCAGTGCCTTCAGCCATTTCTTGACAAGACTTGGAATGAATCGAATTGGCTGAATATTGGCATCTGTGATGCTGGGGACCTCCAGAGGAGGCTGAGATGGATCATCCACTCGGCGCTTCTGACTGAAGATGTTGCAAATGCTTCAGCCTTATCTTTTGCACTGATGTGCTGGGCTCCCCCATCATTGAGGATGGGGATATTTGTGGAGTCTCCTCCTCCATTGAGTTGTTTAATTGTCCACCACTATTCACAACTGGATGTGACAACGTTGTGGAGCTTAGATCTGCTCCGTTGGTTGTGGAATCACTTAGCCCTGTCTATCACTTGCTGCTTAAGTTGTTTGGCACACAAGTAGTCCTGTGTTATAGCTTCACCAGGTTGACACCTCATTTTCAGGTATGCCTGGTGCTGCTCCTGGCATGCCCTTCTGCACTCTTCATTGAACCAGAGTTGATCCCTTGGCTTGACGGTAATGGTAGAGTGGGGTATATGCCAGGCCATGAGGTTACAGATTGTGGTTGAATGCAATTCTGCTGCTGCTGATGGCCCACAGCACCTCATGGATGCCCAGTTTGGAGCTGCTAGATCTGTTCAAAATCTATCCCATTCAGCACGGTGGTAGTGCCACACAACACGATGGAGGGTATCCTCAATGTGAAGATGGGATTTGGCCTCCACAAGGACTGTGTGGTGATCACGCTTATCCATACTGTCATGGACAGATGCATCTGCAGCAGGCAGGTTGGTGAGGATGAGATCAAGTATGTTTTTCCCTCTTGTTGGTTCCCTCACAACCTGCCGCAGACCCAGTCTAGCAGCTATGTCCTTTAGGACTCGGCCAGCTCGGTCAGTAGTGCTACCGAGCCACTCTTGGTGATGTACATTGAAGTCCCCCACCCAGAGTACATTCTGTGCCCTTGCCCCCCTCAGTGCTTCCTCCAAGTGGTGTTCAACATGGAGGAGCACTGATTCATCAGCTGAGGTGTCTGGGACATTATCTGTAAGATATGATTCCGTGAGGATGACTATGTCAGGCTGTTGCTTGACTAGTCTGTGAGACAGCTCTCCCAATTTTGGAACAAGCCCCCAGATGCTAGTAAGGAGGACTTTGCAGGGTCAGCAGGGCTGAGTTTGTCATTGTCGCTTTCGGTGCCTAGGTCAATGCAGGGTGGTCCGTTTGGTTTCATTCCTTTTTGTAGACTTTGAAGTGGCCTAGCAAGCCACTCAGTTGTATCAAAAACCTCTACAGAGGGCATTTAAGAGTCAACCCCATTGCTGTGAGTCTGGAGTAACACTTAGGCCAGACCAGATAAGGACGGTAGATTTCTTTCCCTTAAGGGCATTAGTGAACCAGATGGGTTTTTGTGACAATTGACAATGGTTTCATGGTCATATTAACCAGATTAGCTATTTAATTCCAGATTTATTAACTGAATTTAAATTCATGGTTTGAATGAAACCCATTTTCCCAGAGCATTAGCCTGGGCCTCTGGATTCCTAGTCCAGCAACATTACCACTACGCCACCAACTCCTCCCAGGGACACTGCCACCATGTTTCGTTGTGTGGTAGGGGTCTAGATGGAGGTTTTGGCAGTTGTGCACTCTCCCAAAGTATGCTGCTCAACCCTGTCATTTCTCAAAACCATTACTCTTTATTTACAATACGTATTTACACATTTGGACCTCTACACGAGGTTGGAGCTTTTACTCCTTCTCAATCCCTCTTACCTCTCAGTCATGTGAGCTAATATTATTATTACATCAGCATCTTGTATGCTTCTGAGGTTAACCCTTTACTCTACAACTGAGGCCCTTAAGTGACCAATTAATGGCCAGTTAGGAACCTCGACCTGCCTCCACTGCCATGATACTCTGGGCAGTGGAAGGTGGGCGAGAGTGGGAAGGCCATTTTTGTCATCAAAGATGGTGAAAAAGGGGGAACGAAGGGGGAGTATCTACTTTGGGAGGTTGCCCTGTGTGCACCTGGGGCACACCCCCCACCCCACCCTAAGATCACACCCCTCCTATCACACTCCTCCTTTCTGCCTCCACGTCTGACCTCCAAAACCCGCCCCAGGGTGCAAGCAATAAAATTCAGCCCATGCTGCTGAATTGCTGAGTGGACCTGACAAGGGCTTGTCGGCCCTTTGATCACATCTCAGATGCAGTGCTGAAGATCAATGAACTGGAATGAGCCGCTTCACCAGCTGTTCCAGTACAACCTATCCCAGCCTATCCTCGTCTGGAGGCCCCCAGCATCACAGTCGCCAGTTTTCAGCCAATTCGATTCATTCCACGTGATTATCAAGAAACAGCTGAAGGCACTGAAGGATACTGCAAAGGCTATGAGCCCTGACAATATTCCGGCAATAATACTGAACTTCACGGGAGCAGCAGATACAAGCTGAGACACAGGCCCAGAGAGCGGACAGCAGTGAGCACAGGCCCAGAGCAGCAAGCAGCAGCACAGAAGCAGGAACAATACCAGGGCTCAGCACAAGCATGGGATCCACAGTACCACTCCCAAAACCATTTCAGAGTGCTGAAGGCTCACAACAGGCCTAGAGCTTGGATAAGCATACAACTCCGCAAAGATAAGCGGCAGGACAGGTGATTGGACAGAATATAAAGAGCAGCAGAGAATGCCTGAACGATTAACCAGGAGAAAGAATTTAGGGTATTAGAGGAAGCTAGCTAGAAATGTAAAAACGGATAGCAAAAGTTTCTACAGGTATTTAAGAAGGAAAAGAGTAAGTAAAGTGAGTGTTGGTCCTCTAGTGAGTGACAGTGGGGAGTTAATAGTAGGTAATAAGGAAATGGCAGAAGAAATGAACAAATATGTTGCTTTTGTGTTCACTATAGAGGATACAAAAAACATTCCAGTAATAGCTACAAATCAGGAGCTGAACGGGAGAGAGGAACTTGGTGAAATTGCAATCACTAGGGGAAATGATACTGAGCAAATTGATGGAGCTGTGGGCTGACAAGTCTCCGGGTCCCGATGGACTACATCCCAGGGTCTTCAAAGAGGTGGCTAATGAGGTCGTCGATGCGCTGGTGTTAATTTTCCAAAATTCGCTAGATTCTGGAAAGGTTCCATCAGATTGGAAAGTAGCAAGTATAACCCCTCAGTTCAGGAAGGGAGGGAGGCAGAAAACAGGAAACCGTAGGCCAGTTAGCTTGACATCTATCGTGGGGAAGTTATTAGAATCGATCATTAAGGAGGTTATAGCTGGGCTTAAGGTAATCGGGAAGAGTCAGCATGGTTTTCTGAAAGGAAAATCATATTTAGCCAATTTATTGGAGTTTTTTTTGCAGGAGTAACATGCATAATGGATAAAAGGGGAGCCTGTAGATGTGCTGTACTTGGATTTCCAGAAGGCATTTGAAAGGTGCCACATCAAAAATTATTACGGAAAATAATAGCACATGGTGTAGTGGGTAACATATTAGCATGGATAGAAGATTGGCTGGCTGGCAGAAAGCAGAGAGTATGCATAAATAGGTAAAAGCAAAATACTTCAGATGCTGGAAATCTGAAACAAAAATAGAAAATGCTGGAAAAACTCAGCAGGTCTAGCAGCATCTGTGGAGAGAGAAACAGAGTTAACATTTTGAAGAAGGTTCATACAGACTTGAAACATTAACTCTGTTTCTCTCTCCACAGATGCTGCTAGGCCTGCTGAGTTTTTCCAGCATTTTCTGTTTTTGATGCATAAATGGGTCTTTTTCTGATTGGCAGGATATAATGAGCGGAGTCCCACAGACAATCTTTTTATGATTTACAACAATGGCTTAGATGAGGGGAGTGAAGGCATGTTGCTAAATTTGCAGATGACACAAAGATAGATGGGAAAGTATGTGGTGAAGAGGACATGAGGAGGTTGCAGACAGACATAAATAGGTTGTGTGAGTGGGCAAAGATCTGACAAATGGAGTTTAATGTGGGAAAATGTGAAGTTGATCACTTTGGCAGGAAGAACAAAAAAGCAGAGTATTACTTAAATGGAGAACGGCTGCATAATTCTGAGGTGCAGAGGGATCTAGGTGGATCTAAAGCCACAAGAAGTTAGTTTGCAGGTACAACAAGTAGTTAAGAAGGCTAATGGAATGTTATCCTTTATTATGAGAGGTGTTGAACATAAAAGTAAGGGTGTTATGCTTCAGTTATAGAGTGTTGGTAAGACCACATCTCAAATACTGTGTGCAGTTTTGGTCTCCTTATTTAAGGAAGGATGTAAATGCATTGGAGGCGGTTCAGAGGAGGTTTACTAGATTGATACCTGGAATGAGCGGGTTGTCTTATGAGGAAAGCTTGGACAGACTGGGCTTGTTTCCACTGGAGTTTAGGAGAGTGAGGGGTGATTTGATTGAAGTTTACAAGATCCCGAACAGCCTGGACAAGGTGGACGTGGAAAGGATGTTTCCTCTTGTGTGTGGGTCCAGAACTAGGGGTCACCCTTTTAGGACAGAGATGAGGAGACTTTTTTTCTCTCAGAGGGTTGTGCGACTTTGGAACTCTCTGCCTCAGAAGGTGGTGGAAGTGGGGTCATTGAATATTTTTAAGGCAGAAGTAGATAGATTCTTGTCAGACAAGGGAATCAAAGGTTATCGGGGTTAGATTGGGATGTGGAAATTGAAACACAAGAAGATCAGCCATGATCTTATTGAATGACGGAGCAGGCTCGAGGGGCCGAATGGTCTACTCCTGTTCCCTATGTTCTTACGTTCTATCTGGAGAAAAGGGTTCATGAGGTACATGAGAAATGCTTCAGGATTACACAAAAAGGATCAAAAATACCTAGGCCTGCAGGCGGACGGACGACCTTAGCCACCCCCAGTATTTTGGGGACTAGGTCAAGGGTGAGCAGGAAGGTGAAAACCTGCCCAGTGGGGAAGCTGTAAAAATCCAGGCCCACGTGGAGTAAATCGAATTGGATGGACACAAATGCCTCAGGTGGAAGGGTCCCCGTTGAGAAGCTCAGTAGGACCAACCACTCAGCCTCGTCTTGGCACTCCCGCAGGATTGGACCACGATTGAGTTATTGATAGAATCTTACAGCAGCGAAGGGAAGGAGGCCATTCAGCCCACCCTGCCTATGCTTGCTCTTTGAAGGAGCTGCCCAATTAGTTCCTTACCCCTGCTCTATCCCCATGGTTCAACAAATTTCCCAGTTTTAATATTTATCCCATTCCCTATTGAAAGTGAACATTGAATCTTTTTCAGGCAGTGCAATTCAGAGAGAATCTTGTAGAGATTCTCAGTGGAATACTTTCCAAACCTGTTTATCTGCTCTGTTATTGAGATAGATCGAGTGTTAAAAATCTTTAAACATTGATTCAATGCTCCCATGATATTTCATTTTAACCAATTGGTCTCATTAATGTGTAGTGCAGTGCTCCCCCTGTTGGAGGCTGAAAGGACTACAGGTTATGATGTTCGATACGTTACTCCATTTAGAACTTAAGGACATAACAGGCTGGAGCAGGAGTCGGCAATTCAGCCCCTCGAGTCTGCCCCATCATTCAATACGATCATGGCTGATCTTATTTTGGTCTCAACTCCAATTTCCCGCCCTCTCCCCACAACTTTCAACCCGTTACTAATTAAAAACCTGTCTATCTCCCCCTTAAATTTATTCAGCGCCCGGCATTCGCTGCACTCTGAGGTAGTGAATTCCACAGATTCACGACCTTTTGAGAAAAGTAATTCCTCCTCATCTCTTGATTTAAATTTACCACCCCTTAGCCTAAAACTATGGCCTCTCGTTCTAGAATGCTCCACAAGGGGAAACATCCGCTCCACGTCTACTTTGTTTATCCCCTTTAGCATCTTATATACCTCAATTAGATCTCCTCTCATCCTTCTAAACTCTAGCGAGTATAGGCCTAAACTGCTCAATCTCTCCTCACAGGACAAGCCCCGGATCTCTGGAATCAATCTGGTGAACCTCCTCTGAACCACCTCAAATGCAATTACATCCTTCCTCAAGTAAAGGGACCAAAACTGTGCACAGTACACCAGGTGGGGTCTCACCAATGCCTTGTACAGTTGCAACAACACTTCCCTATTTTCATACTCTATTCCTTTAACAATAAATGCCAAAATTCCATTTGCCTTCCTTATTACCTGCTGTACCTGCATACTAGCTTTTAGCGATTCATGCATGAGGACACCCAGATCCCTCTGCACTGAAGCATTCTGAAGTTTCTCTCCATTTAAATAATATGTCACCTTTTTATCCTTCTGACCAAAATAGATAACCTCACACTTATCCACGTTAAACTCCATCTGCCAAACTTTGGCCCATTCACCTAACCTGTCCATATCAATTTGTAAATTTTTTATTTCTTCATTGCAACTTACTTTCCCACCTATTTTGGTGTCATCTGCGAATTTAGCTATAGTACCTTCTATCCCTGAATCCAAGTCATCAATATGGATTGTAAATAGTTGGGGCACAAGGACCGAACCCTGTGGCACCCCACAAGTTACAGCTTGCCATCCAGAAAAAGACCCATTTATCCTGACTCCCTGCTTTCTGTTGGTTAGCCAATCCTCTATCCAAGATAATATATTACCCCTAACTCCGTGTGATCTTATCTTGTTTATTAATCTTTTGTGTGGCACCTTATCAAAGGCCTTCTGGAAGTCCAGATATACTACATCTACAGGATCCCCACTATCCACTTTGCTTGACACATCTTCAAAGAACTCTAGCAAATTAGTCAAACACGATTTACTCTTCATAAAACCATGCTGACTCTAATGGATTGCAATTTGACTTTCCAAATGTCCCATTACTACCTCCTTAATAATGGATTCCAACAATTTCCCAATGACAGATGTTAAACTAACTGGCCTATAATTTCCAACTTTCTGCCTCCCCCCTTTTTGAATAAGGGTGATATATATTAGCATTTTTCAAATCCATTGGAACCTTTCCAGAATCCAGGGAATTTTGGAATATTATTACCAATGCATCCACTGTCTCCACTGCCACTTCCTTTAAGACCCTGGGATGTAAGCCATCAGGTCCTGGGGACTTGTCACCCTTTAACCCCAATAGTTTGCTCAGTACTTTTTCTGCAGTGATGGTGATTGTTCTAAGTTCTTCCTTCTCTATACCCTCTGCACTACCTGTTACTATTGGGGTAGCACTAGTATCCTCCACCGTGAAAACTGAGGCAAAATATTGATTAAGCGTCTCTGCCATTTCTACGTTCCCCACTGTTAACTCCCCAGTCTCATCCCCCAAGAGACCAACATTCACTTTAGCGACTCTCTTTCCATTTTTATACTTGTAGAAGTTTTTGCTATCAGTTTTTACATTTTGCGTTAGTTTTCTTTCATAATTTACCTTTGCTCTTTTTATTATTTTTATAGTAACCCTTTGTTGATCTTTACAAGTTTCCCAATCTTCCAGCCTGCCACTGACCTTTGCAATTTAGTATGCCTTAGTTTTTGCCTTTATGTTATTTTTAACTTCCTTGCTTAGCCATGGATGCTTTTTCCCCCTCAAACCATCTTTCTCCCTCTTTGGGATATATTTTACTTGGGAGGAATTGAATATTTCCTTAAATATCTGCCACTGTTCATCAACTGTCCTACCTTGTAATCTTCCTGCCCAGTCCACTAGGGCCAAATCTGCCCTCATGCCTATGTAGTTACCTTTGTTTAACTCCAGAACACTAGTGTGGGACTCAAGTTTCTCGCTCTCAAACTGAACTTGAAATTCCAGTATGCTATGATCACTCTTCCCTGAGGACCCTTTACTATGAGATCATTAATTAATCCCATCTCATTACACAAAACCAAATCCAGAATAGCCTGCTCCCTGGTTGGTTCCACAACATATTGCTCCAAGAAACAATCTCAAATACACACTATGAACTCTCCCTCGAGGCTACCCTTGCCAATTTGATTAGTCCAGTCTATATGCATATTAAAATCACCCATGATTATTGCCGTGCCTTTCTTACATGCTCCCAGTATTTCCTGATTTATACTGTGCCCTACTGCTGAACTACTGTTTGGGGACCTATAGATTACTCCCACCAGGAACTTCTTTCCCTTGCTTTTTCTTATTTCTACCCAGACTAACTCTACGTCTTGCTCTCCAGTGCCTATATTATTCCTCACTATAGCACTGATCTCTTCCTTTACTAACAAAGCTACATCACCTCCTTTTCCTTCCTGCCTATCCTTCCGAAACACTGAGTACCCTTGGATATTCAACTCCCCATTCTCCCTGTAACCACGTCTCAGTAATCACCACCAAACCTTACCTATTTATCTCTATTTGCACTGTTAACTCATTCGTTTTATTCCGCATTGAAAATGTTCCATCCTTTACTTCTAGTTTCATAAATTATTGTTGGAATTGTGGTATGAGGATCTAGCACATATAGGGTTAATGCAGGACTGAGTACAGTACCGCCCACCCAGTGATGTGAGAGAGCACATGACCAACACCCAGGGTCATTATGGTGCTGGACAGAGCCGTGTGTACCAGCAAGCATGGAGGCTGCTCCAACTTGTACCCTTAACTGGACATTTGTAAATAGTTCTAAGAGTTAATAAAGATTTGCAATTGAACTATGTATAAACACAAAGACTTCTTCAAACCTACAGAACTGTAACAACCCTACAACAAGCATAAACCTACGAAAACTATGATTATTAAGCCTATTTAATCATTAATTATTTTGAACTCAGTTAACTAAGACCCCTGCTTGTATGTAGAGATGATGTGTTACACTCACTTCTCTTGGTGCAAAAAGCAAGCCAATTGTTTTACTTCAATGAAATATATTTGTATAAAATCATTGTGATCTAATATCTTTGAGTTCCAAATGTTGAATCACAGACACTTCAAAATGCTAATGAACCAGAAACCTGTCAAAAATCAATCATTCCTGGGGAGCAGAGTGCCAGATTCTTTCCTGCTTTCATCCCTTTGCTTTGACCCAGTTTTCACATTACTCTATACTCTTCCACATTAACGACTTCACATTACCGGAGGCGGCTGCGTTATTTACAAGGATATCCAGTTGTTTCTCCTCCTTCTTAATCTGCTCGACGAACTTCCGCACAGACTCCATGGAGCTGGTGTCCAGGATGCGGAGGTGAACATTATTGTTCCCTGTCCTGCGCCGGATCTCTCTCTCCGCTCTCCCTCCTCGTTCCAAACTACGACAGGCCAGGATCACACGGGCATTTCTCTGGGCAAGGTCCTGAGCAATATATCTCCCGATACCTGGGCACAGGGGGAAAGAAGGCTCATGTCAACGAGGTTCTGAAATGCAATGATTTCCCTTTAGGGAAATGGAGAAATATTTACAAGAGGGAAAGTTACTGGGAACGGGGGATGGGGACTGATTGGATTGCTCTACAAAACATTTGTCATTGGGAAAATGTTGGAGTCTATTATAAATGATGTAATAGCAGAGCATTTAGAAATACATAGTGTAATCAAGCAGAGTCAGCATGGCTTCATGAAGGGGAAATCATGCCTAACAACGTCACCGCCTCTCACCGTTCAGCGCTGTTTACTCGCGGAAGCAGACATCGATTTGCAGTGCGCCATGGGAATAGCGCTAGCCATGGAAAGTGCTGCGAGAGCCTCACAGGCGTTACAACATGTACAATGTGGCGCTGTTCTTCATGTGGGGCAGGAACCTATCGCCAGGCATGACGCAAAAACCAGAGACACAGCAGCGAAGTGAGAGGCAATGTTCACTGTTAGAAACACGAAAAGACCCAGCAGCAACATTTCAGCAGCGGCTCCGAGGTGAATCTGTTCTAGATGTGGGGGTGACCACATACCGGACACCTGCAGGTTCAAGGAGGCAGAATGCCGTTACCGCCAAAAGACAGGTCATGTAGTAAAGCAATGCAGGGCAAAGTCGTAACAGCCCTTAAAGCAGCAAACCAATATGATTGACAGAAACCTGACGCTGCCGATACTGACACCCATTCCCTGTACAATGTCACCGCTGTAAAAACCAAACCTATCACCGTCACAATCCAACTGAATGGGAAGCCACTAATACTGGAGGTAGATAAGGGAGTGTCAACCACAGTGGTAGGAGAGCAAACATTTAAATATCTGAATGAAGGTAACCAGCCACTGAATCTGGAGCAGACAACCACTCAACTGAAGACATACACTGGAGAATCCATACATACAAAGGGCATCGCCACAGTGCCTGTATCCTCCAGGCAACAGGCTGCTCAGCTTCCAGTGATCATAGTGACAGGAGAAAGACCTAGTCTCCTGAGCCCAGACTGGTTACAAAGAATATTTCACTTGAGAACAGGAGGAGTTCCCGAGCTGTTAAGGAAATACGGCCGTGTATTTTGTGATGAATTAGGGAAGTTAAAAGGCTTGCAAGTAAAAAAATATGTGGTTTCTCAGGCGTCACTGCAATTCTTTAAGACCAGACCTGTGCTTTGTGCCTTAAAGGAGAAGGTGGATTTTTTTTTAATTCATTCGCTGGCTGGGCCAGCGTTTATTGCCCATCCCTAGTTGCCCTTGAGAAGGCGGTGGTGAGCTGCTTTCTTGAACCGCTGCAGTCCATGTGGTGTAGGTACACCCACAGTGCTGTTAGGGAGGGAGTTCCAGGATTTTGACCCAGTGACAGTGAAGGAACGGCGATATATTTCCAAGTCAGGTTGGCGAGTGACTTGGAGGGGAACTTCCAGGTGTTGGTGTTCCCATCTATCTGCTGTCATTCCAGATGGCAGTGGTCGTGGGTTTGGAAGGTGCTGTCTAAGGAGCCTTGGTGAATTCCTGCAGTGCATCTTGTAGATGGTACACACTGCTGCTACTGTGCATCGGTGGTGGAGGGAGTGAACGATTGTGAATGTGGTGCCAATCAAGCACTTGTGCCTTGTAGATCGCGGACAGGTTTTGGGGGGTCAGGAGGTGAAGTTACTCGATTCCTAGCCTCTGACCCGCTCTTGTAGCCACAGTATTTATATGGCTAGTCCAGTTCAGTTTCTGGTCAATGGTGACCCCCAGGATATTGATAGTGGGGATTCAGTGATGGTAATCCCATTGAAAGTCAAGGGGCGATGGTTAGATTCTCACTTCTTGGAGATGGTCATTGCCTGACACTTGTGTGGCACGAATGTTACTTGCCCCTTGTCAGCCCAAGCAGACAGGTTTTCTAACTGTGCCAGTTAGAAAAGATGGGCATCATCCAACCTGTCCAATTTTCAGTAAAATAAAGGCAAAATTCTGCGGATGCTGGAAATCTGAAACGAGAACAAAAAATGCTGGAAAAACTCAGCAGGTCTGACAGAATCACAGAATCACACAGCGCAGAAGAGGCCCTTCGGCCCATCGAGTCTGCACCGACACATGAGAAACACCTGACCTACCTACCTAATCCCATTTACCAGCACTTGGCCCATAGCCTTGAATGTTATGACGTGCCAAGTGCTCATCCAGGTACTTTTTAAAGGATGTGAGGCAACCCGCCTCCACCACCCTCCCAGGCAGCGCATTCCAGACCGTCACCACCCTCTGGGTAAAAAGGTTTTTCCTCACATCCCCCCTAAACCTCCTGCCCCTCACCTTGAACTTATGACCCCTTGTGACTGACCCTTCAACTAAGGGGAACAGCTGCTCCCTATCCACCCTGTCCATGCCCCTCATAATCTTGTACACCTCAATCAGGTCACCCCTCAGTCTTCTCTGCTCCAACAAAAACAACCCAAGTCTATCCAACCTCTCTTCATAACTTAAATGTTTCATCCCAGGCAACATCCTGGTGAATCTCCTCTGCACCCCCTCCAGTGCAATTACATCCTTCCTATAATGTGGCCACCAGAACTGCACACAGTACTCCAGCTGTGGCCTCACCAAGGTTCTATACAACTCCAACATGACCTCCCTACTTTTGTAATCTATGCCTCGATTGATAAAGACAATTGTCCCATATGCCTTTTTCACCACCCCACTAACATGCCCCTCTGCCTTCAGAGATATATGGACACACATGCCAAGGTCCCTTTGTTCCTCAGAACTTCCTAGTGTCATGCCATTCATTGAAAACTTCCTTGTCAAATTACTCCTTCCAAAGTGTATCACCTCACACTTTCCAGGGTTAAATTCCATCTGCCGCTTATCTGCCCATTTGACCTCCCTCATCTACACACCTGGTCACCCCCTCAAAAAATTCAGTCAAATTTGTTAGGCATGACCTCCCTCTGACAAAGCCATGCTGACTATCCCTGATCAAATCTTGCCTCTCCAAGTGGAGATAGATACTCTCCTTCAGAACTTTCTCCAATAGTTTCCCTACCAATGACGTGAGACTCACTGGCCTGTAGTTCCCTGGCTTATCTCTACAACCCTTCTTAAATAGCGGAACCACATTAGCTGTTCTCCAGTCCTCTGGCACCTCCCCCGTGGCCAGAGAGGAATTAAAAATTTGGGTCAGAGCCCCTGCGATCTCCTCCCTTGCCTCCCTTAGCAGTCTGGGACACAAATCATCCGGATCTGGAGATTTGTCCACTTTTAAGCCTGCCAACACCTCCAATACCTTGTCACTCCCTATATCAATTTGCTCAAGAACCTCACAGTCTCTCTCCCCGAGTTCCATACCTTCATCCTCATTCTCTTGGGTGAGAACGGATGTGAAGTATTCATTCAACACTCTAGCGATGTCCTCTGGCTCCACCCATAGATTGCCCCCTTGGTCCCTTATGGGCCCTACTCTTTCCCTGGTTATCCTCTTCCCATTGATATACTTCTAGAATATCTTGGGATTTTCCCTACTTTTACCAGCCAGAGCTTTCTCATATCCCCTCTTTCCTCTCCTAATTGCTTTCTTAAGCTCCACCCTGCACTTTCTGTACTCCACTAATGCCTCTGCTGATTTGCTTCCCTTGTACCTGCTAAAAGCCTCTCTTTTCCTTCTCATTGTATCCTGAATATCTCTGGTCATCCATGGTTCTCTGGGCTTGTTACTCCTTCCTATCACCCTAGAGGGAACATGTTGAGCCTGTCCCCTCCCCATTTCCTTTTTGAACACTCCCCACTGCTCCTCTGTAGATTTCCCCACAAGTAGCTGTTCCCAGTCTACCTTGTCCAGATCCTGCCTTATTTTACTAAAATCCACTCTCCCCCGATCCAAAACATTTTTTTGCAACTTGTCTATTTCTTTGTCCATAACAAACTTAAACTGTGCCATGTTGTGGTCGCTGTCACTAAAATGCTCCCCCACCACCACCTCAGCCACCTGTCCGGCTTCATTCCCCAGAATTAGGCCCAGCACTGCGCTGTCCCTTGTTGGACCCTCTACATATTGACCTAAAAAGTTCTCCTGTACACATTTCAAGAAATCTACTCCATCCAAGCCCTTAACACTATGTCTATCCCAATGAATGTTGGGAAAGTTGAAATCACCTAATATAATTACCCTATTGTTATTGTTTTTACACACCTCCGCAAGTTGTGCACATATTTGCTCCTCAATTTCCCGCTGACTATCTGGGGGTCCATAATAAACACCTAACAATGTGGCTGCCCCTTTTTTATTCCTAAGCTCTACCCACAAAGCTTCTTTCGATGCCCCCTCCAAGCTCTCATCTCTCCTTACTACAGTAACTGACTCCTTAACTAATAATGCGACGCCTCCTCCTCTTTTACCCCCTCCCCTGTCTCGCCTGAAGATTCTATATCCCGGAATGTTGAGCTGCCAATCCTGCCCCTCCCTCAACCACGTCTCAGTGATGGCTACTATATCACAATTCCACGTGTCAATCCGCACCCTTAACTCATCCGTTTTACCTGTAATACTCCTGGCATTAAAGTAGAGGCCACCCAGCCTTGCCCTACTCCCTTGAAACTTAATGCAGCTGTACTCCCTCTGACTTGATTGTTTTACTGTATTATGATGTGTCCCCATTCTGCTAACATTCTGTGTCCCCTCCTCCTGTTGAATTAGTTTAAACTCCTCCCAACAGCACTAGCAAACCCGCCCGCAAGGACGTTAGTCCCGCTCTAGTTCAGATGTAGACCGTCCCGCTTGTACATGTCCCACCTTCCCCAGAAATGGTCCCAGTGATCCAGGAATCTAAAACCCTCCCTCCTGCACCAGCTCTTAAGTCACATATTCATCTGCGCTATTCTCCTATTTCTGTACTCACTAGCACGTGGCACTGGGAGTAATCCAGAGATTACAACCCGAGAGGTCCTGCTTTTTAGTCTACTGCCCAACTCCCTGAATTCTTGATGCAAGACCTCATCCCTCTTTCTACCTATGTCATTGGTACCAACATGTACCGTGACATCTGCCTTATCACCCTCCCCCTTCAGGATGCCCTGCAGCTGTTCAGTGACATCCCGGACCCTGGCACCAGGGAGACAACATACCATCCTGGAGTCACATTGACGGCCACAGTAGCACCTATCTGTTCCCCTGACTATAGAATCCCCTATTACTATTGCTCTTCCTCCCCTCCTATACAGACAGGCTGCTTGTGGTGCCAGAAGCTTGGCTCTGTCCACACTCCCAGGAGGAACCAGCCTCCAAAATGGATTACCGATTTGCGAGCGGGACCCCAGGGGACTCCTGAACTACCTGCCTGTTTCTCTTGGACTGCCTGGTGGTCACGCATTCCCTTCCTTCCTCAAGTCCCTTCATCTGTAGTGTGACCCCCTCTCTAAATGTGCTATCCGCGATGCTCTCAGACTCGTGAATGCTCCTCAGTGTCCTCGGCCGCCGTTCCAGCTCTGAAACCCGACCTTCCAGGAGCTGCAGCTGGACACACTTCCTGCACACATGCTGGTCCCCGTGGGATGCTGGAAATGTCGCCGGTTTCCCACATGGAGCACGAAGAGCACATCACGGCTTTGAGCTCTCCTGCCATGACTTATCCCTTTAAATTAAACCTCTTAAGTCAATTACTGTAGGGCCCTTCTTTCCTGATCCTTCGTTACTGTAGAATATACAAACTGTAAACCACAAAAAGACCTTAAACTATAAGCGATTAAAGTAGTAAATACCTTACCCACTACTTACCAGTGATTCCTTTCCCTTGTAGCCTCTCTTGCTGCAGCACGCTCTGAAGATTTAAGAAGTTGGATAGCAAGGAAAAAATGCAAAGAGCACCTCTTCCCCTCTGCACCGGTCTGTCTCAATCCCTGTTGCACAGGCAGCTGAGTCAGCTACTTTACCAATCTTTTAATATTAATTGGTTCCTGAAGCAAACAGGCAGATATTTAGGAATATGAGAAAACAGCCTGGGCAAACTTATATTGGGTTTGAAAGAGTAAAACAAAGTAATTTTGACCGGTGGATACAGACGTTAAAAATAGAGACAACTTATGCAGCTCTTAGGGAAGTCAGCAAAGGCACAGTTGAAAAGGAAACAGGACAATTCCTTTCAGCTAACCGACAGAACGAAGAATTTCCAAACCAATTGCCCAACTACCAAAGTCAGCGCTACCGGAATCACCCCCCAACAAAACGGCCGCAACATTTCACCATCTACTGCTCACGGTGAAGAATTTAAAGATTCAATCCCTTCGGTAGTGAGAACTCATGTGGAGGAACAGAGGGTTGATTCTGTAAGACAAGCAGCAGAGATAACCGATGAGAAAGTGGGACAATCGAAATTTATCACAAAGATTGACTTGCTAAAAGGACATTGGCAGGTACTATTGTCGGAGATGGCAAAGGAGATATCAGCTTTCGTAATGCCAAGTGGACTATATCAGTTCTGCCGAAGGGCCATGAGGGCTCGAAACGTTGACTGATTTCTTCTCCGCCGATGCTGCCAGACTTGCTGAGTTTTTCCAGGTAATTCTGTTTTTGTTTTGTTTTGGATTTCCAGCATCCGCAGTAGCTTTTAGCTTTTTGTTTTTATCAGTTTAAAGTCGTGCCATTTGGTTGAAGAATACACCTGCGACATTTCTAAGACTGACAAAGTAATTGGGGGGGTCTAAGCAATTGTGCAGTTTATATTGATGATCTGATTGTTTTCAGTCAGATGTGGGAGGAGCATTTACATCACCTGGAAGAATTATTTACTCGCCTACATAACACTTAAAAATATAGGATACGTTTTGCTGAGTTTAACAAGCATTTGTAGGATTTTCTTGAGGGCAGATTGTTGGCTTTTCTCTTTATCCAATATTGTTGCTGGATCTTAAAACAGCCACCTGAACCAGTGATGGGGCTTTGGTTTAAACATTTCATTTGCAAGGCAGCACTCCTGCCAGTGCAAAATTCCCTCCCGTGTCCTGCTGAGAGATCAGCCTGGATCCCGGAGTGGAGATTGGGCACAAGGTTCCGCAATGGTGGTATTAACTCTTACCTGTGTTAGCTCCCGTGACTATGGCCGTTTTGCCATTGAGATCCACTGGACAATCTCTCGGTCTCCACCTTCCTCTCCTTTGCAGCCTGACAATGAGAATCAAGACAATTGAAACTGCGAAGAAAAAAGGATGGGAGGTGAGTGGAAGCAGCTGCGAGAAAAGCAGAGAGAGCTCCATGATTTCAGCTCAGCTAAAGAGCATAGGGTCGAAATGATGGTACAAGAGGTAATGTTTACTCAAGGTTTATAGATTAACTTGCCTTTCGGAAACTTTTGCTGGGTCCCGAGCAGTTACTTCTGAACGGCAAAGGAAGTTTCAGTGTGTTCCATCGTTTATTTCACCCCAACCCCACTAGGGCTATCTGTACCTTGTGTGTCCTGCTCTCCATTCTTAATTAGCACATTCTTTTAGATAATATCACCACCTTCAACACCTCTTTGTTCTTTTGTCTGTGACATCTTTTGGTTATCTCCTCCTATCACTGCTTGCTTGTCCCAACAACCTCCCCCCGCCCCTTAAACCAGCTTATATTTCAACCCTTTCCTATTTCTACTTAGTTCTGATGAAGGGTCATGAGGACTCGAAACGTCAACTTTGCTCTTCTCCGCCGATGCTGCCAGACCTGCTGAGTTTTTCCAGCTGTTTTTGTTTTTGTTTCAGATTTCCAGCATCCGCAGTTTTTTGTTTTTATTTTAGTCCTTATCTCAAATTCCACATCATCCCTCGAGTGAAATATCTTTTCAATTAGTTGTTGGTTTGTGTGTAATGCTGCCATTCATTGTCCCAGTGGCAAAGTGTTCGACATTATTTATATTCATTTTCAGATGTGACTGTGGCTGGCAAGGCACCACTGGGCTGCCTACTTGAACTGTGGCACTGTCATTAAAATATAATCATTTTCATAATATTAACGTGATTTATTGTTAAGGTAAGTTAATAGTGGGATTTGGATTAGTTTCCCTGTGTGGACCTGTGGGGGGGTTGGATTTAATTGAATTGGAGGCAGCTAGTCTGGAGGGTTTGAGTTATCGAAAGAGAAGCTAAGTTTGAAATGCTAAATACGTAAACATGGCTAAAGTTTTAGAATGTGAGGTGTGAGGAAAACATTTGCATTTTCAGAGAAACCAGAGTCAGGAATTTCAAAGATGGTAAGGTGTTACACCTAGCCAACAGAGGCTAAGCCAAACAGTGTGTTTATTTTTCCCAAAGATTACTGATATCAGCACTGTGGAAGATTTACATTATGGAAAAAATAAAGTTGCAAAGACAGATTGGAACAATGGAATTTACATTAAAAAGGGAGACACCTGGATAAAGGAGATGAGGGTTATGTGTAAGGAGAAGACATTCTAAGATCTAACGAGTGTGAAAAGCCTCCAGCCTCTAGGTATCAAGTTGCTGTCGACAGGGACCGAAGCTAAGAGAACTCACTGTGAATATCACTGCCCAGGGTATGTTTTGCTTTGCCTGAGTCTGTTGAAATCTATTGTTTTACTGTTGCCTTAACGGAAGTGTAACTAGCAGTCAGATTAATTAAGGGAGCTAGGAGTTATCATAGTAGTAGTTTGTAGTCCTATGTATGTGCTTAAAATCTTTTCTTCTATTAATAAATGTTTAATTTAGTTTTGTAAAAAAAAAACCTCTAAAACTCGGTGGACTTATTACTACTGAATTCAAGGCACGTGTCTCGAAATAAAAACACAAATTGCAAAAACAGTTGTGGCAGCTTCTTTCAGGTTTCCCTCTGGGATTTGAGCAGCTCAGCATTTACCATCCGCTGTACGATAACAAGCACCTCACTGCCACATCCCCTTGCGTCGCTCCCTCCCACCCTGCCACATCTCTGCCCCCTTCCCTGCATCACACCCTGTTCACCGCTCCCGTCATTTCAAATCCAGAAAGGGAAAAGCACCCACGGCACTGTGGGGCAGAGGATTGCATGGGTGGGGGGGGTGCACTGAGGCCATGGGTGATTTGATGGTCCAGGATTGACAGCTCCTTCTGCATCTGCAGATGTGATTCCTGCCTGGCGTGTTGCCTCTTTGGTACCAGGGTATCACTGAGAGGGTGCAGAATGCTCTGCAGGAGGGAAATGAGTGAGCCAGGGGTTGTGGTTTATGTTGGAATCAACGGCATAAGAATGAAAAGGGCTGATACCCTTCAGACGAGAGATTCGGGATGAGGCAGGGCGACCTCAAAAATAATCATCTCTGGGTTGCTCCCTGTGCCACACACTAGCGACTGAAGCAACAAGAAAGTAAGACATGTTAATGCTTGGCAGGAGAGTTGGTGGAAGGATTTCAGATTCTGTGGACTTGGGCATCACTCTAGGAGTAGGCCACTCGGCCCCTTGAGCCTGCACCACCATTCAATAAAATCATCGCTGATCTGACTGTGGCCTCAACTCCGCTGTCCTATGTGTCCCTCATAATCCTCGACTCCCTTGTCGATCAAAAATCTCATTCAGATTTGAATATATTCATTGACTCTGCCTCCACTGCTCTCTGGGGAAGAAAATTCTTGAGGTACACCGAGAAAAAAAATTTCTCCTCATCTCCATTTTAAATGAGACACCCCTTATCTTTAAACCGTGTCCCCTCGTTCTAGTCTTTCTCACAAGGGGAAACATCCTTTCAGCATATCAGGGAGTCGAGGGCTATGAGGGGCTGGCACGAAAGAGGAGTTGAGGCCTGGGGCAGGTCAGCCATGATCTTATTGAATGGCGGGGCAGGCTTGAGGGGCCGAATGGCCTACTCCTGCTCCTGTTTCTTACGTACCCTGTCAAGTCCCCTCAGGATCTTACCTGCTTCAATAAGATCACCTGATGTTTGAGCTGCGACTCTAAGTTCAGGAATCAGACCACCAGTTCTTGAGGTTTTACATTAAACTAAATGAAACAACTCCAGTGATAGGCCCCACCTACACCTGAGATTATCTCAATCAATAGAAATTCGCTTGTAAAAGTGTTTGCTCATTCTAAGGGGAGGATCTTCCGGTCGGTGAGCAGGGGAGGGGCCCACTCGCCGATGCATAAGCTGACGCAGAATGACGTCAGGCGGAACTCCCGACGTCACCCCCCCCCCTCCCCCCCCATCATTTCCATTTTCAGGTCGGCGGGGGTGCAGCCAAATCAGCTGTGAACTGATTGAGGCCCTTTAAATAGTACTTAACATCATTAATGGACCTGCCTGTCCAACCTTAGGGAGCCGGGCTTAAGAAAAAGCACGAAAACCTCTTCCACGGGCGGGATGAGGTTTCATGAGGGTATTAAAATACTTAATAAAGGTTTCAGTAAAAGCGATGAACATGTCCCAACTCGTATGACAGCGTCACATGAGGGGACATGTCAGGGAAATCTTCCTATCATTGGTTTGACATTTTTTAGTTCGGCGCCGATCTCCCTGAGGCAGCACTTAGCCGCGGGGAGATCAGTGCACTCTTACGCACTCCCGGCTGAGGGAATCCCCTCCCGCCCGCATGTCACGCTGGGAGGGCCTTGATTGGCCTGGCCACGTACAATGGCGGCGCACCCCCTGTTGGCTCCTGCACTTCCGCCCTCCCCCAACAGGGGGAAGGTTTTTCCCTAAGTTATCAGCATTCGTGTCTTAATGATCAAATCAAACGGGTTTAAAAGATCCTCCAGCACTCTCTCTTTAAAACTTCTCCAATTTGTGGATATTCCTTACTAAGTGTTATTTCTCTCTTGCCTTCATTTGGCCCAACCCAAAACTCCTTTTACTTTTAATTCAATTTTACTTCCTTTGAGGATTACCATCCTAACTCTCTTAAAATCGGGCTTCCCTATAGAGTGTGTGTCAATGCCATAATGATTTAAGGATGTGGTCTCACTCTACTGAAACAGGGAACAGGGCGAGAGGGCGGAGCAGACAGAACAGGGCGAGAGGGCGGAGCAGACAGAACAGGGCGAGAGGGCGGAGCAGACAGAACAGGGCGAGAGGGCGGAGCAGACAGGACAGGGCGAGAGGGCGGAGCAGACAGGACAGGGCGAGAGGGTGGAGCAGACAGGACAGGGCGAGAGGGCGGAGCAGACAGGACAGGGCGAGAGAGCGGAGCAGACAGGACAGGGCGAGAGGGCGGAGCAGACAGAACAGGGCGAGAGGGCGGAGCAGACAGGACAGGGCGAGAGAGTGGAGCAGACAGGACAGGGCGAGAGGGCGGAGCAGACAGGACAGGGCGAGAGGGCGGAGCAGACAGAACAGGGCGAGAGGGCGGAGCAGACAGAACAGGTCGAGAGGGCGGAGCAGACAGAACAGGGCGAGAGGGCGGAGCAGACAGAACAGGGCGAGAGGGCGGAGCAGACAGGACAGGGCGAGAGGGCGGAGCAAACAGGACAGGGCGAGAGGGTGGAGCAGACAGGACAGGGCGAGAGGGCGGAGCAGACAGGACAGGGCGAGAGAGCGGAGCAGACAGGACAGGGCGAGAGGGCGGAGCAGACAGAACAGGGCGAGAGGGCGGAGCAGACAGGACAGGGCGAGAGATCGGAGCAGACAGGACAGGTCGAGAGGGCGGAGCAGACAGGACAGGGCGAGAGGGCGGAGCAGACAGAACAGGGCGAGAGGGCGGAGCAGACAGAACAGGTCGAGAGGGCGGAGCAGACAGAACAGGGCGAGAGGGCGGAGCAGACAGAACAGGGTGAGCAGTGTCCTCAGCAGATCCTCCAAACCCACTGGTAAGAAACAAAATCAAAAATACTTGGAAAAACTCAGCATTTCTGACAGTATCTGCGGAGAGGAGCACAGTTAACGTCTCAAGTCCGAATGACTCTTCAACAGAACTAAGGAAATAGGTGAGAAAAGAAAAATATATTATAAATTATTGGAAAAAGGGGGATCAGAAACGGGTTGTTCCGGTCTGTCCGCAAGCATTACCCAGACCTCCCTGTCGCTTGCCATTTTAACACATCACCCTGCTCTCATGCCCACATGTCCGTCCTTGGCCTGCTGCATTGTTCCAGTGAAGCTCAACGCAATCTGGAGGAACAGCACCTCATCTTCCGACTAGGCACTTTACAGCCTTCCGGGCTGAATATTGAGTTCAACAACTTTAGATCATGAACTCTCTCCTCCATCCCCACCCCCTTTCCAATCCCCCCCTTTTTCCAAAAATCTATAATTTATTTTAATATACTGTTCTTTTCCCACCTATTTCTATTATTATTTTAAAAATTTATTTCCATCCATTGTTTTATCTCTACCTTTTAGCCTATTTCGATCCCTTCCCCCCACCCCACCCCCACTAGGGCTATCTGTACCTTGCTCATCCTGCTTTCTACCCTTAATGTCACCTATTAGCACATTTCTTAGATAATATCGCCACTGTCAACACCTCTTATCCTTTTGTCTGTGACATCTTTGGCAATCTCTTCTTTGCCTCCACCTATCAATGGCCCCCTATCCAACACTACCTGTCCCACCCCCCTCCACCAGCTTATATTTCACCTCATTTTTAAATTTACTTAGTTCTGTTGAAGAGTCATACGGACTCGAAACGTTAACTGCGTTCCTCTCCGCAGATGCTGTCAGACCTGCTGAGTTTTTCCAGCTATTTTTGTCTTTGTTTCAGATTTCCAGCATCCGCAGTATTTTGCTTTTACCCTCTGGTAAGGAAGGCACTGTAACAGCAAGGCCCTACCCCAAACCAACGTGCCCAGTGTTGAGAATCAAAATCACTCAAAGCCACTTCCAATGAAAGGATTTCTTTTGTATTTCGTGATTTTTTATTATTCCAGTTAGGAATCTATAGGCTGCACACATATGGTACAGTATTACAACTTGTACATCTCTTACCCAGAAATAAAGAACAATGTCCAATGGAACTTAACTCCAGCTTTTGTCTATAAATCTGAGGGGAAGCCGTGATTCACAAAGTCAATTCACTTAAAGTGGCAATTTTCAGGAACACAGCCACCATTTACACTCACGCACAGTATGTCTGTGTATGTGGGTGTGTGAGAGTATGTGAGCATGACTGTGAGAGAGAGAGTCTGTGTGAGTGTCTGTGTGAGAATATGTCTGTGTGTGTGTCACTGTGTGAGTGACTTTGTGTGTGTGTGTATGCGCGTGAAACTGTATGAGTATGTCTTGTATGTGAATGTGTTGGTGTGTAAGGGTGTTCAGATGGCTTTTTGAGCAGGTCTGTGTGCGATAGTGTATGTGGGCCTGTGTGAATGTGTGCGAGTATGTGTATGTGCGCGCGCGCGAGAGTGCGCGCATGCACGAATGTCTGTGTGCATGTGCACGCGCAAGTGTCTGTGTGCGTGTGCACGCGCAAGTGTCTGTGTGCGAGAGTGTGCATGTGCGAGAGTGTGTATGTGCGAATGTGTGTGTGTCTGTGCGCAATGTGTCGGTGTGAGAGCATGTGTGTGTCTGTGTGCAAGTGTGTGTGTCTGTGTGTGAAAGTGACTGTGTGCGAGTGTGTCTGTGTGCAAGAGTGTGTGTATGTGAGTGATTTTGTGAGTGTGTATGTCTGGGTGCGAGAGCGCCTTTGTGAGTGTGTGTGTGTATGTGAGTGAGAGTTTGTGTGTGTGTGAGCATGTCTGTGTGTGAGATTGTGTGCGTGTGAATGTGCGCGCATGCGAGAGTGCACGTGAGAGTGTGTGAATGTAACTGTGTGAGAGTGTGCGAATGAGCACGAGCGAGCGTGTCCGCGTGTGTATGTCTGTGAGTGTGTGAGAGTTTGTCTGTCTGTAAATGTGTTCAACTGACTGAGTGTGGAGTATGTGTGTGTGCGAGAGTGTGTAAGTCTCTGTGCAAACGAGAGTTTGTGTGTGAGAGTGTATGAATGTGACGGTATGTAAGAGTGTCTGTGCATGTGAATGTGCGAGAGTTTGTCTGTGTGAGTGTGTTGGTGTGGAAATGTGTTCAAATGACTGTGTGTGCGTGTGAACGTTAGCGTGCGTGAGAGTGCGTGTGCGTGAATGTGAGTGCGTGAATGTGAGCGCGCGCGAGAGTGCATGTGTGTGAATGTGAGCGTGTGTGTGTGAATGTGAGCGCGCGCGAGAGTGCGTGTGTGTGAATGTGAGCGTGTGTGTGTGAATGTGAGCACGCGCGAGAGTGCGTGTGTGTGAATGTTAGCGTGCGTGAGAGTGCGTGTGCGTGAATGTGAGTGCGTGAATGTGAGCGCGCGCGAGAGTGCGTGTGTGTGAATGTGAGCGTGTGTGTGTGAATGTGAGCGCGCGCGAGAGTGCGTGTGTGTGAATGTGAGCGTGTGTGTGTGAATGTGAGCGCGCGCGAGAGTGCGTGTGTGTGAATGTGAGCGCGCGCGAGAGTGCGTGTGTGTGAATGTGAGCGCGCGCGAGAGTGCGTGTGTGTGTGAATGTGAGCGCGCGCGAGAGTGCGTGTGTGTGAATGTGAGCGCGCGTGAGAGTGCGTGTGTGTGTGAATGTGAGCGCGTGCAAGAGTGCGTGAGTGAATGTGAGCGCGCGCGAGAGTGCGTGTGTGTGAATGTGAGCATGTGTGTGTGAATGTGAGCGCGCGCGAGAGTGCGTGTGTGTGAATGTGAGCGCGCGCGAGAGTGCGTGTGTGTGAATGTGAGCGCGCGCGAGAGTGCGTGTGTGTGTGAATGTGAGCGCGCGCAAGAGTGCGTGAGTGAATGTGAGCGCGCGCGAGAGTGCATGTGTGTGAATGTGAGCATGTGTGTGAATGTGAGCGCGCGCGAGAGTGCGTGTGTGTGAATGTGAGCGCGCGCGAGAGTGCGTGTGTGTGAATGTGGGCGCGCGCGAGAGTGCGTGTGTGAATGTGAGCGCGCGCGAGAGTGCGTGTGTGTGAATGTGAGCGCGCGCGAGAGTGCGTGTGTGTGAATGTGAGCGCGCGCGAGAGTGCGTGTGTGTGTGAATGTGAGCGCGCGCAAGAGTGCGTGAGTGAATGTGAGCGCGCGCGAGAGTGCATGTGTGTGAATGTGAGCGCGCGCGAGAGTGCGTGTGTGTGAATGTGAGCGCGCGCGAGAGTGCGTGTGTGTGAATGTGAGCGCGCGCGAGAGTGCGTGTGTGTGAATGTGAGCGCGCGCAAGAGTGCGTGAGTGAATGTGAGCACGCGCGAGAGTGCGTGTGTGTGAATGTGAGCGTGTGTGTGTGAATGTGAGCGCGCGCAAGAGTGCGTGTGAGTGAATGTGAGCGCACGCGAGAGTGCGTGTGCGTGAAGGTGAGCGCGCGCGAGTGCGTGAATGTGAGCGTGTGTGTGAATGTGAGCGCACGCGAGAGTGCGTGTGTGAATGCGAGAGTGCGTGTGAGTGAATGTGAGCGCGCGCGAGAGTGCGTGAGCGTGAATGAGAGTGCGCGCGAGTACGTGTGTGTGAATGTGAGTGTGCGTGTGCGTGAATGTGGGCGCGTGCTAGAGTGCGTGTGCGTGAATGTGAGCGCGTGCTAGAGTGCGTGTATGCGAGCGCGCGCGAGAGTGCGTGTGCGTGAATGCGAGCGCGCGCGAGAGTGTGTGTGCGTGAATGCGAGCGCGCGAGAATGCGTGTGCGTGAATGCGAGCGCACGAGAGAGTGCGTGTGCGTGAATGCGAGCGCACGCGAGAATGCGTGTGCGTGAATGCGAGCGCGCGCGAGAGTGTGTGTGCGTGAATGCGAGCGCGCGCGAGAATGCAAGTGAGCATCTGTGTGTGCGGGAGTGTGCGAGTGTCTGTGTGCAGGAGAGTCTGTGTGCGTGAGAGTGTATCTGGATGTGTGTCTGCATGTATGTGAGTGAGTGGGTGACTCTGAGACTGTGTGCGTGTTTGCCTCCCTGACTGACTATCTATCTGCGTGTGTCTCTGTATAAATTTCCCCACAATATTCAAACCCTCCAGTCCTTCACCCAACCACCGTCAGCACCTTTTTTTGAATTTCAGGAGGGCTTTCAGAGGACTCCAGTACTCAGACTGTCGCTCCACCTCCCGTCCCATCGCACGTTATTCCCAGGAGATTTTCAAATCAAACTTGCTTCGTTTTGCGTCTTCCACAAACTGATCATAATGGCGACGGTGAACATCCCGGCAGCGTCTCAGGTCCAGGGAGGCCAGCTGGTTGTGTGCAGCCATCAGCAGGTGAACAGCAGCACTGGACACGCTGCTGTGGGCCAGACAGAGCTCCGACAGCTGCACGAGGGAAGCAGGCTGCTCCAGAACATTCCGGAAGACCTTGTCCAGAGGCACCGGCACGTTGATGAGGGACAGTTTGCTCAGCTCTGGTGAGCCCTGTAGCGCGCGGACGAGGGTCGCTCTTATGGACAGCTGGAAACTGCGAGTCAAGGGGCTGGAATCTAAAATCCTTAAACTGAAATCTTTCAGCTGGAGAAGCTGCCAGTTTGTACCAAACAAACGGTTTTTATCCTGGAGCTGGTCGTCATCATCATCGTCACTGTCTTCCTCTACTGGAGGGGAGTCACCGTTCTGCGGAGGTAGATGAATTTGAGCCTGAAAAACCCGGAGATGGGGGCAGAATCCCAGGATGTGGCTGAGGGAGGTTTCTAGATGGTAATGGAAGTTCTGAAGGGAGAGAAGCCGGAGCTGAGGGCCCAGGCTGGACAAAACCGGAATCATATCACTCAACGTTCTCCTGTAAAACCCAGAGCATTCCACAGTGAGACAGGTCAGCTGCGTCCAAGAATGGAGGTGCCTCAAGTCCCTCAGCTCATCGCCGAGGGAAATCGTGGCTTCTGCAACCTCTCTGCAGGTGGATGTCAAGATGGGGAGATCCTGCCCCAGGACAACATCTAGGCGCCTCAGATTGAGGGCAGTCTGCCAGGCACCGACTCCCGATGCCAGTCTGAGCCCTGCCACCTCCTGCAGCGAGGGGAAGCCTTGACTCCGGAGAAAGTGTTGGCCTTTCCCGAAGAGCTGTCCATGAATCAGAGTTAACGCTTCCGCAAGGAAGGTGTGAGTGACGTACTCTAACCTGGGGAGAGCCAGCAGGAGAAAGGCCATGGCTGTCACATGCTGCGCGTCGTTGTCCGGAGAGAGCCTTATCCCCTCCGTCAGGAGCTTTCTCAGCTGGAGAGAGTTCAATGCTGCTCCAGTCTGATGGTACATCAGGCGCAGCAAACCCAAGGAGGTCACCTCCTTACACCCCGACACATCCAGCTCCCTCAGCTCTCTGCAAGTAGATCCGATGACCGACAGAACCTGGCTGTTACACTGGGTACTGGACAGAGTCAGCTTACGAAGACGTGGCAGACATCCAATCAGATCTACCAAAATGGAGGACTGGATTCTGCTGCATCCATGCAAGTCGAGAGCGGTTAGACCCTGAAGGACGGGGAAAACGTGAGGGTCTGTGCAGATAAAAGTACAGAGACACCTTATGCTCATACACGAAAGAGAAACCTCTCCACTAGTTCCATGCACCCACTCCCACATCTCCATCCCGCACTCCATCACTATCATTCTCGCTCTCACATCCTCACTCCTGCATGCAAATAGCACATAGGTCTTTATTGCAGAAGGACTGGTGAACAGGGATAAGGAAGTCTTGCTGCAATTGTACAGGGCTTTGGTGAGACCAATTGCGCAATTTTGGTTTCTATGTTTAAGAAAGGATACACTTACACAGGAGGCAGTCCAGCGCTGCTTCACTAGATTGGTTTCTGGGATGAGAGGTTTGTCCTATGATAAAACGCTGAGTAAATTGGGTCTATATTCTCTGGAGTTGAGAAGAGTGAGAGGTGATCTCATTGACTTTATTTAAAACAGAGAGCGGGCGAGTGCGTGGACTTTATTTAAAACAGAGCGGGGAGACTTCATATAAAAACAGCAGGAAGAGCAGTTGTTTGGGAACTTGGGTTGGTGAGTATTTCTAGTCTTTAGATTAAAATTAAGGTTTATAGTTCGTGTTCAGATCTCTAGTCTTTATGTTCTCTTTCTTAAAAATAGCCTAAGAATAAGATCGATACTGGTAAAAATAATTGAATTCAATAAAGTGTAAAGAGCAGGGATACTAGAGTTATTAGTTAATAAATTAAATTAAATAAGATAGTGATGGCAGGATGGGTGATGTGTTGCTGCTGCAGCATGTGGGAGCTGCTGGACACCGAGGTGATCCAGAGTAAACACATCTGTACCAAGTGTTTGCAGCTCGAGGAACTTTGGATCCGAGTTAAGGAGCTGGACTCTGAGCTGCAGACATTGTGCCACATCAGGGATGGGGGAAAGTTATCTGGACACTTTGCTCCAGGAGGTGGTCACACTCCTCAGATTAGATAATTCGACTTTGGTCTGTGATCAGGGACAGGAGGGTGTGACTGCAGGTGAGGCAGGTATGGGGGACCCTAGGGGGTAGCGTTCGAGGAGCCTCAGCCCCTGCAATTGTCTAGCAATTACGAGGTTCTTGCAAGCTGTGTGGATGGGAGCGGGGACTGCAGGGAGGATGAACAAACTGACCACGGCGCCGTGGTTCAAGTAGGGGGAGGAAATCGGAGTGTAGCAGTGGGAGGGGACAGTTTAATTAGGGGGATAGATACTGTTCTCTGCAGCCGTGAGCGTGAGTCCCGAAGGCTGTGTTGCCTGCCCGGTGCCAGGGTTAAGGGCATCTCCTCAGGGCTGGAGAGGAACTTGGAGTGGGAGGGGAGGGATCCAGTCGTTGTCATCCACGTTGGTACCAATGACATTGATAGGACTAGACAGGAGGTTCTGTTGAAAAATCTGGACAGTTAGGAGCTAAATTAAAAAGCAGAACCTCCAAGGTAATAATCTCTGGATTGCTACCTGAGCCACGGGCAAACTGGCAGAGGGTAAATAAAGTCAAGGAGTTAAATGCGTGGCTCAGAGATTGGTGTGGGAGGAATGGGTGTCAGTTCATGGGACAATGGCACCAGTACTGGGGTAGAGGGGAGCTGTTCCAGTGGGATGAGCTTCACTTGAACTGTGCTGAGATCAGTGTCCTGGCGAATCGAGTAACTAGGGCTGTAGAGAGGGTTTTAAACTAAATAGAGGGGGGAAGGGTTCTGGAAAGGGGATACGTAGGCTCACAAAGCAAAACGACATGGGAGCCTTGCAGAGCAGCTATTTAGGTAATGATACCCGGAGTGTGACAGGAAGGGACAGAGTGTATAAATATAAAAAAAACAGCAGCAAATAGGGTCAAAGGGGAAAAAATAGTAAAAAAACAAAATTAATGGCTCTTTACTTACATGCACGTAGTATTCGGAACAAAATAAATGAATTAATGCCGCAAAGAGATTAATGGGTATGATCTTATAGCCATTGTGGAGATGTGGTTACAAGGAGATCAAAGCTGGGAACTAAATATTCAGGGTTATGTGACTTTTCGGAAAGACGGGCAGGAAGGAAAGGGTGGTGGGGTAGCTTGGTTAATACAAGATGGAATAAGTACGATAGCAATAAATGATCTTGGATCGGAAGATGTGGAATCGATTTCACAGAATCACACAGTGCAGAAGAGGCCCTTCGGCCCATTGAGTCTGCACTGACACGTGAGAAACACCTGACCTACCTACCTAATCCCATTTACCAGCATATGGGTGGAGGTATGAAATAACAAGGGGAAGATAACACTGGTGGGAGTAGTCTATAGGCCCCTGACAGTAGCTATGCTGTCAGACAGAGAATAAATCAGGAAATAATGAGGGCATGTAATGAAGGCAGTATATTAATCATGGGTGACTTTAATCTCTATGCAGATTAGGAAAACCAAATTGGCAGAGGTAGCGACGAGCAAGAATTCATAGAGTGTATTCGGGACAGTTTCCTAGAACAATATGTTATGGATCCAACCAGGGATCAGGCTATTTTGGGTCTGGTAGTGTGTAATGAGGTAGGTTTAATAAATTATCTCAGAGTAAAAGATCCCCAAGGAAACAGTGACCATAACGTGATGGAATTTAGCATTCCGTTTGAGAGTGAGAAACTTAGTTCGGAAACATCTGTGCTAAACGTTTCCCCTTGGTGGAGGGATCAATAACCAGGGGGCATAGATTTAAGGTAAGAGGCAGGAGGTTTGGGATGTGAGGAAGAATTTTTTCATCCAGAGGGTGGTGGGAATCTGGAACTCACTGCCTGAAAGGGTGGTAGAGGCAGAAACCCTCATAACATTGAAGAAGTATTTGTATGTACACTTGCGATGCCATGGGCTATGGGCCTAGTGCTGGAAAATGGGATTAGAATAGTTAGGTACTTGTTTGACCGGCACAGACTTGATGGGCTGAAGGGCCTTTTTCTGTTCTGTTGACCTCTATGACTTAAATAAGGGTAATTATAAAGAAATGAGGGCAGAGTTGGCTGGAGTGGACTGGGATAGGAGTTTAGCAGAAAAGATGGTTAATGAACAATGGCAGATGTTTCAGATAATAGTTTATGACTCTCAACAAAGATATATCCTAGTGAGGAAGAAGAATTGTAGAAAGGTGATAAACCAACCATGGTTAACCAAGGAAGTTAAGGATCGTATCAAAGTGAAAGAAAAACATACAATGTTTCAAAGATTAGTGGTAAGCCAGAGGATTGGGAAAGTTTTAAAAACCAACAGAAGATGACCAAAAAAATAATAAAGAGGGAGAAAATAAACTTTGAGGGTAAACTAGCAAGTAATATAAAAACGGACAGTAAGAGCTTTTTTAGATATATAAAAAGGAAATAGAAGCCAAAGTCAATATAGAGAATGAGGCGGGGGAAATAAAAATGGGGAACCAGGAAATGACAGAGGAGTTGAATAAATATTTTGCATCAGTCTTCACGGTAGAAGACACTAATAGCATTTCAAAAATACTAAATAATCAAGGGGCAAAAGGTGGGGAGGAAATAAATACAATAACTGTTACTAGAGAAAAAGAGTACTAGGGAAACTAATGGGGCTAAAGGCCGATAAGTGCCCTGGACTTGATGTGTTGCATCCTAGGATATTAAAGGAAGTAGCTACAGAGATACTGGATGCACTGGTAGTAATCTTCCAAGAATCCTTAGATTCTGGAAAAGTCCCAGAGGATTGGAAAACGGCCAATGTAACACCCTTATTCAAAAAGGGAGGGAGACAAAAAACAGGTAACTATAGGCCAGTTAGCTTAACATCTGTCATTGGGAAAATGTTGGAGTCTATTATAAAGGATGTAATAGCAGAGCAATTAGAAATACATAATAGAGTCAAGCAGAGTCAGCATGGCTTCATGAAGGGGAAATCATGCCTGACAAATTTATTGGAATTCTTTGAGGAGGTAACAAGCAGGATAGATAAAGGGGAACCAGTAGATGTAATATATTTCGATTTCCAAAAGGTGTTCGATAAGGTATCATACATAAGCTTCCTGGGAAAGTGTGAGGTTCTGCACTTTGGCAGGAAGAATAGAGGAGCTGAATATTATTTAAATGGAGAAAGACTGAAGAAAGCTGCAGCACAGAGGGATTTGGGAGTCCTCGTGCATGAATCCCAAAAAGTTGCATACAAGTTCAGGTAATAGGAAAGGCAAATGGAATGTTGGCCTTTATTTCAAAGGGAATGGAGTATAAAAATAGGGAAAAAAAGCAAAATACTGTGGATGCTGTAAATCTGAAACAAATACAAAACTTAGTCATCCTCTGCCATTTCCGCCAACTCCAGCATAATGCCACCACCAAACACATCTTCCCCTCACCCCCCTTGTCGGCATTCCGTAGGGATCGTTCCCTCCAGGACACGCTGGTCCACTCCTCCATTACCCCCTATACCTCAATCCCCTCCCACGGCACCTTCCAATGCAATCGCAGAAGGTGCAACACCTGCCCCTTTACTTCCCCCCTCCTCACTGTCCAAGGGCCCAAACACTCCTTTCAAGTGAAGCAGCATTTCACTTGCATTTCCCCTAACTTAGTCTACTGCATTCGTTGCTCCCAATGCGGTTTCCTCTACATTGGAGAGACCAAACGCAGACTGGGTGACCACTTTGCGGAACACCTTCGGTCTGTCCGCAAGCATGACCCAAACCTCCCTGTCGCTTGCCATTTTAACACTCCACCCTGCTCTCATGCCCACATGTCCGTCCTTGGCTTGCTGCATTGTTCCAGTGAAGCTCAACGCAAACTGGAGGAACAGCACCTCATCTTCCGACTAGGCACTTTACAGCCTTCCGGACTGAATATTGAGCTCAACAATTTTAGATCATGAACTCTCTCCTCCATCCTCACCCCTTTTTGATCCCCTTTTCTCAATATTTATTTTTAAATTTTTACATACTTTTTTTCCCCACCTATTTCTATTATTATTTTTAAAAATTATTTCCATTCATTGTTTTATCCTCACCTTTTAGCCTATTTCAATCTTTTTTTCCCACACCGTCCTCTCCCTCCACCCCACCCCACCCCCACCCGGACCATCTGTCACTTGCTGAGTTTCTCCAGCTATTTTTGTTTCAGATTTCCAGCATCCGCAGTATTTTGCTTTTGTCACTGGCTCATTCTGTTTTCTGCTCTTAATCTCACAGTTAGCGCCTCCTTTAGCCAGTATCACCACTGTCAACACCTGTTCGGCTTTTGGATTATGACGTCTTTTGCAATCTCTCCTTTGTCTCCACTTATCATTGGCCTTCTATCCAGCTCCACCTGTCCCACCTCCTCTTAAACAGTATATATTTCACATTTCTACTTCTCTTTAGTTCTAAAGAAGTCATACGGACTCGAAATGTTAACTCTGTTTTTCTCTCCACAGATGCTGTCAGACCTGCTGAGTTTTTCCAGCTATTTTTATTTTTGTTTATGGTAAAAAAATAGGGAAGTCTTGCTAAAACTATACAAGGCACTAGTTAGACCACACCTGGAATACTGTGAACAGTTATGGTCCCCTTATCTAGGGAAAGATATACTGGAATTGGAGGCAGTCCAGAGAAGGTTCACTGGGTTGATCCCGGGCATGGAGGGATTTTCTTATGAGGAGAGGTTGAGTAGGTTGGGCCTGTACTCATTGGAGTTTAGAAGAATGAGAGGTGACCTTATTGAAACATATATGATTCTTAGGGGGGTTTGACAGGGTAGATGCTGAGAGGTTGTTTCCCCTTTTGGGAGAGTCTAGGACCAGAGGGCTTAATCTCAGAGTAAGGGGTGGCCCATTTAAAACAGAGATGAGGAGGAATTTCTTCTCTCAGAGGGTAGTGAATCTGTGGAATTCTTTACCGCAGAGGGCTGTAGAGGCTGGGTCGTTAAGTATATTCAAGGCTGAGATAATCAGTAAGGGAATGAAGGGCTATGGGGAAAAGGCAGGAAAGTGGAGTTGAGAATTATCAGAGCAGCCATGATCTCATTGAATGGCAGAGCAGACTTGATGGGCCGAATGGCCTACTTCTGCTCCTACGTCTTACGGAAACTTACAAGACTCTGAAGGGATTTGATAGGGTAGCTGCTGAAAGGAGATGGTGGCAGTGTGGTAATGTTACTAGGTGACTAATTCAGAAGCCCAGGCTAATGCTGTGGGAACATGGGTTCAAATCCCACCATGGAGGAATGTAAATTAAATTAATTAATTAAATCTGGAATTGAAAGCTCGTCTCAGTAACAGTGAGAATGGAACTATCATATCTTATTGTAAAACCCCATCTGGTTCACTAATGTCCTTTAGGGAAGGAAATCTGCCATTCTTACCTGGTCCAGCCTACATGTGGTTCCACTACAAGTGGTTGACTCTTAACTGCCCTCTGAAATAGCCTAGCAAGCGGGATGGGAAACAAACACTGGCGTTGCCAGTGACGCCCTCATCCTACAAATGAATCAAAAAAGAAGTTTTTTTCTTGTGGTCAGGGAAGCCAGGGCAGGACGGGAGCACCGTCTCAGGAAAAGGAGCCAACCGTTTAGGGCTGAGATGAGAAGGAATTTCTCCACTCAAACGGTTGTGAATCTTTGGGATTCTCTAGCACAGAGGGCTGTGGATGCTTCCATCATTGAATACATTGAAAACTGGGATACACAGATTTCTGGTCTCTCAGGAAATTAGGGGGATATGGGGAGCAGGTGGCAAAATGCAGCTGAAGCCCAAGATAGGCCAGGATCGTACTGAATGGTGCAGAAGGTGCGACGGGCAGTATGGTCTACTCCTGCTCCCGTCTCTTGCGTTATGTTCCCTCACTCATCCACACCTCGCCACTCTCAATCCATCCGCCCTCCACACCCCTAACCCCAATTTATCCCACCTCCCCCACATTCCCAGCCCCACACCGCCCCTCTGAAGCTGACACCAGTGCCACATCAATTCCACCGTTCCAAACAATCGCCAGGGGCAGGACCGCACTGCTAATGTCACTACAGCACCGTTCCCAGGCAGAATGCACCCCCTCCCTGTCAGCACACACTACATTGTCCATTCTGGCATCCCTCAGTCTTATTCCACCTACTGAGGTCTTTCACACACCTTTCTGACCACCATGTGCTGGGTAGAGGAAACCTGGGAGCAGTCATTTCATGTAGAATTTCCACCCCCGCCCCCACCCTCACCCTCTGCCACTAGCTGAGCAGATCCAGATATCAGTCACCATGGTACTGAGGCCAGGCATGTCCCAGTCAGAGCTCAGACAAGCTAATACCAGGGCATTGTCGGCTGTTCTCAGGATTCCTGGCTAAGGAATACCATCAGCAAGATTCCCAATCCTGATCACTAACTCCAACCACAAAATGAGGGTGTGGATATCAGCTGTGGAGAGAATCAGACAAGACTGGGTTACCCCTCATGGTTGAATTCACCATTGACACTCAATACCTAGGCTCAGGCATTAACAGGGGCCAACTGAGAGGAGCATTGCTGTCATGCATCTCTGATTGTACGAGCGAATCATGAAATTATAGAATGGCCACAGCACAGAAGGAGTCCCTTCAGCCCCATATGTCCATTCTGGCTCTCTAAGAGCTACTCAGCTAGTGAAACTCCCCTGCCTTTTCCCTCTAACCCTGCAACATTTTCTCTTCAGATACAGTTACAGTTCTCTTCAGTTACAATTCTCTACATTAAATTTCATCTGCCACTTGTCTGCCCATTCCACAGTCTGTCTATGTCCTCTTGAAGCTTATCACTATGGTGACAGCAATGATGACCATGAAACCATTATCGATTGTTGTAAAAACCCATCTGGTTCACTAATGCCCTTTAGGGAAGGAAATCTGCTGTCTGGCCGACATGTAACTCCAGCCCTCCGACTCTCCGGGCCTCCGACTCTCCGGCCCTCCGACTGACTCTCCGGCCCTCCGACTGACTCTCCGGCCCTCCGACTGACTCTCCGGCCCTCCGACTGACTCTCCGGCCCTCCGACTGACTCTCCGGCCCTCCGACTGACTCTCCGGCCCTCCGACTGACTCTCCGGCCCTCCGACTGACTCTCCGGCCCTCCGACTGACTCTCCGGCCCTCCGACTGACTCTCCGGCCCTCCGACTGACTCTCCGGCCCTCCGACTGACTCTCCAGCCCTCTGAAATGGCCTGGAAATATCAAACCACTGCAAAGTCTCAAAAAAAGAAATGAAACCGGACAGACCACCCGGCATCGACCAAGGCAGCTGGAACAAAAAGAGCAAACTGAGCCCTGCAAAGACCCTGCAAAGTCCTCCTGATTAACATCTGGGGGCTGGTGCCAAAATTGGGAGAGCTGTCTCACAGGCTAGTGAAGCAACAGCCTGACACAGTCATCCTCACGGAATCATATCTTACAGATAATGTCCCAGACACCACCATCACCATCCCTGGGTATGTCCTGTCCCACCGGCAGGACAGACCCAGTAGAGGTGGCAGCACAGTGGTATACAGTCGGGAGGGAGTTGCCCTGGGAGTCCTCAACATCAACTCTGGACCCCATGAAGTCTCATGAGACCAGGTCAAACATGGGCATGGAAACCTCCTGCTGATTACCACGTACCGCCCTCCCTCAGTTGATGAATCAGTGCTCCTCCATGTTGAACACCACTTGCAGGAAGCACTGAGGGTGGCAAGGGCACAGAATGTACTCTGGGTGGGGACCTCAATGCCCATCACCAAGAGTGGCTCGGTAACACCACTACTGACCGAGCTGGCCGAGTCCTAAAGGACATAGCTGCTAGACTGGGTCTGCGGCAGGTGGTGAGGGAACCAACAAGAGGGAAAAACATATTTGACCTCATCCTCGCCAACCTGCCTGTCGCAGATGCATCTGTCCATGACAGTATCGGTAGGAGTGACCACCGCACAGTCATTGTGGAGATGAAGTCCCGCCTTCACATTGAGGATGCCCTCCATCGTGTTGTGTGGCACTACCACCATGCTAAATGGGATAGATTTCAAACAGATCTAGCAACTCAAGACTGGCCATCCATGAGGCGCTGTGGGCCATCAGCAGCAGCAGAATTGCACTCGAACACAATCTGTAACCTCATGGCCCGGCATATCCCCCACTCTACCATTACCATCAAGCCAGCGGATCAACCTTGGTTCAATGAAAAGTGCAGGAGGGCATGCCAGGAACAGCACCAGGCATACCTAAAAATGAGGTGTCAACCTGGTAAAGCTACTTGCATGGCAAACAGCATAAGCAGCAAGTGATAGACAGAGATACGCGATCCCACAGCCAACGGATCAGATTTAAACTCTGCAGTCCTGCCACATCCGATCGTGAATGGCGGTGGACAATTAAACAACTCACTGGACAAGGAAGCTCCACAAATATCCCCATCCTCAATGATGGAGGAGCCCAGCACATCAGTGCAAAAGATAAGGCTGAAGCATTTGCTACAATCTTCAGCCAGAAGTGCCGAGTGGATGATCCATCTCGGCCTCCTCCGGAGGTCCCCAGCATCACAGATGCCAGTCTTCAGCCAATTCAATTCACTCCACGTGATATCAAGAAATAGCTGAAGGCACTGGATACTGCAAAGGCTATGGGCACTGACAATATTCCGGCAATAGCACTAAAGACTTGTGCTCCAGAACTTGCCATGCCCCTAGCTAAGCTGTTCCAGTACAGCTACAACACTGGCACCTACCCGGCTATGTGGAAAATTTCCCAGGTATGTCCTGTACACAAAAAGGAGGACAAATCTAACCCAGCCAATTACCATCCCGTCAGTCTACTCTCCATCATCAGTAAAGTGATGGAAGGAGTCATCAACAGTGCTATCAAACTGCACTTGCTTAGCAATAACCTGCTCACTGACGTCCAGTTTGGGTTCCGCCAGGGCCACTCAGCTCCTGACCTCTACACAGCCTTGGTTCAAACATGGATAAAAGAGCTGAATTCCTGAGGTGAGGTGAGAGTGACTGCCCTTGACATCAAGGCCGCATTTGACCGAGTGTGGCATCAAGGAGACCTACAAAACTGGAGTCAATGGGAATCGGGGGGAAAACTCTCCACTGGTTGGAGTCATACCTAGCACAAAGGAAGATGGTTGTGGTTGTTGGAGGTCAGTGATCTCTGCTCCAGGACATCACTGCAGGAGTTCCTCAGGATAGTGTCCTAGGCCCAACCATCTTCAGCTGCTTCCTTCAACCTGTTTCTACTTGTCAGAGCTGAAGTGTGACGTCAAAGGAAAACAGGTAGGTGATTGGTGGGTACCTCTTCCATGTCTCTTTTGATTGGCCAAGTTGTTTAAATCAGGAGATGTTATTACAGCTGGAGAGTACAGTTAAGAAATTCACTTTTAAAATATTTAACATCCAAGTTAATTATTTAAATAGAATAGAGATGGCTGGGCAGGTGATGTGTTGCAGCTGTAGCATGTGGACGCTGGTGGGCGCCGATGCGATCCACAGTGACCACATCTGCAGCAAGTGTTGGCTGCTCGTGGAACTTCAGCTCAGAGTTAATGAGCTGGAGTCCGAGCTTCGGACACTGTGACACATCAGGGAGGGGGAGAGTTACCTGGAAGATGTGTTTCAAGAGACAGTCACACCCCTTAGGTTAATTGCATCAAATTTGGACCGTGGTCAGGGACAGGAGGGTGTGACTGTGAGTGAGGCAGGCATGGGGATCCAGAATTTAGCTTTGAAGGAGCCTCAGCCAATGCCCTTGTCCAGTAGGTACAAGGTTCTTGTGGACAAAGGGACAGACTGCAGGGAGGATGGAGCAAACTGACCACAGCACCGAGGTACAGAGCGCCATTCAAGTGGGGGGAGAAAAGAGAAATGTAGCAGTAATAGGGGATAGCAAAGTTAGGGGAATAGATACTGTTTTCTGCAGCAAAGACAGAGAGTCCTGAAGGCTGTGTTGCCTACCTGGTGCCAAGGTTAAGGACATCTCTTCTGGGCTGATGAGGAACTTGGAGTGGGAGGGGAAGGATCCAGCTTTCTTGGTCCAAGTAGGTCCCAACAACATAGGTAGGACTAGGAACGTGGCTCTGCTGGGGGACTATGAGCAGCTTGGGGCTAAATTAAAAAGCAGACCCACAAAGGTAATAATCTCCGGATTACTACCTGAACCATGTGCAAATTGGCATAGGGTAAGTAAGATTAGAGAGGTAAATGTGTGGTTCAAAGATTGGTGTGGGAGAAATGGGTTCTGATTCATGGGACACTGGCACCAGTACTGGGGAAGGAGAGAGCTGTTCTGTTGGGACGGGCTTCATTTGAACCAGGCTGGGACCAGTATACTGGGGAATCGTATAACTAGGGCTGTAGATAGGGCTTTAAACTAAATAGTGGAGGGGGGAAGGTTCAATTGAAGAGAAGTTTAAAAAATCAAAAATAAACGAGAGAGCAGAGGTGCAGGGTAATGAAGAGGTGAACGATAATCAAAGTATGACAGGAATGGGCAGAAAATATAAGCAGAAGAGTGCAGCAGAAATTAGAACCAGAATTAGTAATAATGGTAAAAAGACAAAGCTTAAGGCTCTTTATCTGAATGCACGCAGCATTTGTAATGAGATAGATGAGTTGACGGCACAAATAGAAATAAATGGATATGACTTGATAGCTATTACAGAGACATGGTTGCAGGGTGACCAAGACCAACTCAATATTCAAGGGTATTCAACATTCCGGAGAAATGGGCAAAAAGGACAAGGAGGTGGGGTAGCTTTGTTAATAAAGGAAGGTATCAGTGCGGTGGTGATTAGTGATTATAGGTGCAATAGATCCTGATGTGGAATCAGTTTGGGTGGAAATAAGAAATAGCAAGGGGAAGAAGTCACGGGTGTGGGTCGTCTATAGGCCCCGAAGAGTTGCCTCACTGTAGGACAAAGTATAAATCAGGAAATAATGGAGGCGTGTAAGAAGGACGCTACAATTGTCATGGATTTTAATCTGCATACTGACTGGACAAATCAGGTTGGCAGGGGTAACATGGAAGACAAATTTGTAGAGTGCATGAGGGATTGTTTCTTAGAGCAATACATTTCAAAACCTACCAGGGAACAGGCTATTTTAGATCTAGTAATATGTAATGAGGTGGGGTTAATAAGAGATCTTGTAGTTAAGGATCCTCTAGGGGGCAGCGATCACAACTTGGTAGAATTTCAAATTCAGTTTGAGGGTGAGCAACTCGGGTCTCAAACCAGTGTCCTCAACTTAAATAAGGACAAATATAGGGGTATGAAGAAAGAATTGTCTAAAGCAGGCTGGGAAAATAGACTAAGGGGAAGGTCAGTGGATAGGCAGTGGCAGACATTTCAGCAGGTATTTCATAACCCTCAGCAAAAATTTATCCTGGTCAAAGAGAAGGACTCGATGAGAAGGATGGACCACCCGTGGTTAACAAAGGTGGTCAAGGACAGTATCCAATCAAAAACTAAGGCATACAAAACGGCCGAAAACCAGTGGTAGGCCAGAGGTTTGGGAATTTTTTTAGGAACCAGAAGCAGATGACTAAAAAGCTAATAAAGAGGGAGAAAATTGATTATGAAAGTAAATTGGCAAGAAATATAAAAACAAACAGCAAGAGCTTCTATGACTATATAAAAAGAAAAATAGTGGCTAAAGTTGGGACCCTTGGAGGGGGCGACTGGAGAATCGATAACGGGGAACAGATAATTTAAACCAATATTTTGCATCGGTCTTTACGGTGGGGGACACGATAAACATTCCAAAGCTATCAGATAAGCAAGGAGCTAATGGGAGGGAAGATCTTGTAACAGTCTCTATCACAAGGGACAAAGTATTTGACAAACTAACGGGACTAAAGGCAGACAAGTCGCCAGGACCTGATGGCCTGCATCCAAGGGTTTTAAAGAAAGTGGCTGCAGAGATGGTGGAGGCATTGGTCAAAATATTCCAGAACTCACTGGATTCCGGGAGGGTCCCAGCGGATTGGAAAACCGCTAATGTGATGCCCCTGTTCAAGAAGGGAGGGAGACATAAAGCAGGAAACTATAGGCCAGTCAACCTAACATCTGTCATTGGGAAAATGCTAGAGTCCATTATTAAGGAAGAAATAGCAGAACATTTAGAAAAGCTTAACACAATCAAACAGAGTCAACATGGTCTTGTGAAAGGGAAATCATATTTGACAAATTTGCTAGAGTTCTTTGAGGATATAATAAGCAGAGTTGATAGGGGGGAACCGGTAGATGTAGTGTATTTGGATTTTCAGGAGGCATTCAGTAAGGTGCCACATAAAAGGTTATTGGACAAGATAAGAGCTCACAGTATTGAGGGTAATGTATTAGCATGGATTGAGGATTGGGTAACACACAGAAGACAGGGATTCGGGATTAATGGGTCTTTTTCAGGTTGGAAAGACGTAACTAGTGGAGTGCCACGAGGATCAGTCCTAGGGCCTCAATTATTTACTATCTATATTAATGACTTGGAGGAGGGGGCAGAGTGTAATGTATCCAAATTTGCTGACAATACAAAAATAGGTGGGAGGGCAATGTTGTGATGAGGACATAAGGAATCTGAAAGGGGATATAGACAGGTTGAGTGAGTGGGCAAAAACTTGGCAGATGGAGTTTAATGTAGGAAAGTGTGAGGTCATGCACTTTGGTAGGAAGAATCAAAAGGCAGACTATTATTTAAATGGAGAGAGACTCCAAAAAAGTGCAGCACAGAGGGATCTGGGTATTTTTGTGCATGAAACACAAAAAGTTAGCGTGCAGGCGCAGCAAGTAATTAAGAAGGTAAATGGAATTTTGGCCTGTATTGCTAGGGGGTTGGAGTTTAAACATAGGGAAGTCTTGTTACAACTGTACAGGGTGATGGTGAGGCTGCACCTGGAGTACTGTGTACAGTTTTGGTCCCCATATTTAAGAAAGGATATTCTGGCATTGGAGGCAGTTCAAAAGAGATTCACTGGGCTGATTCCTGGGATGAAGGGGTTGACTTATCAAGAACGGCTAAACAGGTTAGGCCTTTATTCATTAGAGTTTAGAAGAATGAAGGATGATCTTATTGAAATGTTAAAGATTCTAGGGGATAAAGGCAAACTACTGCGGATGCTGGAAATCTGAGACAAAAACAAAACATGCGGGAAAAACTCAGCAGGTCTGACAGCATCTGCGGAGAGGAACGCAGAGCTAACGTTTCGAGTCCATGTGACTCTTCTTCGGAACTCGTCTTCAGGCAGATTCTGAGGGGGGGCTTGACAGGGCAGATGTTGAGAAGATGTTTCCACTAGTGGGGGAATCTCGAACTAGGGGACATAGTTACAGGATAAAGGGAGGCTCATTTAAAACTGAGATACAAAGCAATTTCTTCTCTCCGTGGGTAGCGAATACCTGAAATTCTCTACCCCAGAGAGTTGAGGAGGCTAGATCACTGAAAGTATTTAAAGAGGAGGAAGGTAGGTTTTTGAAACATTAGGGAGTTGAGGGCAATGAGGAGCTGGCACGAAAGGGAATTTGAGGCCTGGGGCAGATCAGTCATGACTTTATTGAAAGGCGGGGCAGGTTTGAGGGGCCGAATGGCCTAATCCTGCTCCTATTTCTTATGTTCTGACATCCGTGAATGACTTTTTAAAAAAGTGACAGGTACTGAGGTACAAGGGGGTACAGACAGGCACAGGTACTGAGGGACAAGGGGGTACAGACAGACCCAGGTACTGAGGGACAAGGGGGTACAGACAGACCCAGGTACTGAGGGACAAGGGGGTACAGACAGGCACAGGTACTGAGATACAAGGAGGGACAGACAGACCCAGGTACTGAGATACACGGGGGTACAGACAGACCCAGGTACTGAGATACACGGGGGTACAGACAGACCCAGGTACTGAAGTACACGGGGGTACAGACAGACCCAGGTACTGAGGTACAAGGAGGGACAGGCAGACAGACCCAGGTACTGAGGGACAAGGAGGTACAGACAGACATAGGTACTGAGGTATAAGGGGGTACAGACAGACCCAGGTACTGAGGGACAAGGAGGTACAGACAGACATAGGTACTGAGGTATAAGGGGGTACAGACAGACCCAGGTACTGAGGGACAAGGGGGTACAGACAGACACAGGTACTGAGCAACAAGGAGGGACAGACAGACACAGGTACTGAGGAACAAGGAGGGACAGACAGACACAGGTACCGAGGGACAAGGAGGGACAGACAGAGACAGGTGCTGAGGTACAAGGGGGTACAGACAGACACAGGTGCTGAGGTACAAGGGGGTACAGACAGACACAGGTAATGAGGGACAAGGGGGGACAGACAGCAATGGAGACTGGCTCTGGGTTACCGGGAGGGGTTTTGTTGTGGGGAAAGGCTAGATCTCCGAGGACACCAATGTGGAGATGGTGCAGGTCCTGGAGAAAACATACACAGAGTCGACATGGACATCTTAATCTATATAAAAACCCCCTGAACCCATCGATTGAATTCCAGTCTGCAACTCACTCCCATGTAAGTGTTATAAACCCCCGGTAGATGGAGCAGTGAGTGGGGAGAAGATTACTGCGTTATTAATGCTCATTCTGTCAAGGCACTCTTACCTAGGTCATTGAACGGCCCCATGATGTGCAGGAAATGATACTCATTCAGGTAATTGTCTACGTAATCCTTGGCCCACACATCCTTCATGTTCGCTGCCATGTTGCTCAGGCTCAACTGTTTCAGAGCCGGCACTCTCTGCCTCCTCGGCATTGTCAGGTGATCACACCTGTTCCAATATCCCGGGCTGCAGTGGAATGGTGTGAAAGGAGGTGGGGTACAGGTGGGAAGAGAGTAGAGGTGAGGGTGGGGGGATACAGGCGAGGGAGGGGGAATACGGGCGAGGGAGGGGGGATACGGGTGAGGGAGGGGGTACAGCCGAGGGAGGTGGTACAGCCGAGGGAGGGGGTACAGGCGAGGGGGTGGTACAGGCGAGGGAGGGGGTACTGGCGAGGGAGGGGGTACTGGCGAGGGAGGGGGGTACGGGCGAGGGAGGGGGTACGGGCGAGGGAGGGGGTACAGGTGAGGGAGGGGGTACAGGTGAGGGAGGGGGGTACAGGTGAGGGAGGGGGGTACGGGTGAGGGAGGGGGGTACGGGTGAGGGAGGGGGGTACGGGTGAGGGAGGGGGGTACGGGTGAGGGATGGGGGTACGGGTGAGGGAGGGGGGTACGGGTGAGGGAGGGGGGTACGGGTGAGGGAGGGGGGTACGGGTGAGGGAGGGGGGTACGGGTGAGGGATGGGGGTACGGGTGAGGGAGGGGGGTACGGGTGAGGGAGGGGGGTACGGGTGAGGGAGGGGGGTACGGGTGAGGGAGGGGGGTACGGGTGAGGGAGGGGGGTACGGGTGAGGGAGGGGGGTACGGGTGAGGGAGGGGGATACGGGTGGGAGGGGGGTACGGGTGAGGGAGGGGGGTACGGGTGAGGGAGGGGGTACGGGTGAGGGAGGGGGGTACGGGTGAGGGAGGGGGGTACGGGTGAGGGAGGGGGGTACGGGTGAGGGAGGGGGGTACGGGTGAGGGAGGGGGATACGGGTGAGGGAGGGGTACGGGTGAGGGAGGGGGGTACGGGTGAGGGAGGGGGTACAGGTGAGGGAGGGGGGTACAGGTGAGGGAGAGGGGGTACAGGTGAGGGCCAGAATACAAAACACAAACAAAATCAAAAATTGCACATCAAGAAAATCCAAACTTTGCAGATGTTGGAAATGTGAAATGAGAACAGGAAATGCTGGAAAGACTCAGCGGGTCCGGCAGCTTCTGAGAGAGAAGCAGAGTTAAAGTTACAAATCAATGTCCCGTCAATCAGGCTGTTCAGGCTCAGCAATGATGATGATTCATTCGAATCAGAGATCCCAGCATTTCACCCGCCAGCTCGACAATTAACACACACTCCCCGTAACTCCCGATCCGGAATGGGCTGGACCATTCCCACCCTCGCAACTCCTCAATCCCACCCTCGCCACTCCTCAATCCCACCCTCCCAGCTCCTCAATCCCACCCTCGCAACTCCTCAATCCCACCCTCGCAACTCCTCAATCCACCCTCGCAACTCCTCAATCCCACCCCCTCAACTCCTCAATCCCACCCTCGCAACTCCTCAATCCCACCCCTCAACTCCTCAATCCCACCCTCGCAACTCCTCAATCCCCACCCTCGCCA